>NC_082718.1:10656967-10982967 GCF_030144855.1 Hypanus sabinus | reverse complement strand
CCTTCTGCAAACAGACTGCAACCACAATGCAAACCATCCATAACATGTACCACAGTTAGCATGCACACAGCATTTCCCAACTCACGTCTTCTATCACCAAGAGATGTACAAGATGATAAGAAGCATTGATAGAGTAGACAGCCAGAGACGTTTTCCCAGGGTGAAAATTGCTAAAATCAGGATTCATAATTTTAAGGTGATTGAAGCAAAGTATATGGGGGTATCAGAGGTAACTTTTACACACAGAGGGTGACAAGTGTGTGGAACGCCCTTTCAGGTGAGGTGGTAGAGGCGGATACTTTAGGGGCATTTAAGAAACTCTTAGATGGGCACATGAGTGATAGAAAAATGAAGAGCTATAAAGTATGGAAGGAAAAGGTTAGATTGATCTTACAGTACACGATAAGATCAGCACAATATGATCAAAGTTCAAAATAAATGTTTTTATCAAAGTACATATATGTCACCATACGACCCTGAGATTCATTTTCTTGTGGGCATACTTAACAAGTCTGCAGAACAGTAACTATAACAGAATCAATGAAAGACCACCCAACTTGGGCAATCAACCAGGGTGCAGAAGACAACAAACTGTGCAAATCCAAAAAGAAGGAACAATAATATTCTATAAATAAGCAATAAATATTGAGAACTTGAGATGAAGAGCCCTTGAAAGTGAGTCCACTGGTTGCAGGAACATTTCAGTGATAGGGCAAGTGAAGTTGAGTGAAGTTATCCCCTTTTATTTAAGATCCTGATAGTTGAGATAAAGGGCCTGTACTCTGCTGTAATGTTCTCTGTTCTATTGCTAGAGCACAGGGGAATGGGCATCAGATTTCTGAATGGTGCGCTATTACTTATTTTTGTAACTTGGTAATTTTTCAGTCTTGCTCTGAACTGCTGCCACAAAATAATAAATTTTTTGATATACATCAGTAATTATGGTTTCTGTAGAAGGAAATCTTGCTTGACAAATCTGTTGGAGTTCTTTAAGGAAGTAACAAGCAGAGTGGAAAAAGGAGAGGTAGTGGATATCGTTTACTTGGATTTTCGAAAGACATTTGAAAAGGTGCCACACATGAGGCTGCTTAACAAGATAAAATCCTGTGGTGTTACAGGAAAGATACTGGATTGGACAGAGGAATGCTGACAGGCAGGAGGCAGAGAGTGGGAATAAAGGGGGCCTTCACTGGTTGGCTGCCACTGACTAGCTGTGTTCCTCAGGGGTCAGTATTGGGACCACTACTTTTCACAGTGTTTGTCAACGATTTAGATAATAGAATTGATGGCTTTGTGGCAAAGTCTGCAGATGATATGCAGATAGGTGGAGGGGTAGGTAGTGCTCAAGAAGCAATGTGTTTGCAGAAGGACTTAGACAAATTAGAAAAACAGGCAGAAAAATGGCAGATGGAATACAGTATTGGGAAATATATGATAATTCATTTTTGGTAAAAGGAACAAAAGTGAAGACTATTGTCTAAATGGGGAGAAAATTGAAACATAAGAGATGCAAAGCAACTTGGGAGTCCTCATACAGGACTTCAAGAAGGTTAATTTACAGGTTGAGTCTCTGGTAAAGAAGGCAAATGCAATGTTGGCATTTATTTCAAGGGAATAGAATTTAAAAACAAGGAGATAATGCTAGGGTTTTATAAGATACTAGTCAGATCACACGGAGTATTGTCAACAGTTTAGGGCTCCATATCTCAGAAAGGATGTGTTGTCATTGGAGAGAGTCCAGAGGAGGTTCATGAGGATGATTCCGGCAAAGAAGGAGTTGACATATGAATGAGTTTGGCAGCTTTGGGCTGGAACTCACTGGAACTTAGAAGAATGTGGGGTGATCTCTTTGAAAGATATTAAAGATAGAAGTAGAGCTATTTCTGAAGAAGCAAGCAAAGGAGTTGATGTTAGGCATCATTGTTCTCCTAAGCTCCACAGATTCTAAACTCTCTGGCTAAAAAAATTCCTCCTTACCTCTGTTCTAAAGTGTCGCCCCTCAACTGGATACCACCACTAGAGGAATCATCCTCTCTATATCAACTGTTTCTGGTCCTTTCAACATCCGGTAGATTTCATGAGAATACATGGAAGATTGAAAGCAGCAAGCTGGCTGCTGGCTGTGTGCCCAAAGTGCTGTATTCTTTGGGCACAGAGCTTGGAAGAAGCGATGCAACAGACTTTTAACATTGTAAATCAGCGAGTTGTTTGTTACGTCTCCCCTCTCGCTGTGAAATGGAGACATCGCTTTTTCCCTTATTAGGAAGAGTGAGCCTGTGGTATGTCGAATACTGTGTGAACGAGTAGTCTTTAGGGTACTGCAAGTCTGTGTCTTTATTGATGCTTTGCTGCATGCTTGAGAGCTCGGTGGGGGGCACTAATGCTTTTTTGCTGGTGGGGGGGTTGTTGCTTTGCTGCTGCTTATGCGTGGGAGGGGGTGCTGGGGGGACTGTGGTGTTCTAACATTTAACTGTCATTCATTCTTTGGGTCATTCCTCTGTTGGGGATGTTTGCGAAGAAAAAGAATTTCAGGATGTATATTGTATACATTTCTCTGACATTAAATGTACCTTCGAAACCTTTGAAACCTTTCAGTGCTCTGCCACAGACTGCAGACTACCCATGACTGAGGGTATATTTAAAGCGAAAATTTATAGTTTCCTGATTGGTCAGGGCATCAAAGGTTATGGTGAGAAGGGAGGTAAATGGGGTTGAGTGGGATCCGGGATCAACCATGATGGAATAGTGGAGCAGACTTGATGGTCTGAATGGCCTAATTCTGCTCCTATGTCTTATGGTCTGAATAAACCTGATTCTGATGTTTCCCTCCACCTGTGCTCCTAAATTGCATGTTATTTATCTGGGAAAAGGTATCACCATTCTGGATTTAAATCTTGGAATTTCATCTCCAGTGGCACTAACATCCAAAACTCTTCATACAGCCTGCACAATGAGAGCATAAGGGAAAATTGCTTCCCGGTGTCCTGAATATGTTCAACATTTTCTTGCTTTATTGCATTTTTCCTGCATTAGCACAGCTTCACTTTTAGATTACTGGGAATATTCAGCATTGCAGACATCACCAAACCATCCCACATGTATATGACATGTCACTAAAAATCTTACTTACTGACCCAGTCATCTCTTAAACAATCGAGATGCAGCTGTGGTTCTTGCTTCATTTGAAGGTCTCTTGTGTAGATACTGAAAACAGACTAATAAACACACTGGATGTTAAAAACTTCAACACTTACAAAGCCAAAGCTAAATCAATATCTTTATTACACTAAAGACCTATTTAATCCATTGTTATATTCAAAAATAAAATTTGATATAACAAAATTTCTGCTGCTAATTATTGTACTCTGTGTTGATTTATTAATAAATACTGCTTGAGAAGTTTGCTTGTGATCCATAAGGAAAAACAAAAGACTATCCCAGAAGATATGCTTTAGTCTCCTTTGCAAGATGGGGCAGTGGCTAGCACAGTACTTCACAGTACAGGCGACCCAGCTTCAATTCCTTCTGTTACCTGGAAGCAATTTGTGCATTCTCCCTGTAACCACATGGGTTTCCTCCCACAGTCCAAGGACGTACTGGTTAGTAGGTTTACTGGTCAGTGAAAGGGCCTGGTCCGCGCAGTTCTCAATAAAAAGAAAATTTGTAATCCATGCAGAATTTACATTTTCATCCATTTTGTTTCAAGAATGCTAGCTGGAGTTTTAGAACTGTTTATCTAAATACACTGATTGGATGTGAGATGTACTAGTCAGTGGTATAACACTTGACCGCAAGTGTTAAGAGCAGTTAGGAATAGGATTAAGGACAAAAAGGTATTTGTAATTATGTCAAAGAAAATGAAAAAATTCCAGAGCACTAACTAATGTAAAACTATAATTATTATCACCTGGACTATTATCAATTCCGGCAGCATGGCCGAGTAGCAGATAGCGCAATCACTTTATAGCAGCAGCAATCACTGATCGGAGCTCCGTTCCCACTGCTGTCTGTAAGAAGTTTGTTCACTCCGCCCAAGACTATGTGGGATTCCTCTGGGTGCTCTAGTTTCCTCCCACATTCCAAAGACATACTGGTTAGGGCATGCTACCTTAGCACCAGAAGTGTGGCAAAATTGTGGCTTACTATCAGCACAATCCTCCATTTGATGCAAATGACAGATATCATTGTATGTTTCAATGTAGGTGTGACAAATAAAGCTAATCTTTAATCTAATATTACCTATTACTTACACAATTTTGCTTGCTTATTACATTAGATACATTAGAGGTATCTAAGAAACTCTTAGCTAGACTCTTGGATGATAGGGAACTGAATGACTACGTAGCAGTGAAGGGTTAGAATGATCTTAGAATAGGTTAAAAGAGCCTGTGCTTTGGTGTAATGTTCTACATCCTAAGTTTTATGTTCTATTACCACACAGACCTGTCAAATCCACATCAGCTCCCTGCAAACATCATCATCAGTCCAATTTCCCCTTTCTTTTTCCAGCAAGACACCCTCCCCTTATTACATGTTCTGTCTCCACCACTTTGGGATATGGCAGGAAACTAAGGCACCCCAAGGAAAACCAAGGGATCACAGGAATCAAAGTCTGGAATGAACCCAGGACCCTGCAACTGTAGGGTTGCAGAGTTAGCCATGGCAAAAGCGTGCTGCGTATTGACATTTAGTTGGCTGAGTGGTGTCCTGACAACCACCTTGCACTCAATGTCATATATATCTAGATACACTGATTGGATGTGAGATGTACTAGTCAGTGATATAACAGTAGTTATATTGCCTGCAAGTGTAAAGAGCAGTTAGGAATAGGATTAAGGACAAAAAGGTAATTGTAATTATGTTAAAGAAAATGAAAAGCTACTGAATGGAGAATTGAGGTCCATGAGCCAGTAATCATTGAAGGATCAGAGATGGAGACGGTCAGTAACTTTAAATTCCTATGTGTCACTATCTCAGAGGAACTGTCCTGGACCCATCATATAAATATTATTGGGAAAAAAGCACAACAGCACCTCTACTTCCTTAGGAGTCTGTGGAAGTTCAGCATGTCATCAAAAATCTTGGCAAACTTCTAAGGATACGTGGTGGAATGTGTGCTGACTGGCTGCGTTACGGCCTAGTATGGGAATGCCAAAGCCTTTGAGTGGAAAACCCTACAGAAGGTAGTAGATTCGGCCCAGTATATCATGGGTGAAATCCTCTTAACCATTGAGCACATCTACTTGAAACATTGCTGTAGAAAAGCAGCATCCATCATTAAACATCCTCACCACCCAGGCTATGCTCCTTTCTTGCTGCTGCCATCAGGTAGAAGGTACAGCAGCCTCAGGATTCACACCACCAGGTTCAAGAACAGTTACTACCCCTGAACCATCAGGCTCTTGAACAAAAGGGAATAGCTGCACTCATTTAAGGACCGTTATATTGTTATTTCATGCTCGCTATTTATTGCTATTTATTTATATCTGCATTTGCACAGTTTGTTTACAGCTTACAGTTACCATTCTGTAGATTTGCTAAGTACGCCTGCAGAAAAAGAATCTCAGGATTGTATGTGGTAACATATATGTACTCTGATAATAAATTTTACTTTGAACTTTGAACTAGTTGTCCTGAATAAAGACCAGAATTTAATGCAGTTTCTGAGTAAAGATTTTTTTGTTCACAATGGAAAACATCTGGCAAAAAACCAATAACTCATTGTGATAAAAAAAACAACATAAACAAAATCAAGCATTATGCACTCAGTGACCACTTTATTATGTACTTCCTGTACTTAATAAAGTAGCCTCTGTGTGTATGTTCATGGTCTTCTGCTGCTGTAGCCCAGCCACTTCAAGGAATGATGTGTTGTGCATTCAGAGATGCTCTTCTGTACACCGCCATTGTAATATGCGGCTATTTGAGTTATTGTCACCTTCCTGTTAGATTGAACCTGCCTGGCCATTCTCTTCCGACCTCTCTCATTAACAAGGTCTTTTCACCCACAGAAACTGCACTCAATGGATACTTTTTTGTTTCTCACACTCTCTCTGTAAACACTAGATTATTGTGAGTGAAAACCCCAGGAGATCAGCAGTTTCTGAGATACTCAAGCTATCCCATCTGGCACCAGCAATCATTCCATGGTCAAAGTCACTTAGATTATATTTCTTCCCCATTTTGATGTTTGCCTTGAACAACAATTCACTCTCTTGAACATTGAGTTAGTTCAGAAAGTTAGATTCTAAGTTAAATGACAGGAACTTTAGGGATATTGTTGCAGGACCACATGCTAGTGAGGCCAGAAATAGCAAGTTCATAAACTTCAACAGGTGGCTAAGGTGTTGATGTAGGAGGGACGGCCAGATCATGGTGCTCTCTTCCAGGGAAGATGGGACCTGGGACCTGTACAGAAGGAATGGTTTGCACCTGTAGGAGGGTGACCAATATCCTAGTGGAAGGTTTGCTTGTGCTGCAATGTTGGGGTGGGGAGCGCAGGTTGGTTTAAACTAGAGTTGCAGTGGAATGGGAACCAGAGCGCCAGAACAGATAGGGGAGTGGTTGTGGTGAAAGATATTGTTAAGCCAACATACAACGTCAGGAATCAAAAGGTTGAGCATGGTGAGACTAATGTTCTGAGCTGCAAGAAGTATTGTAGTAAAGGCAGATGATAAGGGCATGGATCAGCACATAAAATTATGACACTGTACCCATTAGTGAGACTTGGTCTCACTACATAAAAGCATGAAGACATAGGGCTATAGAGCACTACAGCACAGAAACAGGCCCATAGGCCCATCTAGCCAAGCTGAAACATTAATTTGCCTAGTCCCATCGACCTGCACCTGGACCATAACCCTCCATACCCCTCCCATACATGTGGTCCTACAACAATAACCCTGAAGGTCCTATCATTTAACTTAGCACCTAACTTTCTGAACTAACTCAGTGTTCAAAAACTCAAGTTGGGCAAGACTGGCAGCTCAATATTCCAGAGTTCCTTTGTTTTAGATGTGGTAGAGTGGGAAGGATTCAAGGGGGCTGAGATAGCATTACTAGTCAGGAAAAATGTCAGAGCAGTGCTCAGTCAGGACAGACTGCAGAGCTCTTTTAGTCAGTCTTTATGGGTGAAACTGAAGAATTAGAAAGGTATGAGCACATTAATGATTATATTACAGACCACCCAACAGCCCATGGGATTTATAGGAACAAATTTGTAGAGAAATCACAGACTGTTGCAAGAAACAAGGTTGTGATAGTAGATGTTTTTAACTTTCTGCATATTGACTGAGACACTGAGACTCTGTTACTGTAAAAAGTCTGGATGGGAACGAGCTTGTCAAATGTGTTCAGGAAAATTTCCATAATCACTACATATAAGACCAAATGAAAGAGTGTGCAATACTTGATATGCTATTAGGGAATGAAATAAACAGATGATAGAAGTTTCCATCTAGTAATCATAATGCCAGTAGTTTCAAGGTAATTATAGAAAACAATAGGTCTTGTCCTCACATTCAGATTCTAAATTATAGAAAGGATCTGACAAGGGTGCATTGGGACAGGTTGTTTTCTCGCAAAGGTGAACTTGATAAGTGGGAGGCCTTCAAAGGTGAAATTTTGAGAGTACAAAGCTTGCATGTGTCTGCCAGAATAAAAGATAAAAGATAACAGGTTTAGAGAATATTAGTTTTCAAGAGATATTGAGGCCCTGGTTACAAAACAAAGGATGTGCAGAGCAGGTATAGGCAGGTAGGAACAAATGAGGTACTTGAGGAGTATAGAAAAAATCCAAAGGAACACTTAAGAAGGAAATCAGGAGGGCTAAAAGAAGAAATGAAGTTGCTTTTGCTGACAAGGTGAAGGAGAATCGTGAGGGAGCAAAAGGGCAGCAGGGGACAAAATTAATCCTCTGGAAGATCAGAATGGTAATCTATGCATGGAGCCAAAAGAGATGGGGAAGATCTTGAATGGACATTTTGCATCTGTATTTACAGAATCTGTAGAAGTGAGGAAAGGCAGCAGCAAGGCCATGGGCCCTATGCAAATTGCTGTCATGAGGCGAATTAGGGTGGATAAATCTTTAGGGCCTGTCAAGGTTTTCCCTTGGAGCAAGTGTTTAGGGGGAACATGAGGGGGATCTCCTTCATTCAGAGGGTGATGAGAATTGGGAATGAGCTGGCAAAGCAAATGGTGAATGAGGGCTCGATTTCAATGTTTAAGAGCAATGTAAGTAGATGTATGGGAGGGGTATGGAGGGTTATGGTCCAGGTGCAGGTCGATGGAACTAGGCAAATTAATGTTTCAGCATGGACGAAATGGGCCTATGGGCCTGTTTCTGTGCTGTAGTGCTCTATGGCCCTATGCCTTCATGCTTTTATGTAGTGAGGTGTCACCACATTATCGGCTGAATAGCTGTTTGCATTAATGAGGAGAAAAAAAGTGGACGTAATAAAGTGGACACTGAATGTGTGTACTGTATATAAGCTAATCATAAGTAGTTATATCTATTGTGCTTTTTTATGATGGTTTATTATGCTACATTGGATCTGGAAGGACAATCATTTTGTTTTCCTTTACACTTGTGTACTGAAGAATGATGATAAACAATAAACAAACCTGAACATATGAAGATTGAAGCTTGAAGAAGGGATTAGAATATAATCACCAGACCTGCAGAGCTCTAGGAAACAAAAGGTGGACAATAGACTAATCTCCTCAGCAACTGGCAACCTGCAAGTGACCATTCCAAAGGAATAGATGAGGATGCATTGTTTTAAGAAAGTTAACTTGAAACTATTCACCTGCCAGAGGTGATGATAGAGAAAGATACATTAGGAAGAGTTAAGAAACTCATGGATAAACACATGGATGATAGAAAAATAGAGGGCTAAGTAGAAGGGAAGGGTTAGATTGATCTTAGATTAAGTTATAATGTGGGCACAACATTGTGGACCGAAGGCCCTATATCGCACTGTAGAGTTCTGTGTTCCATGTTCTAAAATTGCCTATTTTACCTTTCTTGTCCATTCTATTGAAACTCCCAAAATTTCTGATTTGTTGGTGCCTGTGTTTTTAGGAAGCTCCCTTTCCCCTTAAATGGATTTCTGTGAATTCATCTGGCCATTGTTTGTTCCAACACCGTTCATAATAACTTGGAAGACACAACTTTGCTGAGTTCATTTTCATGTTATCACGAAAGGCAATAACAAGAACTGTGAGAACAAACTAATCCTACCAGTTAAGAAATGCTATACTGGTTATTCATTCAGTACTTGAGCTGGCTTTACTGAAATCTGATAACAGCAACACAGAAATTATTTTGCAGTAAACACTCTAGATTCCTATCAAGGGCTATACTATTTCATCAAAGATGGCCTACTGAGTAATTTTCTACTTATAAGCATTTTGATTGATATCAGTATTTAGATGTCCCAATGTTGATTAAAGACAAATGAACAACAGCTGTTGGTGAAGCAATCAGATTTATGATAAATGTTTATAAAAGAAACCAAGAGAAGGGCTAGAGTACATTTAGTTAATACTTTGCAGAAGGTAGAAGATTTTTGGGAAAGTTTACTGGATTGTTGGGAATGAGTATGTGAATGTGATTAAATCGATCACTTTATCAGCAAGCTAATTCCATGGACCAGATAGCCTTAGCAGTTATTGTATTTTTCAATGCTTCAATGATATAGAGAACTTGTGGGGTAAAACTATGTCATGAGTCACGTGGTAAAATCAGCACACGAGTGCCATATTTTAAAATTAGTTCCATTAGAGTCAACTGAACCAAAATTGGACAAAGGAAGTTTTTTTCATTCATTAGTGATAAGTAGTTTAGTAGTTGGGATCAATATGGATGGGCACTGGATGTCTGGCATGGGCATAGTGGGCTGAAAGACTCTTTGACCCTATAACATGAAGTCTGGATGTTACTTCCAGTACCTTCATTTATTGAATGAATACAGGAGGCAGCTGGGAGTCTGGATCTGGATCACAGATAATCCTTAAGTATTGGTATTGGTATAGGTTTATTTATTATCACATGGACCAAGATACAGTGAAAAGCTTGTCATGCATACAGTTCATACAGATCAAGTCATTACACACTGCATTGAGCTAGAATAAGGTAAAAGAGTAACAATGCAGAATAAAAGCTACCGAAATAATGCAGTACAGGTAAACAATAAAGAGTGAGATCATAATGAGGTAGAATGTAAAGCCAAGGGTCCATCTTATTTAACTACAATGCCATTCGAGAGACTGATAACAGTGGGATAGAAGCTGTCCTTGAGCCAGGTGATACGTGCTTTCAGGCTTTTGTAATATCTGCCTAATAGGAGAGAGAGAAAAGAGAATGTCCAGGGGGCTTGCTGATTGTTTTACTGAGTCAGCAAGAAATATAGACAAAGTTCATTGAGGGGAAGTCAGCTTCTGTGATGTGCTGAGCTGTGTCCACGACTCCCTACAGTTTCTTGCAGAGCAGTTGCCATGAACAAATCGGTGTGCATTCAGATAGAATGCTTCCTATTATGCATTGATAAAAATCAGTAAGTGCCAATGAGGACATGCCTTGAATTTCTTCAGTCTCCTGAGGAAGTATAGCCATTGGTGAGATTTCCTGGTCGTGGTATCTATGTGGCCGGACCAGAACAGGTTATTGGTGATGTTCACTCTTGGGAACTTGAAGTTCTCAATCCTTTCAACCTCAACTCCATTGATGCAGAGATGAACATGTGTACCTGCACCCCACCACACTTTCTGAAATCAATGACTAGGTCTTTTGTTGACTTTGAGGGAAAAGTTGTTGTCCTGACACCATGTCACTCTGCTCTCTACTCCCTCCTGTACTCTGACTCATTGTTATTTAAGATGTGATCCACTACAGTAGCTGGAGTTAGAGCAGATTCTGTTCAATTTGTAGTTCAGTAGTGACTGAACAGGGGCCTGAGGACACAACCCTGTGAACAACAGTGTTTAGAATAATTGTGACAGAAGTACTGACTGTGGGAGTAAAAGGGTAAATGTGAGATAAGTGAATGGGTATTGTGATATCTGTCAGAAAATTTATAAAATGGCATCAAGAAATTCTTTTGCATCAAGTCCTCCATTCCCTGATGTGACAAAAAGTTATTTGCTTCCTCTTTAAAAACCGCCAAGGAGCTATCCGCAGTTTTAACTCAAGAGTCTTCAGATTAGATCAAAGTAACCCAGCATGGATTGTTGGCTTGGTACATGTCAGTTAATTTTGAAACTGACATTTTCCAAGCATCAGCCTTTCACTGAGTTGAGCTGAAGTTCAAGTTCATGTTTATTGTTATTCAATCATCCACATTGGTACAGCAATACAAAACAACATTCATCTGGAACCAAAGTCACAGAGTCATAGAGAAGCAGGCTCTTCAGCCTATCTAGTCCATAATGCGATACCGTTAGGCCCTGGTGCTTTGTTGGGTTTTAGTTGTTTGATGGCTTTGATGACCTCGTGAAGAGTAGGGGGAGCATCTAGCTCAAACAGTATGGGTCAAGGTTTAATCTGCCCAGTGCCTCATTGGTGATGGTTCCTGGTCTGTTCAGTAGCTCGTGGAAGTGCTCTTGCTATCTTTTCATATGCTCTCACTTCTCAGTGAAGATGGATGTACTGTCCTTGCTCAGGAGTTGTGAGGTGCCTTGTTTTGATGGACCATGCACAACCTTGATTGCTTCATAGAAGCTTCTTGAGTTATTACAGTCAGCGAAGGCTTGTAACTCCTTGGACTTGTTCGCCTACCACTGGTCTTTCGTAGCTCTGAGCTGCCTCTGCAAAGTTGATTTTGCACTCAAAAAGGTACACTGGGAACAGCTAGCTAAATTGCATTGTTTATATTTCATCGAGAATTTGAGGAGATTTTCTTTGTCACCAAAGACTCTAGCAGATTTCTACAGATGTACTGTGTAGAGCATTCTAACTGGTTGCATTACCATCTGGTATGGAGGGGCCACTGCACAGGATCAGAAAAATTTGATGAGTGTTGTAAATTCAGCCACTCCTTCATGGGCACAGGCCTTCCCCAGCATCGAGGACATCTAAAGCTGATGACTCACAAAGGCAGCATCTCTTATTAAGGACCTCAATCATCCAGGACATGCACTCTTCTCATTGCTACCAACAGAGAGGAGGTATAAGAGTCAGAAGAACCCACTCTCAAGAGTTTAGGAACAGCTTTTTCTCTTCCATCATCAGATTTCTGAATGGACAATGAATCCATGAACACTACCTCACAATTTTTGCTATCATTTTGCACAAAACTGTAAGACCATAAGACATTGGAATAGACCCATTGAGTCTGCTCTGCATTCCATCATGGCTGAAATATTATGGCTCTTAACCCCATTCTCCCTGCCTTCCTATCATGTTTGATGCCCTGACTAATCAAGAACTTATCAACCTCTGCTTTAAATATATCCAAATGATTTGGTTTCCACAGCCACCTGGGGAATTAATTCCACAGATTCACCAGCCTTGAGCTAAAGAAATTCCTCCCCATCTCTGTTCTACAGGCATGTCCTATTCTGAGGCTGTGCCCACTAGTCCAAGACTCCTCAATTTTAGGAAAAGTTCTCTCCACATCCACTCTCTCAAGACCTTGCAATATTTGACAGGTTTCAATGATATCCTCCCTCATTCTGCTTAACTCCACAACACTATTTATTTAACTTTTTAATATATATTTCTAATTGCAATTTATAGTAGACTTCTGTGTTGCACTGGACTGCTGGGGCTAAACAAAACATTTCACAAAATACTCAGGAGATGGCTGGGGCTGCCAAAGAGCCTGAGCAGCATCGCACTCTGTGGACATAACACATAACACCATAACACCATAACACCATAACACCATAACTGCGACTGCCCTTCAAATACTTGGAGGAGTAGTTCAAGGTAACAAGAGCCAGGGAAGTGGTACAGTACAAGGACTCAAGTGATCCGAAGGTGGCTAGAGCAGGGATCCAAGTGAGGACTGGCAGGAAGTGGAGGGTAAAGGAAGCTGACAAAGGGTCTCGGCCCGAAATGTCGACAGTTCTTCTCCTTATAGATGCTGCCTGGCCTGCTGTGTTCCACCAGCATTTTGTGTGTGTTGCTGGTAAAGGAAGCTGTTCAGAAAGCAGAGGCAAGGCTACATCATAGGAGGCCAGTGCGAATGGTCACACGAGGCCGAGCTGGGCTAGGATCCTTTTCAACTCCCCAAATGGACACCATCTGAGGGAAGGAAAGGCGCCACTTAATTCAGGAGGGGGTGAAAGCAGCAGTGGAGGAGACGAGAACCTGCAAGATGGTGGGAATGAAGCAACAGGGAGCTTGGACAAGATGGGAAAATGCGGTTGAGAAGAAAGTGACCTGGGCTGAGCTTTGGAAAGCTGAGTCACACCAATTTCTCATCCAGGCAGAATACGATGTGCTTACAAGTCCATCAAACCTGCACACATGGGGCAAAGCAGAGTCATCAGCGTGCCCACTGTGTTCCAAGCGAGGAACCCTGGAGCACATCCTCAGCAGCTGCACAAAGGCACTGAGTGAGAGACAATACCAATGGAGGTATGATCAGGTCCTGAGGACCATTGTTGAAGCCATCAGCACAGGAGTTGAGTGGGCGAAGCGGTCTCGAACCTCTAAGCAGGCCATTGCCTTTGTCAGAGCTGGGGAGCAGCTAATACCTGCCAAAAGAACATCTGCAGGTATCCTGACCTCTTCAAGGGACTGGCTGCTGTTGGTGAACCTCGAACGGCAGCTCAAATTCCCCAACCATATCGCAGCCACCACCCTGTGACCAGACATTGTCCTTGTGTCTGAGTCTGCTAAGCAAATGGTGCTGCTGGAGCTGACAGTCCCATGGGAAAATCGCTTGGAAGAGGCATTTGAAAGGAAGCTCTCCAAGTACACAGGACTGGTCAGCAACTGTCAGCAGGCTGGAAGGAGAGCGAGGTGTCTCCCAGTGGAGGTTGGATGTAGGGGATTCGCAGCCCGTTCTTTAGCCAGAGCCTTCAGCAATTTGGGCATCGAGGAAGAGGAGAGTCATCCGCAGCACCACTGATGTGGCAGAGAGGGCCTCAAGATGGCTGTGGCTAAAAAGAGGGAAGCCATGGAGTCATAAGTAGCTAGCCATCTGGACACAAGCTGGGTCACCTGGAGAAGAGTGTATGATGTTGAAAGACACGAAACACCCGATGATTCCAGGAATATCACTGATGATGTGTCCAGAGGCAATAATAGATGTATGTATATAGTAAGTCAGTGATAATAAAACTTATTCTGATTTTGTACAAATATCAAATAACAGCTAACAAGCTAAGATGATCAATGTGAGCACACAGACCTTGAATGTGTTGGACATCTTTGCATCCATGAGTGCAAGTTTGGCTTCAGAATTTTCCCTGAGAAGGCTCCACAACTCAGCTGACCCAGGGTGACCTGTGGTGACAAAACCCAATGTTAAGAGGTGGATTTAAAGGATGAGATGCATTTATAGCAACATATTAACACCTGTTTAGTGAGTATTCCAAGTTCTATAATATTTCTTGTGAAAATATGCTTCAATCTATCTGTAATTTGAAGGTCAGGTCACATTGTTTCCTACTAGACTAGCAGAATAAATTGATTCTCATATGAACTACATCAAAGACATTTAACTTTTTAAACAGCTGAACCACATTACTGTAACATCCTCCACACTCTTAATCCAATTTTATTATCTCATTGTTTAACTTTATAAGCCCTGAAATAACTTTGGTGGATCTATGTTGCACCTGTTTTTCTCTGAAGCATGGGCCAGTTTTATAAGGGGATGAGAACTAGAACACCAGAACTGATAGCAGAGTGGTTGTGGAGAATGATGTTGCTAAGCCTACATACAAAGTCAGGAATCAAAAGGTTGAGCATGGTGGGACTAAAGACCTGAGCTGCATATATTTCAATGCAAGGAATATTGTAGGAAAGGCGGATGAGCTTAGGGCACAGATCAGCACGTGGAATTAGGAAATGGTAGCCATGAGTAAGATTTGGTGGCAGGAGGAAAAGGACTGACAGCTCAGTGTTCTGGTGTTCTATTGTTTAAGATATGATGGAGCAGGATTAAAGGGGGAGGTATGGCATTGCTGGTCAGGAAAAATGTCATGTCAATGCTCAGTCAGGACAGAGTGGAGGACTCTTCTAGTGAGGCTTTATGGGTAGAACTGAAGAATAAGAAAGGTTAGTGGGGTTATATTATAGACCACCCAACAGTCCATGGGATTTAGGGGAGCAAATTTATAGAGATTGCAGACTCTTTTACGAAAAATTAGATTGTGGTAGTAGGTGATTTTAACTTTCCACATATTGACAAGGACTCCCATACCTTAAAAGGGATGGATGGGAAAAGGTTTGACAAATATGCTCCAAAGGTTTCCTTAATCAGTTTGTAGATGTCCCAGCCAGAGAGAGCATGATACTAGATCTCTTATTAGGGAAACGAGACAGGGCAGGTGATGAAGGTTTGTGTAGGAGATCACAGTGCCATTAGTTTCAAGGTACGGAAAAGGATAGGTCTGGTTCACAGGTTGATATTCTAAATTGGACAAAGACCAATTTTGATAGTAGTAGAAAGAATCTGGCAAGTGTAGATTAGGACAGGTTGTTTCCTGGCAAAGGTGCACTTGGTAAGTGGGAGGCCATCAAAAGTTGAATTTTTAGATACAGAGTTTTTATGTTCCTGTCAAAATAAAAGGTCAAGATTACAGATTTAGGGAACATAGGTTTTTGAGAGTTATGGAGGCTCTAATTAAGAACAAGAGAGTGCATAGTAGATATAGACAGGTAGGAACAAATGAGGTACTTGAGTAGAGGAAATGCAAGAGAACACAATTAGAAGGGCTAAAAGAAGACATGAGGTTGCTCTAGCAGACATGGTAAAGGAGAATGCCAAGAGTTTCTATAGATATAGTAAGAGAAAAAGGATATCAAGAGACAAAATTGGTTCTCTGGAAGATCAGAGTGAAAATATATACATGGAGCCAACAGAGATGGGAAATTGCAGGGATGTTAGTAGAGATTTTATTCAAACATCCCTCACCACGGATTGAAGGATAGCTAATGTTATTCTGTTATTTAAAGAAGGCAAGGAAATTATAGGCTAGTGAGCCCGACATCTGTAGAGGGAAACTATTGGAAGTTTAAGGGACTTTTAAGCATTTATATAGACAGGGACTCATTAGGGATATTCAACATGGTTTTATGCATGGTAGGTCATGCCTAACCAATATTATGAAGTTTTTTGAGGATGTTACCAAGACTAGGCAGTGAACATTGTCTTTATGGACTTCTGCAATTTCTGTGACCACGTTCCTCATGGGAGGTTGGTCAAAAATGTTTATTTGCTTGGCATTCAGGATGATGTATTAATGGGATTAGATATTGGCTTCACGGGAGAACCTAGTGAGTGAGTAGTGGTAGTAGATGGTTGCCTCTCTGACTGGAGGCCTGGGACTAGTCATGTGCCGCAATGATTGATACTGGGTCCATTGTTGTTTGCTATCTATATCAATGATCTGGATGATAATGTGGCAAACTGGACCAGTGGTACAGCGGACAACACGGAAAACCATCAAAGCTTGCAACAGGATCTTGATCAGCTGGGAAAGATGGGCTGAAAGATGGCAGATGGAATTTAACGCAGACAAGTGTGAGGGGTTGCACTTTAAGAGGACCTGTCAGGATAAGTCTTACACAGTGAGTGGTAGGGCACTGAGGAATGCTGTAGAATGAAGGAATCTGGGAATACAGATCCATAATTCCTTCAAAGTGGCATCACAGTTATATAGGGTTGTAAAGAAAGCTTCATAAATCCAAGTATTGAGTACAGGAGTTGGGATACTATGTTGACATTGGTGAGGCCAGTCATTCGAATATCAGGTGGAATTCTGGTCATTTACTTGCAGGAAGGATGAAAGATTAAAAGAACACAGAGAAAAATTACAGGGGTATTATTGTGCTGGAGGAGCAGAGTTATAAAGAAAGATTAAATAGATTATTCCTTGGAGTGCAGAAAATTGAGAGGAGATTTGATAATGGTATACAAAATTATGAGAGGTATAGATAGGGTAAATACAAGCAGGCTTTTTCTACTGAGGCTGGGTGAGACTGCAACCAGAGGTCATGGTTTAGGGTTGAAAGGTGAAATGATTAGGGGAATATGAGAAAGAACTTCTTCACTCAGAGGCTGTTAGGAGTGTGGAACAAGCTGTTAGCACAATGGTGGGTGCAGTATTGATTTCAACATTTAAGAGAAATTTGGATAGGTACATTGATTGTAGGGATATGGAGGTCTATGGTCCAGATGCAGGTTGATAGTACTAGGCATATGAATAGTTTGGCATGGAGTAGATGGGCTGAAGGGACTGCTTCTATGCTATAGGGTTCTATGACTCTATGTCCTATGGCATGAGTATTGTGAGCAAAGCAGATGAGCTTAGAGTGTGGATCAGTACTTGGAGCAATGATGTGGTGGCCATTACAGAGACTTGGATGGTGCAGCAACAGGAATGGTTACTTCAGATGCCAGGTTTTAGATGTTTCAGAAAGGACAGGGAGGGAGGCAAAAGAGGCAGGGGTGTGGCACTGCTGATCAGAGATAGTGTCACTGCTGCAGAAAAGGTGGACATCATGGAGGGATTGTGTACGGAGTCTCTGTGGTGGAATTTAGGAACAGGAAGGGGTCAATAACTCTTTCATAGGCAGCCCAATAGTAACAGGGATATCAAGGAGCAGATAGGGAAACAGATCCTGGAAATGTGTAATAATAACAGGGTTGTCGTGGTGGGACATTTTAATTTCCAAAATATCGATTGGCATCTCCCTAGAGCAAGGTGTTTTAATGGGTTGGAGTTTGTTAGGTGTGTTCAGGAAGGTTTCTTGACACAACATGTAGATAAGCCTACAAGAGGAGAGGCTGTACTTGATTTGGTATTTGGAAATGAACCTGGTCAGGTGTCAGATCTCTCAGTGGGAGAACATTTTGGAGATAGTGATCATAATTCTATCTCCTTTACAATAGCATTGGAGAGATAGGAACAGACAAGTTAGAAAGGCGTTAGAAATTATAGACCAGTGAGTCCTACCTCAGTGGTTGGTAAGCTGATGGAGAAAATCCTGAGAGGCAGGATTTATGAACATTTGGAGAGGTATAATATGATTAGGAATAGTCAGCATGGCTTTGTCAAAGGGCAGATCACGCCTTAGGAGCCTGATTGAATTTTTTGAGGATGTGACCAAACACATTGATGAAGGAAGAGCAGTAGATGTAGTGTATATGGATTTCAGCAAGACATTTGATAAGGTACCCCATGCAAAGCTTATTGAGAAAGTAAAGAAGCATGGGATCCAAGGGGACATTGCTTTGTGGATCCAGAACTCGCGTGCCCACAGAAGGCAAAGAGTGGTTGTGGACAGGTCATATTCTGCATGGAGGTCGGCCACCAGTGGTGTGCCTCAGGGATCTATTCTGGGACCCTTACTCTTCGTGATTTTTATAAATGAACTGGATGAAGAAGTGGAGGGATGTGTTACTAAGTTTGCTGATGACACAAAGGGTGGGGGTGTTTTGTAGATAGTGTGGAGGGCTGTCAGAGGCTACAGCTGGACATTAATAGGATGCAAAACTGGGCTGAGAAGTGGCAGATGGAATTTAACCCAGATATGCTTGAAGTGGTTCATTTTGATAGGTCAAATATGATGGCAGAATATAGTATTAATGGTAAGACTCTTGGCAGTGTGCAGGATCAGAGGGATCTTGGGGTCCGAGTCCATAGAACGCTCAAAGCAGCTGCGCAGGTTGACTCTGTGGTTAAGGAGGCATACGGTGTATTGGCCTTCATCAACCATGGGATTGAGTTTAAGAGCCGAGAGGTAATGTTACAGCTATATAGGACCCTGGTCAGACCGCACTTGGAGTACTGTGCTCAGTTCTGGTCGCCTCACTACAGGAGGGATGCGGAAACTAAAGAAAGGGTGCAGAGGAGATTTACAAGGATGTTGCCTAGATTGGGGAGCATGCCTTATGAAAACAGGTTGAGTGAACTTAGCCTTTTCTCCTTGGAGCAACAGAGGATGAGAGGTGACCTGATAGAGGTGTATAAGATGATGAGATGCATTAATCGTGTGGATGGTCAGAGGCTTTATCCCAGGGCTGAAATGGCTGCCATAAGAGGGCACAGGTTTAAGGTGCTTGGGAGTAGGTATAGAGGAGATGTCAGGGGTAAGTTTTTTACACAGAGAGTGGTAAGTGCATGGAATGGGCTGCCAGCGACAGTGGTGGAGGCAGATACGATAGGGTTTTAAGAAACTTTTGGATAGAAAAAAAAAAGAAGAAAAGAAAAGTAGAGGGCTATGGGTAACCTTAGTAATTTCTAAGTTAGGGACATGTTCAGCACAGCTTCGTGGGCCGAAGGGCCTGTATGTGCTGTAGGTTTTCTATGTTTCTATGTTTTTGTGATCTTAGAGGAAAGGCAATACTGCTTGTAGCCCTGGGCTATATCCAATGAGAATTTGAAACATTCATTAGATGACCTCAAGCCAACAAAACTAAAAGATCCTATTTTGAACTGACATGGAAAATAATAAGAATAGAGGATTTGGGGAGCACAGGCAGTGACAACTCTCTGGAGACCAACCTTTGGGAATGAGAAGGACCCCATGCGGGAACACTTGGAGATCACATCTGCGCTATGGGGAATACCTGGCCATTTAGATTTTTTCCCAGGTATTACCTTTTCTCTTCTTTACTGTCCACAGAGGCTCAGGGAAATCTAGTGAATGTGCACACAGGCATGTAAACTCATGAGCTGGAGAACTGTGCCTGAAAGGGAGTTGTCAGTAAATACAGATTCTCTCTGTGCCTAAATGGTCTTTACTAATTCTTGCAATGGAACTTGCCCAAGTAGGTAAGAATGAAGTGGAGGGGTTGAGAAAACAGTGCAATGATTTAAAGATGTCTATGAAAGCAATACCGAAATCAGTAAGGTAGATGGAAAGAAACGTGACACTGGACATCATACAATGTGTTTAAAGCAGATACAAAAGCTTCAGGGCTAACTTGCTGCACAGAGGAATAATATATGCTTTGGATCTGAAAGAGGGAAGGAGAGTGAATATGGAGATATGAATTGGACTGATTTAGCAGATCAGGTGACCAGATACGGTTATAATGAGGACCCACCTCTGAAGTACAACCAAAAGGAGCCAGTGCTACTGTCTGCCCAATACTATCAGAGAAGGGGGAGCCAGAGAAGGAAATCAAAACCAGCAGAGAGATTGTGCTAAAGATATCAGGACATAAATGCTTGGGGTTTTCCTAAGGAGCTGTTCCAGGAAATTAGTCAAGAAAGCAATACACAGTCTAAATGATTCCAAGGAAAGGAGATTGGTAATAACGTGCTTGCATCTGAACATACACTCTGCTTTGCCATAAGGACAGAGAAATGATGTGGGAACAAACGAGGAGTCACAGAATGCAATACTAACTGCGATGGGTACTAACAGTGAGGATGCAAAAGATAAGTAAATGTTACCAGATGAAAAGAGAACACCCCACTGCACTTGTGTCTCTTCTATGGATGGTGTTTTAAGGGATGTATGGATTAACATTTAGGATGTAGCTGTAAAGGGCATTAAAGTTTCTACCTTCCTTGGAGATCACCTTCATTGTACTGCAGAACCACAGAGGTTCAGCCAATGATCCCAAGGGACCATATGTATCAAAACAAAAAGTGGGAGAGGAGATGGAAGGAGATCAGAACAAAGACACAAACTATGGAAAAACTTCACTTAATTTTTTTTTGTTGATGGTCCCTCACCTGTACAGGATGGTGAGAGGAAAACCTCCATGTGAGAGATGTGAGGGAAAAAGAATACAGAGTCATAAAAGCGAATGCTCACTCAAAAATTATCCTGTGAGGAAATAAGAAGGCTAACAAGTTTGCAAAAGAACGTGCTGCAATCTGACAGGGCAGTTGCAGACTGGGAAAATTAGAAGACAGAAGGAACAACAGTTTAAGTTTATGGATTTAACAGAGGAGTGTTACGAATGTGACGCAACTCTGAGGGGCCGAAGGGTTCAAGTCCTTTTTGAGAATCGCAAGATCGCTATTAATTCAGGTCTGGGACCCAGGAAATAAGAGAGAGACACTCAGTATCCATAGGGTTTGGAATGTGTCCTGGCCACAGCGAAACGGAACCACTGATAACGGGTATTGTCTCTTGGAGACGGAATTGTGTATTGAGTACTATACTATTCATTGGAAACCCTCAGGGGACAACCAGAGTGGTCTAGTTGAGGGATTGCATCATCCCAACCTGATTGACATCTGAGACCCCATGAGTAAGGATAAAAGAGGGTCTGGGGAACAACCCCTTTAGATGCACCAGGAGAAACGCTAGAAATCCCATGACAGCGTTTAATAGCGACAGCCGGTAGGGGGCTCGTGTGCGTCCTCCCTTGCCTGGGTTGGCGGGCTCACCACGGAAGTACGGCTTAGCTAAAGGAGAGGCCACAAGTGAACGGCCACACCAACGGGACTCCTGACGGATCGAAATCATAAAAGGAAAGCCGGCAAGTTTTTCTCCAAATCCCTCTCTCCCTCCAACCATTGCAACCCAGCGGTCCCCAAAGGCTGCAGCCTGCGTGAACTGAACGAACTTTATATTTCCATCGGACAATACATTATCCCCTAGACAACGATAGAGCTTATTTCTTATTGATTATTATTATACCCGCACTTTTAGATTTAGTATTGACGACGTATATTATCTGTATATTTGCATTGATACTATTTTTGTGTATTTTTACTAATAAATACTGTTAAAAATAGTATCATCAGACTTCAACGGACCTCTCTATCTTTGTTGGTAAGTGACTCAGTTACGGGATTCGTAACAGGAGCAAAAGAAAGATAAAGAATTTAAAAGAATTGATCGGAGCAGGGTCAGAATGTACAAAGAGCACAAGGAAGTGCTTACTAAAAACTAAGTGGTCTTATGTGAAATTTGTGGTTCAAAGGGGGTTGCAACCAAATGACCTACTGGTACCATGACCTATGGGGATACTAAGGAGCACTAAGTGTCCAGGAGAGGATAAAACAAAATGTAAACCTTTAAACCCAAGAAATAATATATTTTGTTGCAGTGGAGCTAACTGTGACTGGGGCCATGGTCAGTCTTGCTCCAGAGCCACTACAGTGGACAAATGTGGGATAGGGCTCCCCTTGTCCTTACCTACCACCCCACCAGCCTCCAGGTCCAATATATAATTCTCCGTAACTTCCGCCACCTCCATCTCCGCCGCATCTGTTCTCAGGATGAGGCTTTTCATTCCAGGATGAAGGAGATGTCTTCCTTTTTTAAACAAAGGGGCTTCCCTTCGTCCACCATCAACTCCGCTCTCAAACGCATCTCTCCCATTTCCCGCACATCTGCCTTCACCCCATCCACCCTCCACCCCACTCGGGATAGGGTTCCCCTTGTCCTTACCTACCACCCCACCTGCCTCCAGGTCCAATATATAATTCTCGGTAACTTCCGCCACCTCCAACGGGATCCCACTACCAAACACATTTTTCCCTTCCCCCCCCTTTCTGGGATCGCTCCCTACACGACTCCCTTGACCACTCGTCCCCCTCCCCATCCCTTCCCACCGATTTCCCTCCTGGCACTTATCCTTGTAAACAGAACAAGTGCTACACCTGCCCTTACACTTCCTCCCTCACCACCATTCAGGGCCCCAGACAGTCCTTCCAGGTGAGGCGACACTTCACCTGTGAGTTGGCTGGTGTGGTGTACTGCGTCCGGTGCTCCTGGTGTGGCCTTTTATATATTGGTGAGATCCGACGCAGACTGGGAGACCGTTTCGCTGAACACCTACGCTCCGTCCACCAGAAAAAGCAGGATCTCCCAGTGGCCACACATTTTAATTCCACATCCCATTCCCATTCTGATATGTATATCCATGACCTCCTCTATTGTCAAAATTAATCCAAACTCAGGTTGGAGGAACAACACCTTATATACCGGCTGGGTAGCCTCCAACCTGATGGCATGAACATTGACTTCTCTAACTTCCATTAATGCCCCTCCTCCCCTTCTTACCCCATCCCTGGCATATTTAGTTGTTTGCCTGTTCTCCATCCTCTGGTGCTCCCCTCCCCTCCTTTCTTTCTCCTGAGGCCTCCCGTCCCATGATCCTTTCCCTTCTCCAGCTCTGAATCACTTTCGCCAATCACCTTTCCAGCTCTTAGCTTCATCCCACCCCCTCCAATCTTCTCCTATCATTTCACATTTCCCCCTCACCCCACTATTTTCAAATCTCTTACTATCTTTCCTTTCAGTTAGTCCTGACTAAGGGTCTCGGCCCGAAACGTCAACAGTGCTTCTCCCTATAGATGCTGCCTGGCCTGCTGTCTTCCACCAGCATTTTGTGTGTGTTGATATTTATTTATTCAGTAAGTTATGGGTCAAAGTATTTGGTGAGTACACTTCTAACTCTTCTGGCTTCAGTCTCATTGCCGTCTGTTCTGAAATTGTTAGGTGTGGGGGGTTGCATTCAAGAAAACAATGAAATGCCACACTGCTACCACCATCTGTTCCAGCACGTCACGACAGCGTTTTTAAAAATCTCCAGTTACCCCATCCATATTACTCTGCCCAATCGACGTTTTCAAATATACACACCCTGGAGAACGTTTTAGAAAAGCTCCATTCCGGGGGAGGAAAACGCCATTTCAGTGTGGATGGAGGGTCAAAATGAACAGTAAAAGCTTCGGTTACAGATTTACCCGGTCTAGTGTGGATGTAGCCTCAGAGTTGCTATTTATTATGTAAAGTGGCAGGTTTGCCAGAGAAGCAACCTTTAACCTCATTAGACTCAATGTCTGAATCACCTAGTTTGTCTGGTTTGACCCAGTCTGAGGTGAAAAGAACAAAGGTACAGGGCTGGGAGCAGAGACCATAGAACAATGCTGGCTGTAGAGCTGGATGAGAGCCAATTAGAAAGTGACCCAGGTAGGTCAGGTGACTTTGACGCATTGGAATGGAGATGCATCATTTGAACTGATGAGGAATACTATTAGCGTCTGGAGCTTCAAATACGAGGGAGCTTAACTCTCCAGAGACAAACCATCACTGATGTGGAAGATTCCATGAAGCAGTGGAGATTGGAACGAGAAGTCGATGAATGCTGGTCAGCATAGACTTCTTTCCTGGGTAATACCTTTTACCTTCATTGACTGTTCATGTGGATCAGGGTATCCTACTGGGTGTGCACACAAGTACTTAGTTTGTGAACCCACATACTTTTTAGTTGAGACAGAAAGATATTGGTCAGTAATTACATATTCTCCCTGAGTCTCTCTGATTATTATTACTAAGGGATAGAGCCTTCTTCTTCTTCTGTTGTTTTATGGCGGTTGGCAAACCAGCTTTAAGGTGTATTACAGCCACCTACTAGACTGGAGTGTGGATCGTTTGATAAACAGGAGGAATGAAAAGAATTGCAGTCTCTGGATTCTATATAATAAACCAGAGTCTTTCAGATACTTCATGATATAGATCCGTATTTCTCTTGAACTCCCACCTAAAATGTCTTCTATACCCATAGCAGTTTTTTTGTTTACCTGATGTGCTCCTATCATCTTCACTCTTTCTCTTTCATACTTCTTACATTTTATCAATACATGTTCAACTGTTTCTGGTTGATTACAATATTCACACAACCCAGTTGGATGTTTCCCTATTTTGTATAATATGTAATTAAGACTTGTGTGACTAAATGACTGATGATCACTTCTTTCTTTCTATGCTCACCTGATATTTTTTGGTATCTGACTTGCCTTTGTATTTTGTACAGTTCTCTCCCTGTTTCACTCTCAACCCAGTGCTTCTGCCATGTCTCCACAATACATGTTTTTATAATGCGTTTTACTTCCGTTTTGCTTAGAGGGATCTGGACCTCTATTATAGACAATTTGAGTGATTGTTTAGCTATAATGTCCACCTTTTTCATTACCCTCCACATCACAATGAGCAGGAACCCAAAGGAAGCTTACTTCTATCCCATTTTTGGTCAGTATATACAACTTGCATAGAATCTCCAATAAAATATCCCGTCTACTTTCTGATTTTCTTGATTTGATAGAGATTAATGCAGACAAATTTTCTGAACAAATTACAGCCCTTTTTACATTATTTTCTTCTATCCAAGATAATGCACTGAATATTGCCATTAATTCTGTTGCATACACTGATACAGCCTTATAACACCTACCTCAACATAATGTGGCACCACCTCATTTCTTGTTGTAGCAACTCAGAAATTAGCACCATACCCACATCGATTTTCCACAGCCAGTTTTTCTAGTTTCCATCAATGTCCAGTTGCTGATGCCCTGATTATCCTTTCTGTCCTATTACAGGCCTTGACAAGTTAACGTGTCAGGGTCCTCCTCTGATTGGTCCAACCATTCAAGAGCGCATAGCTTCCCAAGTAGACCAGGTGAATTTTCTAGGACCATTGCACCAAACTTCCAGGTGGAATAGATTATAAAACAGAATTGGTGGACATCAGATCACCCTCAACTTTGTTGCCAACTTTTATTTCTTGCCAATCAACTTAAGTTTTGTAAGTAGCCATTCAGAGCTATGCCTTAATCACCTCATTTATTATGCAGCATTATGATGTAAGTGTGGATGTCATTTGACACATCACTACTGTACAAACTCTGGATCCTTATTAAAGATGTTAATTTTGTGAGGCATATTTGCTGTGAGTAGCAGGTTCTGTTCCAGGATCTGTCCTGGGTCCAACATGTAAGTGCCATTTCAAAGAAGTATGGCAGTGCTTCCACTTACTCAGAATTTTGGGAAGATTCAGCATGTCACCCAAAACCTTGACAAACTTCTATAGGTGCACAGTGCAGAGTATCCTGACTGGATACATCACAGACTGGTATGGAAACACCAATGCTCAAGAACAGAAATACCTTCAAAAGTGATGGATACAGCCTAGTCCATCAAAGGAAAAGCCCTCCCCACCATTGAGCACATCTACAGAGAGCACTGCCACAAGAAAGCAGCATTGATCTCAAGGACTCAGCCGTCCAGGTTATGCTCTCTTCTCACTGCTGCCAGTGGGAAGGAGGTACACCAGCTTCAGGAATAGTTATTACCATCAGGATCCTGAACCAGCGTGGATAACTTCACTCACCCCAGCACTAAACCAATTCCACAACCTAAGGACTCACCTTGGAGAACTCTATAACCCATGTTCTCAGTACTATTTATTTACGTAATTATTTATTATTACAATAGCTTTTTCTGTATTTGCATTTATATTCTTTTGCACATTGGTTGTTTGTCAGTATTTGTGTGTCGTTTTAGTTGATTCAATTGTATTTATTTGTTCTACTGTGAATGCCTGTAAGAAAATGAATCTCAGGATAGTATATGGTGACATACACATACTTTGATGATAAATTTACGTTGTCTTTTTTACGTTTGTCATGAACATATGTAGGTAGTAAACTGCAACTTTGGTGATAATATTGGAAATGTTTTCTCAGGAAGTGGCTGTTTTATTAAGTGAAGTGGATTTGACTAAATCTCCTATCTAACTACAATGCTGAAACAGGAGTGTGTTCTGAGACAGACGGATGAGTAAGTTAAAAGGAAGTTTACAAAGGCGTGCGGTGTGCTGGTCTTCGTTAGTCAGGGGATTGGGTTAGAGCTGTGATATAATGATGCAACTCCATAAGATTCTGGTTGGACCACACTTGCACTCTCTTCTTGTGGCCCATCTTCAGTTAAAATATTTACACAGCTACATGGGACAGAAAGACCTGTAATTAATTCAGAGGCCCTGCTCTCTTATGACCTGCTATAAATGAAGAAGTTGTTTGGCATGTGGAGGATGGGGAATAATGATACTGCTCTTTTTAATCCACACCTCACATTCCACTGCATATATCACTCACAATCCCCTACTCCCTGCTTGACACTTAAGTGATTGGTATATAAGTAACTATTTCCACAATGTAAACGACAAATAATAAATACACTTCTATTTAATTTTTAGCAGCTATCCCAGACATGATAGGTATGATCAATGATGCTACAAATAAAGGCAAATTAATTTTGCAAAATGAAGAGGGATGGAATTCCAGAATGGCATTAATTATAATTGTTCCAAATTGTTCCCATTCCTAAAAGGTCAGCCAATGCTTCAACTCCCAATCTGAACACAAGGAAATGCAGCCTGTTTGAAAATCAATTTAAAAAAACAGCAAATGCTGGAAGTCTAAAATAAGAGCAAAACATCCTGGAAATACTCAACAGCTCAGGTCAAACCTGTAGATAGAGAAGCAGAATTAATGTTTCAGATTAAAGATGCCTTATCAGAACACTCACAAAGGGTTGTCAAACTGAAACTTTAATGCTGCCTGTGAGTCTCATGGTCCAACACCAAAACAAAGATGTGAGATTTGTATCTGCTTCTTCCTTTATTTTGTATGGAAGCAGAATCCCATCAGCAAGTGTTTATCTGTCGATTATTTTTCATTTCAATACATTTTGGTATTCTCTCTCTTCATTTCTATTGCTCCAAAGCTGGGGTTCAGTTAACTTTGGAATCAATTATTTGAACTTCATTGGACAATATCCGAAAAATCCCTGGTACGCTTTCAAAGAAGAATGGGAAAGTCCTTCTCATTGTTCTGCCAAATATTCAACCTTCAATCAACTGTTCAATGTCATACATATTGCTGCTTGTGGGAGCTTGCTGTGTATAGTTTGGCTGCTATGTCTCTTATGTTCAAAAAATAGATTCAGGAGCAATTATTACCCTTTGTGACTGGCACAACATTGTGGGCTGAAGGGCCTGTAATGTGCTGAAAATTTTTATGTTCTATGTACCCTACAACCATGAGGTTCCTGAACCAGCGTGAATAATTTCACTCACCTCGCCCCAAACTGATCATTAAACACAACACTTGGACTCACTTTCAAAGACTCTACAATACACATTCTCAGTAGTTATATATAACATTTACTTATTGTTTGTCTTTTTTATGTATATGCATACTTTTTCTTCTTTTGCACATTTCTTTCTTTTGCTTGTGAGTCTTTGTGTGCAGTTTTTCAATGATTTTATTATATGTTCTGCTCTGTATGCCAGCAAGAAAATAAAACTCACTCTTGTATATGGTGATATATATGCATTTTGATAATAAATTTACTTTAAACTCTGAACTTTGAGTAATAGCTGCAAAGCGTTGCAAAGAACTGGGTGAATCCAAACACAGGAGTTAGGATGCAGATGAGGGTGTGAGAGTGGCTGGAGCTGAACAGCAAACAGGAGGGTGAACAGGAAAGCAGGAGGCAGGCAGAACTTATCTTGACACAGGGCATTGCTGGCACCGAACGGCAAATAGGAGACAGGCGGCAGGCTAAACTTATCTTGACAGGTAGCGTATATAGGCAAATGGTAGACAATACTTCTCTTGACACGGAGAGGCAGAGTTACACAGGTAAACCTTGGTACTAAAGTAAAACTTAGAAATCTTATCTTGACGTGGGGAGACAGAGGTACACAGGTAAATCTTGGTACTGAAGCAAAACTTAGAATACACAATCCTAAGCGGCCGGGAATGCTAATTACCACACTGGCTAAAACAACGATCTGGCAACAAGTGGATGCAATGCCGGAGTTTTTATGCTGCAGGTCTTGATGAGAACCAGGTGTGCCACCATCAAAGAGAATAAGGAGAAAATGGGGAAATAATGGTTGGGACCATGACACAAAGGTGCTTCATTGGGTGGAAAACACTTTGGGATGCACTGGGTGGGATATGAAGGGTATCAACAAATGCACATCTAAATTCCAAATTCTGTAAGTCACCTTAACCAAATTTATTAAGACAGACAGTCAGAATCAGAATCAGTTTCATTACCATGGGCATGTGACCTGAAATTTGTTAACAGCAGCAGCAGTTCAATGCAATACATAATCTAGAAGAGAGAGAAAAAAAATAATAATAAATGAAACAATAAATAAACAAGTAAATCAATTACATATATTGAATAGATCATTTTAAAATGTGCAAAAACAGAAATACTGTATATTAATAAAGTGAGGTAGTGTCCAAAGTTTCAATGTCCATTTAGAAATCAGACAGCAGAAGGGAAGAAGCTGTTCCTGAATCACTGACTGTGTGCCTTCAGGCTTCTGCATATCCTAGCTGATGGTAACAGTGAGAAAAGTGCATGCCCTGGGTGCTGGAGGTCTTTAATAATGGATGCTGCCTTTCTAAGACACCAATTCCTAAAGATGTCCTGGGTACTTTGTAGGCTAGTACCCAAGATGGAGCTGAGTAGATTTAGAACCTTCTGCAGCTTCTTTCAGTTCTGTGCAGTAGCCCCTCCATACCAGACAGTGATGTAGCCTGTCAGAATGCTCTGTAATCAAACCGATCAAATGGTAATCTGATCATTATCATATTAATTCCTGAGGAGATTTGCTGAGGACAAGTTGACTATTGCTTGCAAAAACTGTTTAACATTATGCTGCAGTGTGGGATCTGGTGTATGAGGAACGAAGAAGTTGCACACCACCAGGTTTTGAAACAGATATTACCCTTCATCATCAGGCTCCTGAAACAATGTTGGTCTGTTTCTGCACAGTTTGTCTTCTTTTGCACGTTAGTTGTTTGTCAGTTGTTGTGTGCAGAATTTTCATTGATTCTATTTTATTTCCTTGTCCTACTGTGAATGCCTATATGAAAATGAATCTCAGGGTAGTATATGGTGATGTAAACAGTGGCGTGCAGAAGTTTGGGCACACCCGGTCAAAAATTCTGTTACTGTGAATAGCTAACCGAGTAAAAAATGACCTGATTTCCAAAAAGCATGACGTTTAAAATGACACATTTCTTTAATATTTTAAGCAGGATTATTTTTTTTATTTACATCTTTTACATTTTCAAAACAACAGAAAAAGGAAAAGAGCCCGAAGCAAAAGTTTGGGCACCCTGCATGGTCAGTACTTAGTAACATCCCCTTTGGCAAGTATCACAGCTTGTAAACGCTTTCTGTAGCCAGCAAAATGTTTTCAAAGGCAACACGAGTGAATCTGCAGATAAGAAGTGGGGGGGGGAGGGATGAAGTAGAGAGCTGGGAAGCAATAGGCTGAAGGGAAATGGGCTAGGGGGAAGGTGGAGAATTATGGGAAATAAAAGAGAAAGAAAGGTAGGGCTGGGGGGAGATTATTGTGAGGGGGGGAAAGAGAACCAGACTAAAATTATAGATAGGGATGGGGTAAGGGGGGGGGGGGGGCAAGGGTATCAATGGAGCTCTGTGAGTTGAATGTTCATGCCAGCAGGTAGGAGGCTACCTAGGCGGGAGATAAGGTATTGTTCCATCGACCTGCGTGTGGCCTCATCTTGAAGTACAGGAGGCCATGGATAGACATATCAGAGTGGGAGTGGGCTGTGGAATTGAAGTGTGTGGCCACAGGGAGATCCCACCACTGCTGGAGGACTGAGCGCCGGTGTTCGGCGAAACGGTCTCCCAGTCTGCGGCAGGTCTCCCCAATGTATAAATGGCCACATCGGGAGCACCGGATACAGTATATCACCCCAGTTGACTCGCAGGTGAAGTGGTGCCTCACCTGAAAGGACTGTCTGGGGCCTAGGATGGTGGTGAGGGAAGAAGTGTGGGGGCAGGTGTAGCACTTCTTCCGTTTGCAGGGATGTGCCTGGAGGGAGGTTGGTGGGGAGGGATAGGGGGAATGAATGGACAAGGGAGTCACGTAGGGAGTGACCCCTGCGGAAAGCCGAGAGTGGGGGGGAGGGGAAGATATGTCTGGTGGTGGGATCCCGTAGGAGGTGGCGGAAGTTACGGAGGATTATACATTGGATCTGTAGGCTGGTAGGATGATAGGTGAGGACCGGGGGACTCTATCCTTGGTGGGCTGGCGGGGGGATGAGGTGAGGGCAGAGGTGCATGAAATACAGGAGACGCGATGGAGGGCAGAGTTGATAGTGGACGAAGGGAAGCCCCTTTCTTTAAAAAAGGAAGACATCTCCTTTGTCCTAGAACGAAAGGCCTCATCCTGAGAACAGATGCGGTGGAGGCGGAGGAATTGAGAGAAGGGGATAGCATTTTTGCAGGAGACAGGCTGGGAGGAGGAATAGTCTAGTTAGCTGTGAGAGTCTGTAGGTTTGTAGTAGACATCGGTGGATAGGCTGTCTCCAGAGATAGAAACAGAAAGATCCATAAAGGGGAGGGAGGTGTTGGATACAGACCAGGTGAATTTGAGGGCAGGGTGAAAGTTGGAGGCGAAGTTAATGAAGTCGACGAGCCCAGCATGTGTGCAGGAAGCAGCGCTGATGCAGTCGTCGATATAATGTAAGAAAAGAGGAGGTCAGATACCGGTGTAGGCTTGGAACATAGATTGCTCCACATAGCCGACAAAAAGGCAGGCGTAGCTAGGACCCATGCAGGTGCCCATGGCTACACCTTTAGTTTGGAGACCCAGCCAGACACCCTCTACCACCACTCTTCTCCGCTTTGCGGAATTATTCCTCACCCTTAACAATTTCTCCTTTGGCTCCTCCCACTTCCTCCAAACTATAATCTCCCCACAGGCCTACCTTTCTTTCTCTTTTATTTCCCATAATTCTCCACCTTTCCCCAGCCCATTTCACTTCAGCCTATCACTTCCCAGCTCTCTACTTCATCCCTCCCCCCACTTCTTATCCCTCCTCGACCATCCCATGTTACTTCACTCCTGTTGAAGGGTTTCGGCCCAAAACGTCATCACTACCTCCTCCCATAGATGCTGTCTGGCCTGCTAAGTTCTGCCAGCATTTTGTGTTTTTAAAGTGTTTTCAATTATTGTTTGGGGAATTTTTGCCCATTCTTCCTTGTGAAATGCTTCTAGTTTTGTGAGATTCTTGGGCTGTCTTGCATGCACTGCTCTTTTGAGGTCTATCCACAGAATTTTGATGATGTTTAGTTTGGGGAACTGTGAGGCCCAAGGCAAAACTTTCAGCTTGCTCCTCTTCAGATAGTCCATTGTGGATTTTGAGGTGTGTTTAGGAACATTATCCTGTTGTAGAAGCCATCCTCGTTTCCTCTTCACCTTTTCTACCGACGGTGTGATGTTTGCTTCCAGAATTTGCTTGTATTTACATGCAATTGAATTCATTCTTCCCTCTGCAAGTGAAATATTCCCCGTGCCACTGGCTGCAACACAAGCCCAAGCCTGATCGATCCACCCCCATGCTTAACAGTTGGAGAGGTGTTCTTTTCATGAAATTCTGCACTCTTTTTTCTCCAAACATACCTTTGCTCACTGCAGTCAAAAAGTTCTATTTTAACTTCATCAGTCCACAGGACTTGTTTCCAGAATGCATCAGGCTTGTTTAGATGTTCCTTTGCAAACTTCTGACCCTGCATTTTGTGGTGAAGACACAGGAAAGGTTTTATTCTGATGACTCTTCCATGAAGGTCATGTTTGTGCAGGTGTCGCTGGATAGTAGAATAATGCATTGCAGTTTTGATTTGCCTTTCTAGCAATCCTACAAGCAGCTCTCTCGGAAAGTTTTCTTGGTCTTCCAGGCCTCAACTTGACCTCCACCGTTCCTGTTAACTGCCAGTTCTTAATTACATTATGAACTAAGGAAATGGCTATCTGAAAACGCTTTGCTGTCTTCTTATAGCCTTCTCCTGCTTTATGGGCATCACTTACTTTAATTTTCAGAGTGCTAGGCAGCTGCTTAGAAGAGCCCATGGCTGCTGATTGTTGGGACAAGGTCTGAAGAATTGGGGTATTTATAAAGCTTTGAAATTTGCATCACCTGGCCTTTCCTAAGTGTGAGGTGTGAGGTGATACACTTTGGAAGGACAAACTCCAAGGCAGAGTACAAAGTAAATGGCAGGTTACTTGGGAGTATGGAGGAGCAGAGGGATCTGGGGGTACATGTCCACAGATCCCTGAAAGTTGCCTCACAGGTAGATAGGGTAGTTAAGAAAGCTTATGGAGTGTTAGCTTTCATAAGTCGAGGGATAGAGTTTAAGAGTCACGGGGTAATGATGCAGCTCTATAAAACTCTGGTTAGGCCACACTTGGAGTACTACGTCCAGTTCTGGACGCCTAACTATAGGAAGGATGTAGAAGCATTGGAAAGGGTACAGAAGAGACTTACCAGGATGCTGCCTGGTTTAGATAGAATGCATTGTGATCAGAGATTAAGGGAGCTAGGGCTTTACTCTCTGGTGTGAAGGAGGATGAGAAGAGACATGATAGAGGTATACAAGATATTAATAGGAATAGATAGAGTGGACAGCCAGCACCTCTTCCCCAGGGCACCACTGCTCAGTACAAGAGGACATGGCTTTAAGGTAAGGGGAGGGAAGTTCAAGGGGGATATTAGAGGAAGGTTTTTCACTCAGAGAGTGGTTAGTGCATGGAATGCACTGCCTGAGTCAGTGGTGGAGGCAGATACACTAGTGAAATTTAAGAGACTACTAGACAGGTATATGGAGGTATTTAAGGTGGGGGGTTATATGGGAGGCAGGGTTTAAGGGTTGGCACAACATTGTGGGCCAAAGGGCCTGTACTATGCTGTATTGTTCTATGTTCTAACGATAATTGTGAACAAGTCATAGCCCTAACAAGCTAATTAAGGTCTGAGATCTTGGTAAAAGTTATCTGAGAGCTCAAATCTCTTGGGGTGCCCAAACCTTTGCATGGTGCTCCTTTTTCTTCACTTTAAGATTGTACAAAGCAAAAATAATACACTAATCTTGCTTAAAGTTTTGCAAAGAATGTTTCATCTTTAATCTTTTTTATAGAGCTGCCATCTTGAAATGGGGGTAATATTAGTATTAGATTATGCGCCTGCCGCTTGGCTTTTTTTCGAAGGGTGGGGGGAGGGGGGGAGGGATCTTTTTTCACGCTTTTGCTTTTTATTTTTTTGCTTTTAGTTTATGGGCCGACTTTAAACTATTAATATTGTTGAGGTGTCATGTTCTCCGGTTGCTCCTGAATCAATTTTCCTCCTTCCTGAATTGTGGGTTATGTGTCTTTCTAACCTTTTATGATACACACAATTAATATTGGTATGATGGATAGATCTGTTAACTTTATCGCCTGGAATACTAATGGTTTAAATCATCCGATTAAACGTAAAAAAATATTTAAAGTATTCCATAGACTGAATGCTAATATTATCTTTGCACAGGAGACCCATATCAGGAGGGAGGATAATCAACGTTTTTTTAGGTTCTGGAAGGGTCAACAATTTCATTCGAATTGTACCGCTAAAATTAGGGGTGTGTCTATTTTTATAGATCCCTCAATATCGTTTACACATCATGAAATTATCTCTGACCCACAGGGTAGATTTTTGTTGATAACTGGCTTACTTTTCCATCGGAAAGTTGTTCTAGTTAATATTTATGCTCCAAACTTTGACTGCCCTGAATTTTTTAAATGTTTATTTACCTCTCTTCCTAATCTAAATGAATATATATTGATAATGGGTGGAGATTTTAATTGTTGTTTGAATCCTTTGATGGATAGATCTAAACCTATTCGTACTCTTCCGAATAGATCAGCCCTATTTATTAATTCATTTATGGTTGACTCGGGAATTACAGAAATATGGCGGTTTTTGAACCCTAAAGATAAAGAATTTTCATTTTTTTCACATGTATATCATAGCTATTCTAGAATTGACTATTTTCTTATTGATCATCGGTTATTAACGGATGTTATTGATTGTAAATATGATTCTATTACTATTTCGGATCATGCACCTTTGAAGTTATCTATTAAGATTTCGGACTATTCCAATAATATCAGATCTTGGAGGCTTAAATATACTTTGCTTCAAGACCCAGAATTTATTACTTATATAAAACAGCAAATTGACTTGTTCTTCTCTACAAACTGTACTGAAGAAATCGACAGAGGAATACTTTGGGACTCTTTTAAGGCTTTTATTCGTGGTCAAATTATCTCATATTCTGCTGGTAAAAGAAAACAAAGATATTTGGATATTGCTTTATTGGTGGATAAAATCAAGGAAATTGATAAGATTTATTCCGTGACTCCTACCAAAGAACTTTATAAGAAGAGAGTTGAGCTTCAAATGGAACATAGTTTACTATTATCCTCTTCAATTGAAAATCAATTAATTAGGACCAGGGCTCAATTTTATATTCATAGTGACCGTACTGGTAAACTGTTAGCTAATCAATAAAAGGCTATCTCGACTAAGCGACAAATTATTAAAATTCGCAAATCAGACGGTAATTTAACTACTGATCATAAAGAAATTAATAATACCTTTCAAGATTTTTATAAATCTTTATATCACTCAGAATTTGATGGTGACCAGTCCATGATAGATAATTTTTTTAACAATTTGAATATTCCTAAACTGACTGATGAAGACTATAGCCTGTTAGATGCTCCTATTTCTATGGTGGAAATAGGAGAGGCTATCTCATCAATGAATTCAGGGAAAGCTCCTGGTCCTGATGGTTATATAGTAGAATTTTTAAAAACTTTTTCTTCTTTGCTTTCTCCTTGGTTATGTGAAATTTTTAATGATGCATTTGCTAAGAAGAGATTACCTCAATCTTTTTATGAAGCTAATATTTCTCTAATTCTTAAAAAAGATAAAGATCCTACTTTATGTACATCTTATCGCCCTATATCACTATTAAATGTAGATTCTAAGATTCTTACAAAAATTTTAGCTATTAGATTAGAAAAAGTACTATCTCAGATTATTTCAGAAGATCAAACTGGTTTTATGAGGAATCGGTATTCCTTTTTTAATGTTAGAAAATTGATTAATATAATTCATACTTCACCACCCACAATCCCAGAATGTGTTATCTCATTAGATGCTGAAAAAGCTTTTGATAGAGTTGAATGGATATATTTATTTAATACATTGAGAAATTTTAATTTTAGTCCTAACTTTATATCATGGATTAAATTAATATATCATAAACCTGTTGCTTCTGTTTTTACAAATAACTATAGATCCTCTTTTTTTCAATTATCTCGTGGTACGAGACAAGGCTGTCCCTTAAGTCCTTTATTATTTAATATTGCATTAGAACCTTTAGCTATTGCTATTCATGAATCTCCTAATATTTTTGATATTACCCGTAATGAGAAGTTATACAAATTATCTCTTTATGCTGATGATTTGCTGTTATATATTTCTGACCCTGATAGGTCTATTCCTGCTATTTTATCCTTGTTGGTTCAATTTGGTACTTTTTCTGATTATAAACTAAATTTAGATAAGAGTGAATTATTTCCTTTAAACGCACAAACTTTATTGAGTGATAGGATACCATTTAAAGTTGTTACTGATAACTTTACCTATTTCGGTATAAAAATTACCAAGAAATATAAAGATTTATTAGACTGAATTTTTTACCTATGCTTCATCAAATTCATCAACTTACTACAAGATGGTCTCCTTTGTTTTTATCATTAATTGGTCGTATTAATGCTATTAAAATGATGATTTTACCGAAATTTTTATACTTATTTCAAGCCCTACCAGTTTTTATTCCTAAATCTTTTTTTGATAACATTGATACAAAAATTTCCTCATTTGTGTGGCAAAATAAAAACCCTAGGTTAAGTAAAAAGCAATTACAAAAATCAAAAAAAGATGGTGGTTTAGCTTTACCCAATTTTAGATTTTATTATTGGGCAAATAATATTCGTAATTTATTGTATTGGAAACTAGATTTGGATTCACCACTGTGCCCACAGTGGGTAAATTTGGAATGTAATGAGGTAAAGGGATATTCTCTATTCTCTGTTCATGGTTCTTGTCTTCCTGTGGATTTAGTTAAATTTAATAAACAAATATCTAATCCTGTTGTTAAACATACATTACGAATTTGGTTTCAATTTCGTAAGTTTTTTACTTTGAAAAACTTTGTTCTTGATAGCCCTATCTTACTTAATTTCTTTTTCAAACCCTCTTGGACAGATCAAGCTTTTAACATATGGAAAAGGAAAGGTATAAAATGTTTTCGTGATCTCTTTTTTGAAGATACTTTGATGTCATTTGATCAACTTTCCAACAAATTTGAATTACCTAAATCTAATTTTTTCAGATATTTACAAATTAGAAATTTCTTACATAAAGTTTTACCATCTTTTCCTAATTCAACTTTGGAGGACATTACAGATTTGATTTTTACCTTAAATCCTTGTCAGAAGGGATTAGTAGCTTTTATTTATAATATGATTATGAAGATACAACCAGAAATATCAGTTAGAATTAAACAAGAATGGGAAAAAGAACTTCGATATAACATATCAATAGATAAATGGGAAAAAATTTTGCAAATGGTTAATTCTTCTTCTATATGTGCTAAACATGCTTTAATACAATTTAAAATTGTATAGAGCTCATATGTCTAAAGATAAACTTTCTCGATTCTATTCTCATATTAACCCTCAATGTGACAGATGTCATTCAGATGTGGCCTCTTGACCCATATGTTCTGGTCATGTCCCACTTTACATAATTATTGGAAGGACATATTTACTACTATTTCCTCAATTTGGAATATAGATTTACAACCTCATTTTATTACTGCAATTTTTGGCATACCAAATGAAGATGGTAATCAGTTTTCCCCTTCAATCAGACGAATGATTGCTTTTGTAACATTAATGGCCAGAAGGTCTATATTACAAAATTGGAAAGAAGTAAATCCTCCTACCACATTTCAATGGCTTTCTCAAACTATTTCTTATCTGAGTTTGGAAAAAATTAGGAGCACTATTTTTGACTCATCAATTAAATTTGAAGAAACTTGGAGACTGTTTATTCGACATTTTCATATGAATTAATTTGGCCTTTTCCAGACCTTCTTTCTGCTTATTCATGTTCAGGTATGGAGTTCCGGAGTTCTTTGACACTATCATATACTTGTAAACTGTTATTATTGCCCATGTTAGTTTAGTTTAGTGTTTTATTTTTTTTAATATATACTTTTTTTTCACATATTTTCAATTTTTTTTTCTTTCTTAATGGTTATTTTTGTTTTTTTTTCATATAATCATATGGACTTGATTGATTAAGGTATTTTCTTCTGTTGATGTTTAGTAGGATATTGTTATCTTATTATCAATGTGATTTCAAGTCTATTGTATTCATAATTTGCTTATTATGTTATTTTTTTGTGTATATATGAAAATCAATAAAAAGATTGAAAAAGAAAGAATGTTTCATCTTTAACTTTATGACTTTTGGAGATCAGTTCATCTTCTACTCACTTAACTATTCACGGTAACAGAAATTTTGACCAGGGGTGCCCAAACCTTTGCATGTCATTGCATGTACTTTAAAAACAAATTTACTTTGAACTTTGAAATAAAAGCATGTAAAACAAAAATATTTATTTTGACAAGAATTACATTAATCTCAAAGAGAGGACAAATCTCTGTCATGAGCATGGGAACAGTTTGATAATATAATCTGCATGTCTTGACCACATACGAGAAACAGGAAATTTGGCCTATCACTTGCAAGAGAATGGGCCTTACCCTAAAAGTCCACAAAAGGCCAAACCCCTACAAAGGGTGACATTCCGATAATGGAAAATTCAGTCAGTAGCTAGATGCGTTTTAAAACTTTTGCTTTTCACGCCATGCCATACCTAATGACATTGAGTAGTAGAAAGCAGAACCTAGTGTTATACAGCAATTACAGAGAAACGGCAGTGAAGGTAGAAAAACAAGGTGCAAGGACCGCAATGAGGTAGCTTTGAATCTAAAGAGCTAATTTTTTAGTGTATGAAAGGTGTGTTCAAGAGTCCAATAACTGCAAAATAGAAACTGTCTCTGAGCCTGGTGGCATGAGCTCCCAAGCTTTCGTATCTTTTGACTGACAGGAGAGGGGAGAAGAAAGAATGACAGGTGAAATTCACCACTGCCACTACCATACCAGCATCACCTTCGGCCAAACACTAAGGATTTACCTGCGCTGCATTTTCTCTGTAACTGTATGTTTTATTTTGCATTGTCAGTGCTTTATCCTGTTCTGCCTCAATGCACTGTGTAATGATCTGATCTGTATGAACAGTATGCAAGATAAGTTTTTCACTGTATCTGGGTACAAGTGACAATAATAAACCCATTCCATTTCCAACTCCAATACATCAACCCTGACACAGAACTCTATGTCCACTGGATAGTGGTGATGTCTACCTTCCTGATGCTCCCAAAACATGGACAAATACGGCAGATGTCTCAAAGCACTGGAGCAATATCACCAATGCTCTCTTCAAAATGTCTTCTAGAATAAGCGGGCTGACATCAGTATTCTCTCCCAGGCCAACATCCCCACCTCTGAGACCACTCAAGTCCATCTCTCAGGACATATTGTTCACTGGCTGGTCACCAAAATCCTTCTAGACAAGCACATGACACAAGCTTCCTTGCAGCATGAGTTTATCAGGAAGATAGAACTGCGATGTTCTTGTAGCCTTTTTGAAAAAACTCCACCAACTCCCTTCCCATTACCACTAAGACAGGAAATGCAATAGAATGACACTGAAAGAAGTGAGGTGTGGAAGTGAAGGGGGGAGGGGCTCTCTGTGCACAGCCTTGGTTACAGCAGGACCCTCAAGGAGAGGATGCAGGGCCTGGATACGGGACAGGGGGCTCCGAGTTGCAGGGGGGCATGAGTGATAGATCAAGGGAGGATTCATCAGGTAGGCCCGAAGTATCCCCAATAGAGACTGAGCCTGAAGAGTTAGGAGAGGAGGTACAGCGGTCTCAGAGGATTAGGAAACCACTGGATAGGTTGGCCTATGTAGTGCCTGGGGAACAGGGTGTGATCTCTACTGTTTTGGGAAGCTATGTCACTGCCTTTTGCACCGGGACTGGACTTTGTGTTTTGCAGGAAGGGTTGGCGAATTATCTCAACGTCATGAGGACATGGCTAAATTCGGTGGGGGGTGCACGAGTGTAACACACTGTAAGGTTTCACTGCTAAGGCTAATGTAATGGCTTCTATGCAATGTTCCACTGCTGAAGTAATGGTTTCTCTGTGGCAGCAATGTTTGGGTTATGACTAGAGATAACGGGACTTTGGAATTCAGTGTCTATCCAATGGGAGAAATGCTGTTCTTTCTTGTGTGTCTGGGAGCCAGGGCTTTCGCGGTCTTTTGTCGAGGAGAGATGAAGAGGGAAGACACGTGCAGACAGAGCTGGTAGACCACTGGACGGAGTGGACTGGGATCTGAGGGTCCAAAGGTCAGCGAAGTTCGGAGGAGACCAATGGCGGAAGAATGACTACTGAGTGAGCTCCAATGTAATTTTGACTTTGACTTTGCCTTTTTTTTTGTTTTGTTTGTTTGCATTACTAACCCTATATTCAGATTAAGATTCATAGTCTATCATTTAATTGCATATGGTGTACTGTTTGCTATTTTGTGTTGTGGATTTGTAACTGGGGGTACATTACACAGCATCCACACAAAGGTGATTACCCAGTTTAGCTGGGCCGAAGGTTGATTTCCCTTGACGAACACGAGCTGGACAAGCCTGAGGGTTACACAGATAACGAGGACTACCTCCAAAACAATGCACCGCCTTCCCTTTCAAACATTTCCTCTGCCAGAGTCGGGAAGTTCAAAACTGGGCTCCACTCACCTTGGAACAATAAGATTTGGTGTGGGATGAAACCATCCTTGAATACAAGAGACAATTGTTCCCGTTTCACAACCCGTCTGCACATGACAGCAGACCTCACAGGTTGTCCGTGGTTGTGACAGGGCCCTCCCCCAGGTGCAGTTCCTGAGATCCCACAGAATTGTGCCCTCTGGAAGTCCCGGATGAGAGATTCGTCCAAGTTGTCATCAGCCAGGATTCAAGAACATTCCTCAGAACCATACTCCTTCCAATCCATGAGGAACTGGACATTGCCCCACACCCGATGAGATAAAAGGAGGTGCCACACCATATAGATCAGGGAACCATCAACCAACTGGGGAGGATGGGGAGGTGGGGCGTCTGGAGCCAGTGGGAGACAGTAACTGGCTTGAGCTGAGAAAAGGGACAACTGTTTCATTGGTGTAGGTGTAGTCTATACAAGACCTTGTTGATAGCCTTTTCCACTATGAATGGTCTCTTGTAGCGTGGGGCCAACCTGCGGCTCTCAACTTTCAGGGGAAGGTTCCATGATGCTAGCCAGACTTTCTCTCCTGGCTTGAGAGGTCTCACCTGTTGGCAGAGCCGATCAGCCTGTCAGACAGGTGTTTCTGAGAATGTAGCAGGTAAGCTGCAGCTTGTTTTCATGTGTGCTTGTAACACTGGATCGTCTGTTCAGTAGCAGGAACTCCCACGTCAATCTCCTGGTCAAGGCAGAGCTGTCACAACCACAGATTTGACAGCGTAACAAATTTGACAATTGTGTTCATGAATATGCAGTGTCAGCTAATTGTTACTTCATTATGGCTGTATTTGACCCCCTTCTTTTTTTGTAGTGCTTGTTGAGATTTGAGCAAAGCACAGCAATGTTACGCTGCCTGCTTGCATACCGCCTTGCCTGAGAGTAGTGCACTGTCGAGTCAACTGACACTGAAGATTAGCAGTATTCATTTTATATTCAGTTATTCCTTTCAGCCGTGGTCTTGGCATCCAGTTTTCCATTTGGGCATTTTAGTTAATGGCCCTGTTTAGCCTACATTTATTTTATTTCTTTCCTGTAAAATCCTCTTTACATTGAAGTGTGAACTATTGACTCAACTCAGTGTATCTCTCTCTCTGCACTTTGGTCAAATCTGAACAAACTGACAGAGGAATGGCTGGAATCTTTTCTGGCATTCAAAGAGAACATCCCAGCAGACAAAGACTGGAGATGTTTTGTGGGCAATCTCTGCCCAAACCAATTGGCAGCTCCAGGACGTAGAGTTGGAAGAGGTAAGGCAGTGCAGGATTGTCTCCAGCTATACCACTATATCCTGAGGGAAGCCGTGCAACTTGAACATGTTCAGCCATGAGGGTAACAGTGTCACAAGCTGATGGGTGCTTAAGGAGAGCTTGGAGAATTAATCTACAAAGACCTGAATGGCAGTGTTTTCATTAGACAGGGGGCAGCCCAGTGATTAAATTCACCATGAGAGGGCACAGGCAGTGGACATAGCAGACCTGCAGGGTGCTGGCATGATGTCTTGTTCTGAGCACAAGTAGGAAAGGCAAAGATGGGATCGTGGACATCCTGGGACATTGATGGCCACAAAAATCATCTCTAGATAAATTCCCTGGTCTGTTGATTTTCTGGCTGGCCAAGCAGACAGGACAAGTCACCCCATTCCAACACTTTGGAGTGCAACATAATAGGGACAAACAGCTGGTTGGGAGGTCCCAACCAGAGCCTAGATCTCACAGTTGGGTGGTCTTCACCTCCTCTATTCCCCAATTACTGGAATAGCAATGCATGAGCAAGGAAGGATAAGGTCTTCATTGGCTTTGTCCTCAGACATGTTGAACTGCTGGGAGAGAGCGTCAGCCTTGGTATTCGTGCTTCTAGGATGATAGGTGAAAATGAAACTAAACTGAGTGAAGAAGCGAGCCCAATGGGCTAATCAGAAGTTAAGTCTCTTATCGCCCCAAATGTAACAGAGATTCTTGTGATCTGTCCAAACCCAAAAGGGATGCTCTACCCCCTCCAGTCAGTATAGCCGCTCTTCCAGAGCCTCCTTGACAGCTAGAAGTTCTCAGTTCCTAACATCATAGGAACTCTCACTTGGAGTCAAACGATGGGAAAGCAAGGCATAAGGATGCAGCTGGCTATCGACAGAAGAGCACTGAGAGAGTACATCTCCGGTGCTGATATCTGATGCGTCCACCTCAAAAAGGATGGCCAGGATGTGTCAGAGTTGCAGCACAGGGGCAGGGGTGAAGCATCACTTTAGTTCTGAGAATGCTTGGTCTGCTTCATTTGTCCAATGAAATCCCACAGTGATCTTCCAGATGAATGAATTTATGGGGGCCATGATCAAACTGAAATTTTGGATAAAGCAGTGATAAAAGTTTGCAAACCCCATGAAGCGCTACACTTGTTTGACCATAAATGGTTTGGGCCACTCCGTGGCAGCTCAAACTTTACTTGGGTTGATTTCAACACTGGAAGAGGTATATAGAGCCCAAAAACAACACCTGGTCTTTATGGATCTCACACTTCTCTGCTTGCGGAGCCATCAGAAAACCCTTTGGACATGTGAGACGTGTTCCTGGTGAGAGCAGGAATATAGATCAGAATGTTGCCCTAAACTTAAAGGGAAACTGATTCAACATGCCTGTATCCGGAGAGCCCTGCCTGTCACGTGACAGCACTGCCCTCACCTGGTCGGAGGTCACACCACCTGCCAGTCAATATTTCACCCCTTCCAACTAATCAATGCACACTTAACCACTGGCCACCTTAATTGGATTAACCCGTCTAGCACCAAGCCGTTGGCCCCCGGTGAATCACCTGGGCTGGACCCTCCGGCCCCCTGACCTATAAAGGGTGCTACATGTGCTTGGCTCGCTCTCTTTTTGCCATCCTCAAGGGACCTCCCTGCTTCACTCCAGGCTGAAGAATGCAATACAGCACTGGAGACACGTGATGAGCCATGCATCGAATAGGGTTGTGGAAGCGTTTATTGTTGTCCCTGTAGCAGAGAGCCATACCTGCCCATAGTCAAGAGGTGGCAGGTTTCGTAGTTACTTTTCCCTCACTTGTATGTGTACCTGTACTCTGTCCCCACACCGTTTTCCCGTGTATTGTACTGCCGACCCGACTTTTCCCATGATCGTCTATTCTAAGCACGTTTGTGCAAATATTGTAGGCACTTGTGTTGTTCCCAAGCTCTTCGCCCCTTGTAAATAAACTCATTATTAAAACTGTGTGTCCAGAGCCCGTGCCTTTGAGACCCAAAGAATCTGTCTCATTTCCATCACAACAATGTCTCTGAGCACATCATTGACTATGGCCTGAAAAACACCAAAGTACATCACAAGGTACTCATAGTGGCCATTAGTAGTGTTGAACACTGCCTTCCACTCATCCCTTTTGCTGATACAAACAAGATTCTAAGCATTGCACAGATCAATTTTGGAAAATATGGTTGCTCTCTGGAGATGTTTGAATACAGAGTCAAGCCGGGGAAGAGGGTAGTGGTTCTTCATGGTGATATTGTTCAGTGGGGGACAATCAATGCAGGGATGAAACTTGCCATCCTACTTGCTCACAAAAAAAAGATGCCCACCCCTGCTGGTGAGGTTGATGGATAGATAAGCCATAATGCTAATGTCTCCTTGATGATTTCTTCCATGGCTATCATTTCTGGATGAGAGAGAGAAAAGTCTTGGCCCCAGGGACGACTAGTATTGGGTAAGAGGTCAATGGACATTCGTATAGTTGGTGTGGAGGCAGGGACGTGACCTTTTTTTTTTACTGAAGACCACAGGAAGATCAGAATATTCAAATGGAATGCTGGACAGGTCCACATAAGCAGTTGACACAGGAGAGGATTCGCAGTTTGAAGCTTGAGCTAGACCCAAAAGGATGACAGGCATGCCAGTCCCCACTCTTGGAGTACTTTAAGGGATCATTTATCCATGGTCCATTTATCCAGATTGAAGGAGAGCTGTTCCCTATGGTTGGCTTTCAGCACAAGTTGGAGGAGCTCAGTGGAAAGGTGGATCTGGTGAACTATCCGAGACCCTGACATCAATCTTTTCTCTCAATTTCTGAGTCAGAACTCCCCATCTTTGAGCCAGAGAGAAGTCCATGACATTCCCAGCTGCCCCACAATCAATAAATGCCTGAAATCCATGAGTCCAAGACCCCTACGATGACAAACCTAGGAACATCACACGATTTGGGGAAGCCGATTGCAGGGAGAACCACCCATCGGTACTCCCCTCCCTGTTGATGGGTATCCTCTTTTACTAGACTTTTGGGACATGATGTTCAGAAATGTCCTGGATCACAATAGAGGCAGGACCCTGTTTTTCTGTGCTGATCCCATTCTTCCTGAGCTAGGCAAATGTGCCCCATTTGCATAGGCTCCTCCAATCCATGGTTACTGGGTGAAAAGGGAGCGGGTGAAGACCGGTGGGGATTCAATGAGTAGGAAGTTGAGACATTCTTTCCCTGCAACTCTCAGTTACCCAGTCATCGACTCGAATGGCCAGATTAATCAGGTCATCCACTGTCCTGCTTGTCATAGACAGCAATCTCATGCCAGACCCTCTGTTCAGTGCCACCAAGGCAGTGATGAAGGATCTCGCATTCCATCCCGTCTCCACTGCAAATCTGGAATTTAACTGCATAGTTCCTCACGGTCCCTCAACTTCGGTGCAATTCTAGGAGACAGTGGGCAGCCTCCTGGCCCTGTACCGAGTGGTCAAAAACTGTTCTTAACTCAGCAACAATATGTCAAGATATCTGGGCTGAAGGGGAACCCTGCACCCGTAAAGCAATGAACAAGCAGAGTGGAGGTTCATCCAGGATATTTACCATGAACACCATTTTACCCACATCACCACCAAGCCAACCGTGCTGGGCTTGGAAAGTCAGCACAAACAGAGTTACAAAATTCCTGCAGTCATCAGGGTCACTAGATTATCTGCCCGGTAGAGGAATATTTGGTTCTGGTATGGACACTGGAGTCGGTTCCGCTCTGGACGCATGAGTCAGGGCATTACTGACTGAGTTTGTTGGGGCAGCAGAAAAGGAGAATGTACAAGATGCTGGGAGTGGGACTGATATGGTCAAAGGCTGTCCAATGGCATTGTCAGAATGCTAATGGCTCCCAATTGGTGCTGACTGTCAACTGTAAGCTTATTGGTTGGGATGTACGAGCAGAGATCACTGCCACCTGATTCCGATTGTCTGTGGTGAGCTGCTGAACTGTTGCTGCAAGGGATGACACCCATTGTTCCAGCTGAGAATGGGCTACTTGAAATGTGATTGTCTTCAAATTGCTTCAGTCATTTTTCCCAACACAGATTAGATTGCCCGTAACTTCTCTCCTAGCTGGTCAATAAATCTCAGGGCCAAGGTCAGTTGTTCTCTCTCTCTGCTGGGTCTAGACTTGATGTCAGAGCATTCGGATGTGACCAAGTGTGACGAAAGAGAGACACTAAGATACTGAGTGGGTCAACAGATCGCTAACTTTAATGAGAACTCCTGCAGAATTTAAAGAAAAGCTAGGCCAACAGGGTCACGAGCAAAAACTCTCAAGCTGGAAGTTAAATGCCAACACTGTGGCTGGAAGCGATAATGAAATACTGAATGAATATTGCTCATTTCCAGTGTCAATCAAAATGGTAATCTTCTTCCCCAGACAAGCGCGAGGGTAAGCAGGGAGCGTAAAAGTTACTATGCTTTTGATCAAGTCTCAAGAAGACTAGAATGAAAAGAAAGAGTTAAATACCACTGTAATGAAATAATAATTTGCTGGAACATGCTGGAACGAGCACAATTGCTGAATCTGTTCCACAGCCCACCAGCGTGGGCGTCTTGATAGTGCAGCAGAGTTCATGATTGTGACAGCCTGGATAGGCATCTTGGCCAGCATGACCAGTTTGGCCAAAGGGCATTTTCTCATGTTGTGTAACTCTATGACTCCATGATGATGATTGTTCAGTTTGCTTGCCCATGTTTTTACCATGCTGTTCAGTTTTGTTCTGTCTAATGTTCTACCAGGAGCCAGAGAGAACATTGCACACCTGCAGTTTCATAATGATCTGGGTGCTCCTTACATTTGGCATCGTGTTAGACAGTTATTTGACAACCATCCATATATAATCTACATGCCTTGAAACAGTGTTTTTAATGAAAAACTTGAAAAGAATGACAAAGTCCGGTACTTTTTACAACCCCAGGTCACCCTGAAGTTCTACATTTCATTAACAATAGGAACCTGGTAAGAAGGCAACAAACTCAACTCTGTGAACTGAAAATCTTAGTTCAGCACAGAATAGTGCCAAGTAGAAAAGGAGTCAAATATCTGTTTTGGTAGAAGAGGATAAACCTTCTTTAGCATAGTGGTTAGCAGAATATTTTACAGTGCCAGCAATCTGGGTTCACTTTCCGCTGCTGTCTGTAAAGAGTTTGTACATTCTCTGCATGAGAGCGTGGGATTCCTCTGGTGCTCTGGTTTCCACCCACATTCCAAAAATGTACAGATTGGGATTAGTAAGTTGTGGGCATGCTTCTGATGCCAGAAGGATGACAATACTTGCAGCTTTTCCTCAGCACATCCTCAGACATTGGTCGTAATACAAACAGTGCATTTTGATGTTTCAATATATATGTGATGTGAAAGCACCCAGCACATTCCAAACATCCCTCAAAGTGCATCTCAGGCAAACTGGCTCTCTCTTTTTGTCCCTTTTTCCTTGGAGCTATTCATCCACACAAAGCTCGTCTTGCAATGGGGACTCTCCTTCCAATGGCATTCTGCGGTACCTTCCCTTGTGCCTTGCTCTGCAGCTCCTGCCAAAAGACCTCAAACCAGACTGCTGCCCTTCAGAAAACTTCCCCTCAGCTCTCTAGAACCTTCTCTCATATCCCACAATCCTGATCGGCTGACTCACATTACTAAGCTGGACCACATGGGTCTTCATCGTAGCCGAAGCCAAAACACACTTTCCAGCATGGCACACTGTTAATAAAAACTACCTCACAGTGTAGCAGTGGAGATCTTAACCAGGGCATTACAGAGGAAATATTTTTAAATGTGTTGACCAAAATGAAAGGTACACTGTTTGCCAACCCTAACTGCACAGCTTTGGAACACGGGAGGAAATTGGAGCAGCTGGAGGAATCCCATGGGGTCTCATTGGAAAATGTGCAAGCTCTTTACAGACTTTGGTGGAAATTGAATCCCAATTGGAAGTTACTAGACTGAAAACACCACATAATTGCTATGCTATTGTGCAGCTCCTCTGGGGTATATCCCATGTGAACCTAGGGATTTATCTGTTTTACAAAAGTTCCAGCACATCCTGTTCCTTAAGCTTGACATGTTCTAGCACATTAGCCTGTTCTATGCTGAACTCATATTTATGAAGGCCCTTCTCACTGGTGAGTACAGAAGCAAGTATTCATTTCCTCTGCTTCCTCCGTCTCCAAGCATGTTTCCTCTTTTATCCCTGATTAGTCCTACCCTCTCGTTAGTCAGCCTCATGCTGTTTATCGTTTTGTAATTATTTTTTTATTTAAGTTTATCATCAAACATTTCCATAAGATGTATTTCAGATACTGTACATATACATCAGCTTCATTCTGTTTAAATACAATAAATTTAAATATCTTGGGGTTTTCATTCATCCTACTCACTAAGGCCTTCTCATGCCCCCTTCTAGCTCCTGTAAGTCCCTTCTTAAGCTTCTTCCTGGCTACCTTATAAGACCATAAGATAATGGAGCAGAATTAAGGTTGGCTCATCATGGCTGATCCAATTTTCCTCTCAGCCCTAATCTCCTGACTTCTCCCAGTATACCTTCATGCCTCGACCAATCAAGAATCTATCAACCTCTTCCTTAAATATACATAAAAACTTGGCCTCCACAGCTGTCTGTGGCAAAGAATTCCACAGAATTACCATGTTCTTGTTAAAGATATTATTCCTTGGCTCTTTTCTAAGAGGATGCCCTTCTATTCTGAAGCTGTATCCTCTGGTCTTTGACTCTCCTACCATAGGAAATATCCTCTCCACATCAACTTGATAGAGTAGATGTGGAGAGGATATTTCCTGTGGTGGGAGAGCCTAACAACAGAGGTTTTATTGATAGATTTCAATGAGATCACCCCTCATTCTTCTGAATTCCAGTGAATACAGGCCCAGATCATCAAACACTCTTCATATGACAAGCCATTCAATCCAGAAATCATTTTCGTGAACCTCCTTTGAACCCTCTCCAGTTTCAGCACATCCTTTCTAAGATAAGGGGCCCAAAACTTCTCACAATACACCAGATGAGGCTTCATCAGTACTTTATAAAGTCTCAACATTACGTCCTGGCTTTTAAATTCTAGCCCTCTTGAAATGAATGCTAACATCGCATTTGCCTTCCTCACCACAGACTCAACCTGCAAATTACCCTTTCGGGAATCCAGCACAAGGACTCCCAAGTCCCTTTGCACCTCAGTGTTTTGTATTTTCTCTCAATTTAGAATATAGCCAAACCTTTCATTTCTACTACCAAAGTGCATGACCATACATTTCCAGATCCCGTATTCCAACTGCCATTTCTTGCCCATTCTCTTAATCTGTCTAAGTCCTTCTGTAGCATCTCTGCTTCCTCAAAACTACCTGCCCCTCTCCCTATCTTCATGTCATCTCCTACCTTTGCAACAAACCCATCAATTCCATCATCCAAGTTATTGACATATAACGTAAAAAGAATTGGTTGCAACATAGACTCCCTGGAACATTACTAGCTGATACCTTCCTTTCTTCTACCTCTCTCCATTCTTGAAGAATGGTGTGACTGTTAAAATTGCCCAGTCTTCAGGGACCATTCCAGAATCTAATCATTCTTAAAAGATCATTACTAATGCCTCCACAATCTCTTCAGCCACCTCTTTCAGAACCTTGGGGTGTAAACCTTCTGGTCCAGATGACTTATCTACCTTCAGACCTTTTAGTTTCCCGAGAACCTTCTCTCTAGTAATTGTGACTTCATACACTTCCTGCCCCCAACACCTGTAACTTCCACTATACTGTTAGTATCTTCCTTAGTGAAGGCTGATGCCATATACTTTTTCAGTTCATCCGCTATTTTGTTCCCCCCCCCCCCCGCCCCCACCATTACTACTTCCCCAGCATCATTTTCCAGCAATCCAATATCCACTCTTGCTTTTGTTTTACACTTTATGTTTCTGGAAAAAACTTTTGAGATCCTCTTTAATATTACTGGCATTCATATTCCACCTTCACATTTTCAATGATTTCCCAATCCTCTAACTTCCTACTAATTTTTGCTCTATTATATGCCCTCTCTTTGGCTTTTACATCGACTTTGAATTCTCTTGCTAGCCACGGTTGTGTCATCTTGCCTTTAGAATACTCTTCCTCTTTGGGATGTATATATCCTGAGCCTTCCAAATTGCTTCAGAAATTCCAGCCATTGCTGCTCTGCTATCATCCCTGTCAGTGTTCTTTTCCAATTGATCCTGGTCAACTCCTCTCTCATGCCTCTGTAATTCCCTTTACTCCACCATAATACTGATACATCTGACTTTAGCTTCTCCTTCTCAAATTTCAGGGTGAATTTGATCAAACTCTGATCATTTGGCCCTTAGGTTCTTTTACCTTAAGCTTTGGTATGCATTTTCTATCTCCCTTTGTAATTTGTAGACCTCATCCTTACTACTGTTTGGGGGGTCTATATATAACTTCCATCAGGGTCTTTTTACCCTTGAAGTTCCTTAGCTCTATCCACAATGATTCCACATGTTCGGCCCCTGTGTCACCTCTTTCAAGAGATTGGATTTTTTTTTTTACCAACAGAGCAATGCCAGCCCTTCTGCCTTCCTGCCTGTCCTTTTGATGCAATGTGTATCCCTGGACATTAAGCTCCCAGCTATAATCTTCCTTCAGCCATGATTCAGTGATGCCCACAACATACATGGCACTCTGGGCTCCTTTGCATAGCTATCTCAAAGTTGCAGCACAAGTTGCTGTTTTGGCATTCATTAGTTGGGAATGGAGTCAAGGGCAGACAGGTAATGTTGCTGTTCTATAAAACTCTGGTTAGACAGTCTTGGAATACTTTGTTCTGACATGGTTGAATCTAATTGGTTAATAGGAGAGGGCATAATTTTATGGTGATTGGAGGAAAGTATAGGGGGATATCAGAGGCAGATACATTAAGGACATTTAAGAACCCCTTAGATTAGCATATGGACACTAATGGAGGGCTATATGGAAGAGAAGATTTAGATTTATCCTGGAGTAGGTTAAAAGGTTGGCACAACATTTCAGGCTGAAGGGTCTGTACTTCACTTTTCTATGTTCTAAGTATGTTCTATTTTGTCCAGTCTTCCCGCTTGCCTTCCATACCTAATTTATGTTTCACTATCATAAGACATTGAGAATTCAAGCTAGATTGATAGAGTGGATTGAGAGTACCTGTTTCCCAGGGTTGAAATGTCTAACACCAGCGGACATACATTGAAGGTGAGAGGGGGTAGATTCAAAGGGGATGTGAGGGGCAAGTTTTTTACTCAGAGAATAGTGGATTCTTGGATTGCACTGCTAGATATGGTGGTAGAGGCAAATACATGGAGGATTTGAAGAGCTGTCTAGATAGTCACATGAATGTGAGGAAGATAGAAGGATATGGACGTGGTGTTGATAGGAGAGATTAGTGTTTGGGTGTTTTTGATTTGCTTTTTACCTTATTGGGCAAACATTGTGGGCCGAAGGGCCTGTTCCTGTGCTGTACTCTTCTATGTTCTACTACACTTCGGACTTCACTTTACAAACCCAGCCACAGTTTGGAAGCTTATGCCTGCAGAGCTGGGGTATTGTCAAAACATACAAACTATTTTACAATAATATTGATGAAGATGGCAACATTTGAGCCAAATTGGCAAAAGTATGGCAAAATATTTTTTCAGTTCTAAGTACATGACTGTACCGTATAGCCTACATTATAATAAGGGATTACTTTATGTTGTAGTAACACATCACTGCATGTGCTATTAGCCACATATGGATCTGTATATATGTGTGTCAAAGATCGGACTCTACCCATAAAGAATCATGAAACTTAGTTCCCATCTCCAGCGTTGTTATTAATAATATAGTTCTGTAAACAGGCCACATACAAAACAAATTGGAGATGAGAATTATGAACCTACATCTTATCAGAATGCCATGTTTTAGTTGATAATGACACTCGGAGGAGCAGGGAGATGAAAAGGAGCGACACACGCATCTAGACGGAGTGCACTTGTTGTGCTAGCACAAAGGTCACGTGAGTCAATTGAAACCTGCTGTGACCACAAGGAGCTAGCTAAAAAAAAAGCAAGGAAAAACGGGGCTAAATTAACGTAACAAAGATGGCGATGATAGGCATTGAAAACTGGATAACTTAGGCTACGTCCACACTAGACCGGGTAATTTTGAAAACACCAGTTGCATGTAAAAACGATAGGCGTCAACACTAAACATTTTTAAAAATATCTCTGTCCACATTAAAACGGATATTTCAGCGAATCTCCTCCTACTGCGCATGCACAGGACACATCTACCGAAAACAAGTGACATGCTTGGTGTCAAATCTCACCGTTTGTGCAGTTACAGACTAGAAAAACCTAAACCACAGACAGCTGTTGGCTGTCATGCAGGAGGACTTAAAACTAAAAAAAAACAAATATTGGAGTGTATGGAGGCAACCGACAGGGAGTTCACGGACAGTATGACCCAGCTGACGACAAACATTGAAAATCTGACTAACTCTGTTGCATTAATAATGCTTCTTGTTAAATGTATAAAACATGTCTGCATCAGTGTTATCTTGTATTTCCAGACAATGTTACATTAGGCTGTTACACATCTATTGTCAGAGAAGTACTTGCATAAATAGGTAAACCACCTTCATACGAGCAAGGACAGAAAACAGGGCAAAGTGAGTACATATACTTATTTATTCAATAAGATATGGGTCAAAGTATTTGGTGAGTACATTTCTAACTCTTCTGGCTTCAGTCTCGTTGCCGTCTATTCTGAAGTTGTTAGGTTGCGTTCAAAAAAACAATGAAATGGCGCATTGCCATCACAATCTGTTCCAGCACAACATGACAGCGTTTTAGATTTCTCTGGCTACCCCGTCCACACTGCTCCAGCCAATCCGGCGTTTTCAAAATTACACACTCTGGAGGGCGTTTCTGAAAATCTCAGTTTTCAGGAGATGAAAACGCCATTTTAGTGTGGATGGAGGGTAAAAACAAAGAGAAAAAGCTTCGGTTACGGATTTATCTGTTGTAGTGTGGACGTAGCCTTACATTGAAAGAGTGGAGTTATATTGTGATGTTAACATTGTTAATGCTGAAAAGAAAGCCAGCGTCTTATTCAGTGTTATGGGAACAAAAACATAGGGCTGCTACGAAGCTTGTTAACCCCTGAAAAGCCAGCTGACAAAACGTTCAAGCAAATAGTAGACACTCTTGAATAACATTTAAACTCCAAACCAATGGTCATTACTGAAAGATTTAAATTTCACAAACGGAATCAGAGCAAAAATAAAAGCATTTCTGAATATTGTGCTGAATTGTACAAATTATCAGAACATTGGCAATTTGGAGCTGGTCTATCAGATGCATTGACGAACAGGTTAGTGTGTGGCATGCACTGTGAAACCATACAGAAGAAACTCCTGTGTGAAAAAGACCTTACCTTAGAGAAGGTGCTGAACATTGCAATATCATTGGAAACAGCAGCACGGGGTGCTTCAGAGATACAACAGAAATCTCTGGAATATGCTACAAATAAAATGTCTCTGAACAGAAATGAAGGAAAGAAATGTTACCATTGTTGGAACATGTCACATGACCCTGAGAACTGTTGGTTTAAAGACAAAGAATGCAGAAACTGTGGCAAACAGGGCCACTTTGGATGGCTTACACATGTCTCAAGACAAGATAGAAGCGATGCTTAAGGCACCACCACCTAAAAATGTATCTCAGCTGAGAGCATACCTTGGACTAGTGAACTGCTGCCACAAATTCTTGCCTAACCTATCCACGGTCCTACACCGACTAAATGCACTATTACAGTCAGAAACACAATGGAAGTGGACTGAGAGATGTGAGAAAGCATTTCAAGATACTAAAAGACTCATAACTTCGGAAAGGGTGCTCGCGCACTTTGACCCCTCCTTCCCAATCCAACTGGTTTGTGATGCCTCACCCCATGGGATAGGAGCTGTGTTATCGGACAAGTTTCCAGATGGCTCAGAAAGACCAATAGCCTTTGCCTCAAGAACGCTAACTTCAGCTGAACGCAACTTGGAACAGATTGACAGAGAGGCCCTAAGCCTTGTGTGGGGAGTCAAGAAATTCAGTAAATACCTGTATGGTCAAAAGTTTACTCTGTTGACTGACCATCAGCCTCTCGTGTCAATCTTCAACCCAAGGAAAGGCGTTCCAGTGATGACAGCACAGAGGCTGCAGCGATGGTCTCTTTTCTTAGGAGGTCACATGTATGACATTGAACACAAGGGGACCAAGCACCATGGCAATGCAGATGGTTTGTCACATCTACCACTGTCAACTTCAGAGATAACTACACAAATGGATTCAGCAGAGGTCTTTCACAAAACAGTAGTTGAACAATTACCAGTGACAAACAGCCTCATTGAAAGAGAAACACGCACCGACCCTATGTTGTCAAAAGTGTATGACATCACGGCAAAGGGATGGCCAGCACACTGGGATGGTAACACACTGCTTCCAGCTTCTCAGCGAGGAAGGAGCAGTTGTCAGTATGTTGGGGGACACTAATGTGTGGTTCACGAGTTGTGATTCCTCCCAAGCCTACGCACCAGAGTGCTGGAGGAACTGTACAAGGGGCACCTGGGTACCATGAAGATGAAAGGTCTTGCCCGTGCCTATGTGTGGTGGCCAGGAATCCATAAAGAGATTGAGGACTTGACCAAGAACTGTCAAAAGATCCAGAACACACCAACATAAGCCCCTGTCCATCCTTGGGAGTGGCCCTCATCACCATGGCAACAAGAGCACATCGACTTTGCTGGGCCATTCATGGACTCTATCTTTTTAATTGCTGTCGATGCACATTCCAAATGGCCAGAGATCATCAAAATGAAGACAACCACATTGGAAAAGACCGTTACAGTGCTGAAGATCATGTTCGCAGAGAATGGCATACCAGAACAAATCTGCACAGACAATGGACGACAGCTTGTCTCTGAAGAATTCCAAAGTTCTGTGAAGAACAATGGAATCAAGCATTTTACATCTGCCCCTTACCATCCATCCACAAATAGCTTGGCAGAAAGATTTGTGCAGACGTTCAAGAAAACCCTCAAGGCAATGGACAGCAAAAATTGACTACTGCAACACAAGATAGACAACTTCCTCCTTCCCTATCGTAATGCAGTAAATGCAACCACTAACCAGACTCCAGCGATGAAGTTTCTGAATGGGAACCTGAGGTCCCGCATGGATCTTCTCAAACCAGATGTACGGCGTGATACGGAGAACAGACAGTTCAAACTCTTGAATGCTAAGTCAACACGGAGCTTCAGTGTGGAACAGTCAGTTCTTGCACATGATTACCAGACTGAAAAGTGGCAGCCGGGCACAATTTCAGCCATAGATGGGCCACTGATGTATAGAGACCTGATGAGACAGAATGAATGGAGACGTCATGTGGACCACATCCTGGATGCTCAGGTGAAAAACACAACAGCGCATTGCCTGGACTCCCCTGACATAGAAGCAAACACTCCTGATCTGACCACATCAGCCTCATCTACAGATAAGCCTGACATCAGTGCTGAGGACCCACTTGATGTACCTGTGGAGACTCATTCCCCAAAGCAAACGTTTCAGGACAGATGTTACCCAGAGAGGCAGAGATGACCACCCCAGAGACTTGAGTTATAAGTGGGTCTTAGACCAAAAGTAAAAAGTTTTAAAAAAAAGGCTTGGTATAATTTGCTATTATTAAGTTACTTTGTTATAATTTGTAAACAAATGGTAAGCATTTGTATGTTAATGGTAAACATATTTGCTTTTAAAAAAACACGAACAGTTGATGCACTATTAAAAGGGGAGGAGTGTACCATATAGCCTACATTACCAAATGGGACTACACATCATTGCATGCGCTATTAAGCACATATGGATCTGTATGTGTGTGTCAAAGTTCGGACTCTACCAGTAAAGAACCATGAAACTTAGTTCCAGTCTCCAGCATTGTTATTAATAATATAGTTGTGTAAACAGAGCACATACACAACAGTGACTATACACCATAGTGAACAATTCAATGAGAAACTGAAATCAGGGAAAATGTGAGAAGAATGGGATACAACCTCCCAACCTTGTTGGGAGGATAAGCGTATGGCATAGAAGAACCCATAATAAATACACTTCCGTTTTCTGTTCCACGTGCAATAACTTGCTTTAACTGCATCATGGTCAATAATATTGTTCACGTGAACTTGGCTTGTCCCAAAAAAATGGCTTCGGACAAGATGAGGACATCAAAACCAGGGTGAAAGCAGGGAATGCTGAGAGCACTCAACAAGTCAGGCAGTATCCGTGGAAAGAGGAATAGAGTTAAGGTTTTAATAGAATTGGAAAAGAGAGAAAGAAAATTAGTTTTGAAGTTGCACAACTAATTTCTTTTCCCTTTCCAACTTTGACTAGATACATTAACTTGCTTTCTGCTTCCATAGACACCACCTGAACAGAAGAATACTTCCAACATATTCCATTTTTCTATTTCCAGCCTTTGCAATAATGTTCTGATATTTTATCAGCTATGTTGATAACCAGTAACTGATTGGCTAAACAGTAGTGGAAGTTCTGAAGCATGCAACCTCTAATAACAAAATATTTATATGCAGATGAAAGAGATTAATTCTGGTGATAGGAAGGGAATCTTGATCCAAAGGAGTCAGGGATGATTGTTAACAATACATTCAGCACATTAAGAAAAAATAATATTATTGGGGTTTAATATTGCACAGAAAATTATCCTCATAATTCCAATTGATAATCTTCATTGGTATTGCTTCATTTCATTAGTTACAAAACCATCACAGGAGCAAACAAATCTTGAAGGTTATTGCTTTGAACATAGAACATAGAACACTAGAGCACAGTACAGGCCCTTCAGCCCACAATGTTATGCCAATCTTTTAACCTACTCTAAGATCAATTTAACTCTTCTCACTTACAGAGTGCTCTGTTTCTCTATCATCCAGAAAATTGGCTGTATAAGATGATGACAGGCATTGATCATGTGGATAGTCAGAGGCTTTTTCCCGGGGATGAAATGGTTGTCACAAGAGGACACAGGTTTAAGGTGCTGGGGAGTAGGTACAGAGGAGATGTCAGGGTAACTTTTTTACTCAGAGAGTGGTGAGTGCGTGGAATGGGCTGCCGGCAACGGTGGTGGAGGCGGATACAACAGGATCTTTTAAGAGACTTTTGGATAGGTATGTGGAGCTTAGAAAAATAAAGGGCTATAGGTAAGCCTAGTAATTTCTAATGTAGGGACATGTTCAGCACAACTTTGTGGGCCAAAAGGCCTGTATTGTGCTGTAGGTTTTCTATGTTTCTATGTTTTTATCCATGTGTATCTAAGAGTTTCTTAAATGTCCCTAATGGTGCCTCCACCACCAACATTGGGAAGATATTCTATGCAGTTTTCTGTGTAAAAAACTTACCTCTGACATCCCCCTTACACTTTCCTCCAGTTACCTTAAAATTATGCCCCCTGGTATTAACCATTTCTGGCTTGGGGAAAAGTATCAGGCTATCCACTTAATTTTTGCCTCATCTTGTACCCTTCTATCAAGTCACTTCTTATCCCTTTTCACTCCAAAGAAAAAAAACCCCAGCTCACTGTACCTATCCTCAAAAGACATGCTCTCTAATCTAGGCAGCATTGTGTTAAATCTGCTCTGCACCCTCTCTAAAGCTTCCATACATTAGCAACACTTACAATTTAAAGATTGGATAATAAGGGGCTAGGAATTAGGTAAGTGAAAGTTAGATTTAGTTGAAATGCTTTTACATTTCAACCAAAACAAAAAAACTCATGTTTAAGTTATGTAACTTCATTTCCATACATAGATACTGCCTGACCTGCTGAGATTCTCCAGCATTTTGTGTGTGTTGCATTTACAATATCCTTTGAATCAGGCATGAACCAGAAGAAATGAGTTACTCCTTGTATGACTAGAACTGAACATAATTTTTTTGCTAAATGTCATACAGTGCTGTCTCAAACTCATTGTAGGAAGAATGAGGAGTCAACAGCTACAAACTCGCAACCAATTTCCACTGAGTGGGGATACTAAAGGAGGAAATTGTTTACTGGTATTCTAAATTTTATTAGATTTCATAAGAAAATCCATGTTTTTAAATATTTCGTGCTTCTCAAGATTAGTTTTCTATTTATCAACTGGAAATACTAGTCTTTATTGTTCATCTGTCATTATCCTGAGCTCCTCCAGCATTTTGTGTGTGATGCTCAAGCTTGTGCACAATCTCTTGTGTCTACAATGTAAATGTAATTGCCAGATTAAAAGTGAGTTAAGAGTTAACCGATTTGAGTCTGGAGTGACACAGAGGTCAAACTTGATAATATTTTCTTCCTGTAGGACAGTTGGGTTTTTACAACAACCCAGCAGCTTCACACTGTCACTCTTAACTTTTTGATTCAAAGTTAGTTCCTTGAAGTCATATTCAACAAGTATACTCAGTGGCCACTTCATTGGGTATGCCCTGTATCTAATAAACTGGCCACTGAGTATATGTTTAAGGCCTTCTGCTGTTGTATTCCATCCTCTTCAAAGTTTGACATGTTGTGTATTCAGGTGTGCTCTTCTGCACACTACTGTTGTAACACATGGTTATTTGAGTTACTGTCACCTTCCTGTTAGCTTGAATCAGTCTGGTCATTCTCCTCTGATCTCTCTCATCAACAAAAGGTTTCAACCCACAGAACAGCTGTTCACTGAATGTTTTTTTATACCATTTACTGTAAACACCAGTGAAGATTGTGTGGGAAAATCCCAAAATATAAGCAGTTTCTGAAATACTCAAACCACCCTGTCAGGCACCAACAATCATTCCACGGTCACAGTCACTTAGATCATTTTCTATTCTCATTCTGATGTTTGGTCTGAACTACAACTGAACCTCTTGACCATGTCTGCTTCCTCTTATGCATTTAGTTGCTGCCATAAGATTGGCTGATTAGGTATTTCTTTAACAAGCAGAAGTACCTAATAAAGTGGTCACTGAGTGTACAGCTCAGTAATCCAGGGCTCTGGATACCAGTCTAATCCTTACTAGACTGTGAAGCTGAAGCAGGTGAAAAGGTAGCCACAGTATTTTGATCTCCAATTCTACCACTGCCTTTGAGTTTGGTTATCTGGGTGATTATATCAAAGTGCCAACTAATTGACCTACTAAAGTTAAAAATATCAAAAGAGTGGACTATAGAATTAATAGAGGTTATGAAACAATGGCTAAACTAAGGCAAGAATACCAAGTGAGGTTTTTTTTTTAAGTTTTAAACTTTGCCAAAGTGTAAATTATTTGTGGGGACTTTATAGAATATTTCATCCAAATGAAAGTATCCTTGACAATATCCAACATGTTTCTAGAACTGACTCTCAGGGGAGATAGTTCAGCCATCATTAAACTAGAAAAGTAGAGCACAGTTTGAATTTTTCAGCCGACAACATTGTGCTAATACATTTAAGACCATGAAGAAATAGGAGCAGAATCAGGCCATTCAGCCCATCACATCTCTTCAGCCATTCAATAATGGCTGATTTATTTTGCTTTCTTTCCAAAGCTCTAGTGAAACCTACTCTATAATCTATCTCACCCATGAATCCTACATAACTCTCCATTTGTCTTAAATCATCTAAACATCTCATAAATATCCCTATCTAATCAGTTTCTAACTGTATTGCTTCTCATCTAATGCACTCAACAAAGCTAGCATTCACTTCCCTTTGGCTATATCATTTGCTTCAAAGTATTGCTCAATTCACTTAATATACATATCCTGTTATCTCTTGCACAATCAAACATGTCTAACATACAGATGTAGCCAGCCATTTCTGCTTTTAAAAAATTATGACTATTATCACCCACGTCTCACTATTTATGGGTTATACGTAAAAGTACATAAATAGCATACTGTACTTCTTTACAACGCCATGCCATACATACATGTCCAACTTAAAATAGTAACTAAACTAAGACACGTTCTCTTGGGCTCCCACCTTTTTCTTGCCATTAGTTTTATGTTTGGAGTTACAAAGTATAAGGGTGGCAACAAGGTATTTTTAAAACAAAACCAAGACAATTACCTACCTGTTGAAGTGAAGAGATATTTACAACTTTAAAAAAGTACAGCAAGATATTTATTTTTTTAAAAAAAAGCAAAGCAGCAAGGTGTTTGATTGTCCCTTAGGAAGGGAGAGAGAGAAATTAGTCAAGTTAAAAAAAAGGCAGGGAACAGATGGGTTCCTGGATTCATAAATAGTGAGACGTGGGTGATAATAGTCATAATTTTTAAAAAGCAGAAATGGCTGGCTACATCTGTATGATAGACATGTTTGATTGTGCAAGAGATAACAGAAATATATATACTAAGTGAATTGAACAATATTTTGAAGCAAATGAAATAGGCAAAGCAAATGCCAGTTTTGCTGAGCACATTAGATGGGGAAGGAATGGAGTTGGCTTAGAAGTTTGACTGCTTCAAACAAAACAGCCAGAATGAGCTTTGCTGATATCATAAAAGTAATATAGGGACATTTAGAACCAAAAACATTGTTCGTTGCAGAACATTTTGGCTTTCATAAGTGGAATCAAAAGAAAGGGGAGGCAATTTCAGCATGTGTGGCTGAATTGAAGAAATTGTCTGAGTATTGTCAGTCAGCAACGGGCTTAATGATGCTCAGCAAGATAGTTTAATTTGTGGAATCTTACAAGAAAGCATTCAAAATGGCTCCTAACTGAAGTACAACTCAATTTAAAAGAGCAGTTGAAATTGCTGTATCAATACAAACAGAGACACAATTGAGTTGCAGTCAGGAATGAAAGTGAACAAAATTGCAACATCTAAACAGAAACCTACCTGGCTGATCAAATTTGTAACCGTTGTGGCAGGGGCACACATACACAAAAGCAATGCAGATTTAAAGGTGAAACATACAGAAAATGCAACAAAGTAGGACACATGCAAAGAGTATATCTGGCAAACAAAATCAAATGGACTGCACAAAGAGGAGAAAAAGAAACAAAATCAGGTGCACTTTAAAAAGAGCACTGCATGCTGTTGATGAAAAACTTTATAATGATGAGAGTGACAGAGGACTGAGTAGCCTTGAGATATAAAATGTGAAAACTAACAATAGACAAGCAGTATGGCTTACACCAGAAGTGAACAGCAAGTTAATTAAAATTGAATTGGACACTAGTTTGGCTGTTTCAGCCATTCCTTAAAATCATTATGAATGGGATTTCAAAGCTACTGAAGTGAAGCCTGCAGATATCCAATTAAGAACTTATACTGGAGAAAGGATAACTCCTGTGGGAATGGCATTGTACCAGTGAAATACAACAAGCAACAAGCCACATTGGGCTTCTATGTGGTAAAAACTGGAGGGCCAGCATTGTGGTATGAGAGTGGCTGAGACAACTACAACTTGATTAGAGATCCATCCACTATTTACATGCCACATTTCTGCAATTCTGAACTGAAGGAAAATTCAGAAAGGTACTAGATGATGCCACAGCAGTGTTCAAGGATGGCATGGGAAAACTCAAACATATCAAGGGTAAAATGAAAATGCCACACTCAAGTTATGCAAAGCCTGTTCAGTTCCTTTTACTCTCCATGACAAAGTAGCCATGAGCTAAAAGACATGGAGGTGGAAGGAATTCTTTCCAAGGTTGATTGCAGCCCATGAGCAATGCCAGTGGTCCCAGTAGCCAGGAAGAATGGATCTGATTGTAAAGTCACCATCAACCCAGTACTGAAAATAGATTTATATCCTCTGCCCAGGACAGAGGGTATCTTTGCTAACTTTTCTGGAGGGGAGCACTTCAAGCAAAGTAGTGTTAGCTGAGGCCTACCCACAGATGGAGATGGAAGAAAAATCCAAAGTGTTTCTCATCATAGACACTCACAAGGGGCTTTATTGCTATAATAGGTTTATTTTTGGAGTGGCATCTGCACCTGCAGTCTCGCAGAAAGCTATGCAACAATTGCTGCAAGGCTGCCCAGGCACTCAGTGTTACCTGGATGACATCATTCTGACTGGTAAAAATGACAAGGAACATCTCCAAAAGCTCAAGACAGTGTTAAAAAGATTAGAAGATTATGGGCTCAGAGCACGATACAGCATGTGTGAATTCTTTTAACTATCACAAACTGTGGTCACACTATTGACTCACAAAGTTTACACAAGTGTGCTGAGAAAATTCAAGCAGTGATGGATGTCCCAAGGCTAAAGAACATAACACAGTGTCCTTTTTAGAATTTGCCAATTACCATAACAGGTTTCTGCCCAAACTGGCTGCTGTGACCCACCATTTTAACTCATTACTACAGATCAGGAAGAATTGGCAATGGACAAAGCATTGTAAGGTGGCTTTCAAAAGGTAAAGGGAATGGTGCTGTCAGACACTGTACTCACACATCATGATCTACATTATCCAGTGAAGCTTGTCAGTGATGCCTCATCTTATGGTATAGGTGCAGTCATGTCGTATAAGCAATGGAAGTAAAGCCTTAATGCTGCAGAGGAAAATTCCACTCAGGTTGATAGAGAGGACTTGAGTCTGTTTGGGGTGTAAAACTTTTAAACCAGTACTTGTATGGTAGAGAGTTTACCCTCATTACAGATCTTCAATCGCTGGTGTCCATTTTCAATCCACAGATGGGTGTTCCACTGACAACAGTGGCATGAATGAGGGATGGGCTCCGTTTCTTGGAGGGCAAAAATACAAGATCGAATTCAAGAGGACAACTTATCATGGAAATGCTGATGGATTGTCCCGCTTACACTTGGAAAAAGATATACCTGAAAAATTTACAAAGGAGGTCATTGCACCCTAATGCAATTCAAAAGTTGAGATGATCCACCTCTGAATTATATAATATACACATATATACAGTCGAATTACCTGAAGGCCACAGACCAGGTGTACAGGACAACTACAAATACCTATGGATCCTGCAAGGGCATGGAAGCCATGATGCGGACACAGGGAAGGCTGCATCAACTAAGTACCTCCAAAGAGTGAGACAGGCCAGCTGAATGGGAAAAGCAAGATCTGAGCCATCAACACATTTGCCCTACCAGTCATCAGATACCCAGCTACAATAATGTACTGGCCAAGGAACGAACTGGAAGCCACTGAAATCAAGACCTGGAAACTGCTAACAATAAATGGAGGATTCCACCCAAAGTCCAATGTCGAGCAACTGTACACCCACCAGAGTAAAGGAGGATGGGGACTTGGAAGCTTCAGGGTCATAATCATGGAAGAAATGTGAAACATCCAAGAGTATACCATGAAGATGGCCCCCAAGGAGGACCTGCTATGAAAATACCTCAGACAGCAGGCAAGGGACATGGAAATGGAAGTGGGTGAAGCAGAACCAGAGAACAAAGGCCGTGGCAAGAGGACAAGTCACTGCATGGGATGTACCTTGCCAGATATTAGGTGGCTGACTTGAGGAGGTCCCACCAGTGGCTGTAAATGGCAGGGCTGAGGGACAGCACAGAGGCACTTCTCATGTCTGCTCAAGAGCAGGAGCTGAGCACAAGAGCAATAGAAGCAGGGGTCTATCACACCAGACAAGACCCAGGATGCAGACTGTGCAAGGAGTCTGCCAAAACCATCCAGCACACAGTAGCAGGGTGCAAGATGCAGGCAGGGTCAGCATACGCTGAACGACACAACCAAGTTGCAGGAATTGAGTACAGGAACATCTGTGCTGAGTGTGGATTGGACACCGCCAAGTCCAGATGGGAAACACCCGAGAAGGTAGTGGAGAATGACAGAGCTAAGATCCTGTGGGACTTCACAATACAGACTGATTAGCAGGTACGGGCCAACCAACCAGACATAATAATACTGGACAAGAAACAGAAGAAAGCAATAGTGATAGACTTGGCAATCCATAAAGATAGTAACATCAGGAAGAAAGAATATGAGAAGCTGGTGAAATACCAAGGCTTGAAAGAGCAGATAGAAAGGATGTGGAAAGTTAAAGCCAGAGTAATCCCAGTGACAATAGGAGCACTTGGAGCTGTGACACCTGGACTGGGAGGTGGCTCCAATAAATCCCAGTAACAACATTTGAGATCTCAGTCCAGAAGAGCATTCTACTAGAAGCAGCAAGAATACTACACCAAACAATCAAGCTCCCATGGCTCTAATAGAGGACCCGAGATTGAAGGAACAAATACACATACATACCACCCATAAGAGGTGAGAGAAATAAATAGCTAGATAAGGTAAGATGCATTCTATATTGAGTTGCAGTTTATAGCAAAGCTGGGAGGGAAGTTGTGTACTTAATATTTCAGTAAGATTTAAGTAATATTGTAAATACAAGATATTGCTTAAGTATTCTTTGTTACATAATGCATTGCACCCTCATTACTCCGTTACATCTTACATACATGGCTTTCTTAAAGTAAAATCAAAACTAAGACATGTTTTCCTAGGCTCCTATCTGTTTCTTTCAGTTAGTTTAATGTTTGGGGGTTACAAAACATAGCAAGAACCTTCAGTATTTTGTGTGTGTTTCTGAAGTGTAGGGGTTACTGTACTGAAGGAAAAGCACCAGTGAATTTGTCCAGAACGAGTTCCCAGAAACAGCAATAACAGCAGTAAAGACGAGTTGGTTGACAACTGAATGGTCCATCAATTATTCTTGGCTACAGGAAAAGGTTGACATGTCACTAGTCATAAAGGCAAGGAGGTGGTTCAATCTCAGATCACTCTGAAGGTTGTCTGATCACTGGTCACACAATAGGATGATATCTAATCCCTGGTCACTCAGTTGATTGTTAACTAATCCCTGGTCACTAGCTCAATATTGACCAGTTGGTAGTTATCATTACAATGATGACCAACACCTGATTACGACTAAAAAGGTGATCACCCGTTGCTCAGTAGAAGTTTGGACCATCACTGTTCATTCAAAAAGACATTGACCAATCACTAATCACTAAACCCTCCCCCCCCCCTGCTTTCTGCTTTCCGCAGGGATCGCTCCCTACGCGACTCCCTTGTCTATTCGTCCCACTCATCCTTTCCCAACGATCTCCCTCCTCGCACTTATCCTTGTAAGCGGAACAAGTGCTACACCTGCCCTTACACTTCCTCCCTCACCACCATTCAGGGCCCCAGACAGTCCTTCCAGGTGAGGCGACACTTCACCTGTGAGTCGGCTGGTGTGGTATACTGCGTCCAGTGCTCCCAGTGTGGCCTTTTATATATTGGTGAGACCCGACGCAGACTGGGAGACCGTTTCGCTGAACACCTACGCTCGGTCCACCAGAAAAAGCAGGATCTCCCAGTGGCCACACATTTTAATTCCACGTCCCATTCCCATTCTGATATGTCTATCCACGGCCTCCTCTACTGTCAAGACGAAGCCACACTCAGGTTGGAGGAACAACATCTTATATACCGGCTGGGTAGTCTCCAACCTGGTGGTACGAACATTCTCTAACTTCCGTTAATGCCCCTCCTCCCCTTCTTACCCCATCCCTGATATATTTAGCTTTTCTCCCCCTCCTCGTTTTTTTCTCTCTCTCTGCCCATCACTCTGCCTGTTCTCCATCTCCCTCTGGTGCTCCCCTCCCCCTTTCTTTCTCCCTAGGCCTCCCGTCCCATGATCCTTTCCCTTCTCCAACTCTGTATCCCTTTTGCCAATCACCTTTCCGGCTCTCAGCTTCACCCCACCCCCTCCTGTCTTTTCCTATCATTTCGCATTTCCCCCTCCCCCTCCCACTTTCAAATCTCTTACTATCTTTCCTTTCAGTTAGTCCTGACGAAGGGTCTCAGCCTGAATCGTCAACAGTGCTTCCCCCTATAGATGCTGCCTGGCCTGCTGCGTTCCACCCGCATTTTGTGTGTGTTGCACTAATCACTCATTACTAGTCTAATCCCTGATCACTCAGTACTAAGATAACTCTCTGGGATAGTGTTCAACCTGAACCACTTCCTCTCCCAAAATTGATTTTGCAAGCTAACCAGTGACTTCCCATGGGTGCTTGGTGAACTGGCCTCATTTAATATGAAATGTAACTCAGCAAAGTGGAAGAGTACTGGATGAGTACAACAGTCAGCTAACTTGGTTAAAACAACAGACTGATTAAAATACAAATCATGAAACTACAGCTGCTGGAAATCAGAAAATTAAACCATTACCATAATTGTACATAAAACAGCTACTCATTCTATTCCTTCTCACAGTTTGCTTACCCCCCGGAGCGGTTTTAGTAAATTCAGATTGCAAACTCGCGGTTCAGAGTGAGTCACAGTCTGGAAGGATGATACCTCTATAGAGGAAGGATTGGGAATCAGGCACATTCAAGTTCACGTTCAACTTCAAGTTTATTGCTATTCAATCATAAACATGTATGCAGTTAAACAAAACAATGTTTCTCTGGGGTCACGGTGCAATCCACAGGAGTTATTGTCTCAAACAGCACGCCAGCATTTACAGTCACAAAGTAACATTTACACAATTTTGAGCGACATGGCCTGAAGATTGATGGGTTGACATAAAGAGAGAGGTACATGTTTATGTAAGACAGTGCAATGTCACTGGCACTGTTATAGTAAAACAAGCAGTAGTATAAATACATCAAACAGCAGCAATAAAAGATGAAAAGTGGCCAGTGCAGGATGAGAGTGTGTCTGTGAGTTGGGGTGGGGGAGGGAGGCAGGGTGTACATACATGCTGGGTGACAGCATTTCACACGAAAAGCTCCAAGACACCAAAAAGAGAAATAACAATGAATGCAGAGTCAAACTTGTTTGGAATTGTTCCTGAACTTTGGCGCAAAAACACACAAAACTATAGCAACTTCAGCAAGTTTATATTGCAGGGCATTAAAGGAAACTTGTGATTGCTGGTTGAGATCTTATTAATATCTAAAGGTTGCAGCAAGTGCTTTGGATACTTTTGACATTTTTCTTGCCTGAGTGCTCAATGATTATTGATCTAAAATAAAAATGTTGGAAATGCTTGGCAGGTCAGGCAGCACCTATACAAAGAGAAACAGAAATCATTTTGGGCTGGGAGATTAAGGAAACAAGTTGGTTTTAAGTTGCAGTCAGGGTGAGGGAGGGAAAGATAGAACAAAAGTAATATCCTTGATAAGTGTGGTGAACTCTGTGCCTGTCTGGACATGCCCCCTGCTGACTGCTCCTGTGGGCCCACGCGGCCTTCAGCTGCATTAAAGGGGACATTGCCAAAGCTACGATGCATGCGGTGGACGAGACCGCTCCCTTCCAAGTGGAGTGTGATGCCTCCGATTTCGCTCTGGCTGCTACCCTCAATCAGGAAGGCAGACCAGTAGCATTCTTTTCTCGAACCCTCCAAGGCTCCGAAATTCGGCACTCCGCGGTGGAGAAAGAAGCCCAGGCCGTAGTGGAGGCTGTTAGGCACTGGAGGCACTATCTCGCCGGCAAAAGGTTCACCTTGCTGACCGACCAGCGCTTGGTTGCGTTCCTGTTCAGCCACCAACAGCGGGGCAAAATCAAAAATGATAAGATTTTGCGGTGGAGAATAGAACTCTCCACCTACACCTATGATATCCTGTACCGGCCTGGCAGACTCAATGAGCCCCCTGATGCCCTATCCCGGGGAACATGTGCTAGCACACAGCTCGACCAGCTGTACACCCTTCATGCACAACTTTGCCATCCGGGGGTCACCCGATTTTACCATTTTGTGAAAGCTCGGAACCTGCCATACTCCCTGGAGGACATCAGGACGATGACCAGGGACTGCCAAATTTGCGCTGAGTGCAAACCGCACTTCTACCGTCCTGACACAGCACAACTTGTCAAGGCCACCCGCCCTTTTGAACGACTGAGTGTTGACTTTAAGGGCCCCCTTCCCTCCACTGACCGCAATGTCTATTTTCTCAGTGTTATTGACGAGTACTCACGGTTCCCCTTTGCCATCCCCTGCCCCGACACCACTGCCACGTCCGTCATAACAGCCCTGCGCCAGCTCTTCACTCTGTTCGGGTATCCCTGCTATATCCACAGTGATAGAGGGTCCTCCTTTATGAGTGAGGAGCTGCGTCAGTACTTGCTAGCTAGGGGCATTGCTACCAGTCGGACCACGAGTTATAATCCCCGGGGTAATGGCCAGGTGGAGCGGGAGAATGCCACAGTGTGGGAGGCCACACTTTTAGCCCTTAAGTCAAAAGGGTTGCCGGTCTCTCGATGGCAGGAGGTCCTCCCTGAGGCACTGCACTCTATCCGCTCTCTGTTATGTACGTCCACCAATGCCACCCCTCACAAACGCCTATTCTCTTTTCCCAGGAAGTCTGTCACTGGGACCACCCTACCAGTTTGGCTGACGTCCCCGGGGCCAGTGCTGCTCCGGAAACATGTGAGGAGCAATAAATACTCCCCGCTGGTGGAGAGGGTTCACCTTCTACATGCGAACCCCCAGTATGCTTACGTGGTCTTACCTGATGGGCGGGAGGACACGGTCTCCATCCGCGACCTGGCACCCGCAGGTGCAGCAGACCACTACCCTGAAGGCTCTCCGGTAACTATGAACCCTGCACCAGAGGTGACACCGTGCTCACCAGGTCCTACACAGACTCCTCATGACACTTGTATACCGGGTGTTTCGTACGCATTTATACCAGGCGCCTCGCACGTGCGTGAGGGATCACCGGCGCCTAGTGGGCAGGAACAAGCGCAACCTCCGTCCCCTGTGCAATCACCAATGTTGCCGGCATCCATGCAATCACAGCCGGTGCTACGTAGATCGCAGCGACAGATTCGACCACCTGATAGACTTGACTTGTAAGAAACTTCGCCACATGGGGACTCTTTCAAACAAAGGGGGGGTGAATGTGGTGAACTCTGTGCCTGTCTGGACACGCCCCCTGCTGACTGCTCCTGTGGCTCCTCCCACAGGCCCCTGTATAAAGGCGATCTGAGGCCTGACGCTCGGCCTCAGTCTCCAGGACATAGTATGATGGACACTCACTCCTGGTTCCTTCTTCCAGTCAATAAAAGCCGATATCTCGCCTTACGTCTCAGTGTGAGTTATTGATGGTGCATCAATAAGTTAAAGACAGGATTTCTCAAGTGATTCCACTGTTTCCAGTGATGTCTGGGTGTCTGACTACCAAAGCCAGTTAGGCTGAGAGAGAACCATCAAAGGGGCATCGAAAAATTGTGAGATAGTTCCATTCAGTCCACACTGAGCTTTCAATTGTCTTTTGCTTTAATTCTCCATCTTATCCTCCTCTGACCTATCAACCTCTGAGGCTTCCAGCACTGATCTTATGAGGCCCATGTAAGCCTAAGGAATTGCTGAGCTGTGTCCAGAACTCTCCGCAGTTGCAGTCATGGGTAGAGCTCCACGTTAGTGCCAGTTCCCCGTGACACTCAATTCCTCAGCCTTTCAGATATTTATCTCTTACCACCTTGTATCTAATGATCTGGCCTCCACTCCCTCAGGGACAGAGAAATCCAGAGATTTGCTACCCTCCCCCCCCCCAGCGATAGAGAAATCCAGAGATTTGCTACCCTCCCCCCCCAGCGATAGAGAAATCCAGAGATTTGCTACCCTTCCCCCCCCCAGCGATAGAGAAATCCAGAGATTTGCTACCCTCCCCCCCCCCCAGCGATAGAGAAATCCAGAGATTTGCTACCCTTCCCCCCCCAGCGATAGAGAAATCCAGAGATTTGCTACCCTTCCCCCCCACAGCGATAGAGAAATCCAGATTTGCTACCCTCCCCCACCCCAGCGATAGAGAAATCCAGAGATTTGCTACCCTTCCCCCCCAGCGATAGAGAAATCCAGAGATTTGCTACCCTCCCCCCACCCCAGCGATAGAGAAATCCAGAGATTTGCTACCCTTCCCCCCCCCAGCGATAGAGAAATCCAGAGATTTGCTACCCTTCCCCCACCCCAGCGATAGAGAAATCCAGAGATTTGCTACCCTCCCCCCACCCCAGCGATAGAGAAATCCAGAGATTTGCTACCCTTCCCCCACCCCAGCGATAGAGAAATCCAGAGATTTGCTACCCTCCCCCCACCCCAGCGATAGAGAAATCCAGAGATTTGCTACCCTTCCCCCCCCCAGCGATAGAGAAATCCAGAGATTTGCTACCCTTCCCCCCCCCAGCGATAGAGAAATCCAGAGATTTGCTAACCTCCCCCCACCCCAGCGATAGAGAAATCCAGAGATTTGCTACCCTTCCCCCCCCCAGCGATAGAGAAATCCAGAGATTTGCTACCCTCCCCCCACCCCAGCGATAGAGAAATCCAGAGATTTGCTACCCTCCCCCACCCCAGCGATAGAGAAATCCAGAGATTTGCTACCCCCGCCCTCAGGGATAGAGAAATCCAGAGATTTGCTACCCTTCCCCCCCCCCAGCGATAGAGAAATCCAGAGATTTGCTACCCTCCCCCGCCTCAGCGATAGAGAAATCCAGAGATTTGCTACCCTCCCCCCACCCAGCGATAGAGAAATCCAGAGATTTGCTACCCTCCCCCCACCCCAGCGATAGAGAAATCCAGAGATTTGCTACCCTTCCCCCCCCCCAGCGATAGAGAAATCCAGAGATTTGCTACCCCCGCCCTCAGGGACAGAGAAATCCAGAGATTTGCTACCCCCGCCCTCAGGGACAGAGAAATCCAGAGATTTGCTACCCTTCCCCCCCCCCCAGCGATAGAGAAATCCAGAGATTTGCTACCCTCCCCCGCCTCAGCGATAGAGAAATCCAGAGATTTGCTACCCTCCCCCACCCCAGCGATAGAGAAATCCAGAGATTTGCTACCCCCGCCCTCAGGGACAGAGAAATCCAGAGATTTGCTACCCCCGCCCTCAGGGATAGAGAAATCCAGAGGGTTTGCATTAACAAACTGCACAACCGTGTCATGTGCTGGGAGCAGCTGGCAAGTGTCGTCTCCCAGTCCAGCAGCAACGTAGCGTGCCCACAGTGATCTGCAGCACAACAGCTACAGCAGTAGGAAAGGTTTGGAGCAGGGGGTCCTAACATGGGGTCCGCAGACCCACTCAGTTAATGGTGAGGCTCCATGGCATAACAAGGTTGGAATCCTTGGCTACCTTCTGAGAGAAAACAATCTCCAGCATTTTCTGACTTTATTTTACATTTGCAACTTTAATTCCTTTTCACTGGGGGCTTCCAGGCAATCAGTTGTTATTATCAACCTATTTTCTATTTTGATTCATCATAGCTCAGTATGATGGTGTAATTTTAGTTTTGAAAGAGATAATAAATCAGCCATTATAGAATGGCAGAGTAGACTCAATGGGCTGGATATCCTAATTCTGAACCAATGTCTTATGGTCTTAGGATATTTTCACTTACCTGTATAACAAATTTACCACCAGAATTTGAAAGCTGTACAATAAATTAAAATTAAAGCTTTCAGCTAAATATGAAGTCCATAGACATGTGCTGTAATAGGTATTTACTCTATAGCAAGTTGCCTGAAATATTAAGTGCATCATTTTGGAGTTTCAGCATTTAATTGGGGTCATGCTAAGCAAAAAGATTAGGCAGTGCTGAGGAAAGAAGTTGATTGGGTGAGACCTCTTAACTCAGAAGTTTGGTGGGTGATCTCTGCTCATGCACACAGAGGAATTAAACACTAAAGTCCTGTTGCTACTGGACACAGAGGAACTGGGTCATGTGTAACAGCATCTCAGACTCTTGATGTACTATATATATATTCAAGTTATAGAGATAATACAGCATGCAAACAGGTGTTTGGAAAATAGTGGATATGGTCCAATACATCTGTGCAGTAAAGCCCTCCCAACCATTGAACACATTTACATAAAACACTGTCATAGAAAAGCAGCATTCATTCTTCAGAGATTCCTACCACTAGAAGATACAATAGCCTTAAGACTCGCACCACCAGGATGAAAATGAGTTACTACCCCTTAACCATCAGGCTCTGAAATAAAAGAAGATAACTACCCTCAACTTCACTTGCTCCATCATTGAAATGTTCCCACAACCAATGATCCAACTCTCAAGGATCCTTTATCATGTTATTTCATGTTCTCATTAGTTATTGCTATTTATTTATTTTTGTATTTGTACTATTTGTTATCTTCTGCACTCTGGCTGGTCTTTCATTGATCCTGTTATAGTTACCATTCCATAGATTTGCTGAGTATGTCCACAGGAAAACGAATCTCAGGGTTGTATATTGTGACATATACTGTATGTACTTTGAACTTTGGTCCAACTTGTCCATGGGCACCATGGTTCTCACCAACCTGGTCCCATTTGCCCACATTTGGCCCAAGGATTCCAACCTTTGTTAAGCCATAGAGCCTCACCATTAACTGAGTGGGTCTGCGGACCCCACGTTAGGACCCCCTGCTCCAAACCTTTCCTACTGCTGTTGTGCTGCAGATCACTGTGGGCACGCTACGTTGCTGCTGGACTGGGAGACGACACTTGCCAGCTGCTCCCAGCACATGACACGGTTGTGCAGATTGTTAGCGCAAACAGCACATTTCACTGTATGTTTCAACGTACATGTGATAAATAAATAAATCTGAACCCATCTGCTTATCCAAATGCCTTTTAAACATTGTTTTTCTTCTTGACTCAGCCAGTTTCCCTGGCAGCTCACTCCATCTTCTGCATGACAACGTTGCCCCTCAGGTCCTTTTTAAATCTTCCACCTCTCACCTTATAGTTATGCCCTTTAGTTTTTAGTTCACTTTCCCTAGGAGAATGAGTGTGTACATTCAGCCTGTCTACACCTTCCATGATCTTATACACCTTTGTGAAGGTCACCCCACAACCTTCTAGGAATGGAGTCCTAGCCTGCCTAAAGTCTCCATGTCATTCAGTCCTGGAAGCATCCTCATAAATCTCTTCTGCTCTCTTTCTAGTGCAACAATGTCTGTCCTATAACAGAGTAGCCAGAACTGTACACACTACCCCATGAGCAGACATGTTCAGAGTGCCATGGGTGCTCTGTAAATATTAGTTCAGTCACATGATATTATTGATAGAGGTGTACAAGATCATAAGAGGCAAAGATTAGAAATATAGAAAATAGGTGCAGGAGTAGGCCATTCGGCCCTTCGAGCCTGCACCGCCATTCAGTATGATCATGGCTGATCATCTAACTCAGAACCCTATACCTGCTTTCTCTCCATACCCCCGATCCCTTTAGCCACAAGGGCCCTATCTAACTTCTCTTAAATATAGCCAATGAACTGGCCTCAACTGTTTCCTGTGGCAGAGAATTCCACAGATTCACCACTCTCTGTGTGAAGAAGTTTTTCCTCAACTCGGTCCTAAAAGGCTTCCCCTTTATCTTTAAACTGTGACCCCTCGTTCTGGACTTCCCCAACATCGGAAACAATCTTCCTGCATCTAGCCTGTCCAATCCCTTTAGAATTTTATATGTTTCAATAAGATCCCCCCTCAATCTTCTAAATTCCAGTGAGTATAAGCCTAGTCGATCCCGTCTTTCTTCATATGAAAGTCCTGCCATCCCAGGAATCAATCTGGTGAACCTTCTCTGTACTCCCTCTATGGCAAGAACGTCTTTCCTCAGATTAGGGAACCAAAACTGCACACAATACTCTAGGTGCAGTCTCACCAAGGCCTTGTACAACTGCAGTAGAACCTCCCTGCTCCTGTACTCAAATCCTTTTGCTATGAATGCCAACATACCATTTGCCTTTTTCACCACCTGCTGTACCTGCATGCCCACCTTCAATGACTAGTGTACAATGACACCCAGGTCTCATTGCACCTCCCCTTTTCCTAATCGGCCACCATTCAGATAATAATCTGTTTTCCTGTTCTTGCAACCAAAGTGGATAACCTCACATTTATCCACATTAAATTGCATCTGCCATGAATTTGCCCACTCACCTAACCTATTCAAGTCACCCTGCATCCTCTTAGCATCCTCCTCACAGCTAACACCACCGCCCAGCTTCATGTCATCCGCAAACTTGGAGATGCTGCATTTAATTCCCTCATCTAAATCATTAATATATATTGTAAACAACTGGGGTCTCAGCACTGAGCCTTGCGGTACCCCACTAGTCACTGCCTGCCATTCTGAAAAGGTCTCGTTTACTCCCACTCTTTGCTTCCTGTCTGACAACCAATTCTCTATCCACATCAATACCATACCCCCAATACCATGTGCTTTAAGCTTGCACACTCATCTCCTGTGTGGGACCTTGTCAAAAGCCTTTTGAAAATCTAAATATACCACATCCACTGGCTCTCCCCTATCCACTCTACTAGTTACATCTTCAAAAAATTCTATAAGATTCGTCAGACATACTTTCATAACCTTCCTCTTGACTAGGGTTTTTTTTCTTTTCGGTCCCTTGCTTTCAGCTCCCATTTTTTTTCTGGTAGTAGGCATTACTATCCTCTGTTGCTAAGTGTATTCACAGTCTGGGAGTTTGATTGTCCTGATTTATATTCTCTATATTGTGTTGTGGTTGGTCTGGAGTTTTTTTTTGTGTTGTGGGGTTTGGGGAGGATACTAAGTTTACTTGTCTTCAATTTAGGTGCTTTTTTAAAAAATTCTCTTTCTTTGTATCATATTGTCATTGTATGCTTAATTTTGCACTGTATTAATGTTCCTCATTTTGATTTGGAGTTTTTTAATTTGTAAAATGTATAAAAAAACTAATAAAAAAAAGATTCGTCAGACATAAGTTTCCTTTCACAAATCCATGCTGACTTTGTCCGATGATTTCACCTCTTTCCAAATGTGCTGTATCATATCTTTGATAACCGACTCTAGCATTTTCCCCACCACTGATGTCAGACTCACCGGTCTATAATTCCCCAGTTTTTCTCTCCCTCCTTTTTTAAAAAGTGGGGTTACATTAGCCACCCTCCAATCCTCAGGAACTAATCCAGAATCTAAGGAGTTTTGAAAAATTATCACTAATGCATCCACTATTTATTGGGCTACTTCCTTAAACACTCTGGGATGCAGACCATCTGGCCCTGGGGATTTATCTGCCTTTAATCCCTTCAATTTACCTAACACCACTTCCCTACTAACATGTATTGCCCTCAGTTCCTCCATCTCATTAGATCCTCGGTTCCTTACTATTTCCAGAAGATTATTTATGTCCTCCTTAGTGAAGACAGAACTAAAGTTGTTATTCAATTGGTCTGCCATGTCTTTGTTCCCTATGATCAATTCACCTGTTTCTGACTGTAAGGGACCTACATTTGTCTTGAACAATCTTTTTCTTTTCACATATCTATAAAAGCTTTTACAGTCAGTTTTTATGTTCCCTGCCAGCTTTCTCTCATAATCTTTTTTCCCTTTCCTAATTAAGCCCTTTGTCCTCCTCTGCTGGTCTCTGAATTTCTCCCAGTCCTCAGGTGTGCCACTTTTTTTTTGCTAATTTATATGTTCCTTCTTTGAACTTGATACTATCCCTAATTTCCCTTGTCAGCCACAGGTGCACTACCTTCCATGGTTTATTCTTTTGTCAAACTGGGATGAACAATCATTGTAGTTCATCAATACCCAGTCTAGAATGGCCTGCTCTCTAGTTGGTTCCTTGATATTTTGGTTCAGAAAACCATCCCGCATACGTTCCAAGAAATCCTCTTCCTCAGCACCCTTACCAATTTGGTTCACCCAATCTATATGTAGATTGAAGTCACCCATTATAACTACTGATCCTTTATTGCACGCATTTCTAATTTCCTGTTTAATGCCATCCCCAACCTCACTACTACTGTTAGGTGGCCTGTACACAACTCCCAGCAGCATTTTCTGCTTGAGTGGATAGCCAGGGATTTTCTTCCCAAGACAGAAATGGTTCATACCAGAAAACGTAATTCTACAGTGTTTGGAGGAAAGTAAAGAGGAGGGGGGGATGTCATGGGGAGGGTTTTTTACACTGAGAGTGGGGGTTGTATGGAATGCATTGCCAGGAGTGGTGGAGAAGCAGATACTCTAGGGATATTTAAGAAATTCTTAGATAGGCAAATAGATGATAGAAAATTGCGGGTGCGTAGGAGGAGTGGATTAAATTGATCCTAGAGTAGGTTAAAAGGTTGGCACAACATCACAGGGCGAAGGGTCTGTACTGTGTTGTTCTGTCATAGAGAGTCAAAACATTGCAAATGGTGTTACACTGCTTTCACCCTCCCCCGATCACTGATAAAATAATGGAAGGCTTCTCCTTGGTACACGGGAACTTTGTGCCACACTACATGATGTGTGCATTTGCTCAGTCATCAGAAAGGCCCTCTCAGTTGGGATTCTCTTAATGCTTTCTTGTTCCTTAACAATACTCTGGCAATAGATGATGATACAGCCTCTTACCTCCACATTTCTTCAGGACAATCGAGGCACATCTGGCCCCCACCTCATCTGCCTTTTGCTTGGAGATTGTCCCAGTCACTGGAACTCTGCACAAAATCACATTTCAATTCATTAAAATCCACCTCAACGATGCAGGAAGCTACTCCCTTTCCTTCACTGTACAACCATACTCAAAGAATTATGTGGCAGAAATCCATCTCCAAGTGCTGGCACTAAATGTTTGGACAAGCACCTGATGCCAGTTCTATTCACCCCTCTGAAGCACCCCTGATCACTGCACCTGAGAGGTAACACACCAAGAGCAAGGCCTGTTTGCGGCCACAGAAGTTCCTGCCTATTCTCCCTACCGTGGAATCTCTTACCACTATAGTTCTGCTACTCTTTTTCCAGCCCTCCTGTACAGTAGAGTTCCATTTGGTTTAAAGATCAAAGTTCAAAGAAAATTCATTCGCAAAATACATATATGTCACCTTATACAACCTTGAGATTCATTTTCTTGCTGGCCTACTTAGTAAATTCATTATAGATTAATAACAGAATCAATGAAAAGCTGCACCAACTTGGGTGCTCGACCAGTGTGCAAAAGACAACAAATCGTGCAAATATAAAAATAAAGAAATAATAATAATAAATAAATAAATCAGCAATAATATTCAGAACATTAAGAGACCTTGGAAGTGAGCCCATATGTTGCCAGAACAGTTCAGTGATGGGGCAAGTGAAGTTGAGTGAAGTTATCCCCTTTGGTTCAACAGCCTGATGGCTGAGGGGTAATAGCTGTTCCTGAACCTGGTGGCGTCAGTACCGAATCCTACACACCTCTGACTTCTGAACCTTGTTTAGAAAATAAACATATTGTCCATAATATTCTTAACATTGCAGATGTTCCAAAGTGAAACCATGAACAGAACCAGGGTAGTCCATCTGAAGCTGCATCTGCATATCCTTCTTGCAAAGATAGTCAAGAGTGATTCTGGCAGCCTCACTGAGTTCCCAAATTGGGAACTAGCTTAAGAATTGATAGGAAACTACTTAAGTTGTGGGACAGATGGCAGATGCTGCCTCCTTAAAGACATTGGTGATCAGGTGGTTTTTTGCATTTTAGATGCTCCATAATCACTACTACTGGTGCTTAGGTGCTCGATGTTTTTTCAAAACAATCCCAGCTCTTATAATTCCACTTAAGTTCAAGGTGAAAGTTTATCACAACTCAGAGTTCAGAGCAGTAGATTACCAGTCCAGTAACCTTCTCCTCAATGCTTACAAATATGAAAAGCACAAATAATATACAGAGATCAAATGGAGAGAAAGAAGGATTAAGAGAAAAAAGAGAAACTGAGAAAAAAAGACAATATCTCCAAAATAATCTGAAATCTGAAGGAATGAGAGTCGGTTTTGTTAAGTGTCTGTGCTGGAATGACTATCTATAATTAAGGATAATCACACTGTTAAGGACTGTTATGGTGGTAATGGACAGCTCCTAATTTTTTAATGTGAATCTAGTTGTTACTTATTGGCAACTCGAAGCTGTTTCTTCTGTTTCTGTGACCTGGGCCTTATGTGAAGGACATCGTCTACCCAGTTTCCCGGATGTGATGCATATAGTTTGCATCCCAACATCCCACAGACTTTGGAGCTGGCTTGGCCACTTCTGTGGGCTGTTAAACATAGATTCAGATGCTTACTGGTAGGCCTGGAATCATACACAGGCTAGATTAGTCTAGACTAGGCGTGTTGGTGGATTTCACACCCTGAAGAACTTTAGTGAGCTAAGCGAGTCATAACCATGAAGTCACAGAGCTGTACAACATGGAAACACACCCTTCATCACAACTTGCCCATGTTGACCAAGTTGCCTAACTGAGCTAATCCCATTGGCCATATCTCTCTCTCTGTGGGTTCCCAACATGTGGTCCACAAACTCATCAGTCAATGGCATAAACAAGGTTGCAAACATCTGCTATAAAGCCTTCCTATCCATGTACCTCAGTCACAAACAAGAGAAAATCTGCAGGTGCTGGAAATCTGAGGAAGGGACATTGAAGGGTCTCAGCTTGAAACATCGATTGTATTCTTTTCCTAGATGCTTCCTGGCCTGCTGAGTTCCTCCAGCATTTTGTGTGTGATGCTTGTTATCCGTGTACCTGTCCAAATTCTTTTATCCACCTCTACACCTTCCTCTGGCAGTTCCTTCCACACACTCATCATCGTTCAAGTGAAAAGGTTGCCCTCAGGTCCCATTTGAACACTTTTCCCCTCACTTTAACCCCTACCCTGTGGAAAACACTGGCTTTTCACCTAAGCTAAGAAAGAAAGATTAGCTTTATTTATGTGCACATTGTAATATAACTGAAATGTGTAGTTTGCGTCAAATCAAAGCAGCGAGCATTGTGCTGAGGGCAGCTGGCAAGTGTTGCCATGCTTCTGGTGCTAATGTAGCAGGCCCACAACTTACTAACCCTAACTGTACATCTTTGGAATGTGGGAGGAAACCCACACGGTCAAGGGAAGAAGGCACAAACTCCTTACGGACAGTGTGGGCATCGAAGTCCAGCCACACATCGCTGTAAGCAACGTGCAAATCGCTACGCCACCCTGCTACCCACATCTATGCCACTCATGATTTTATAAACCTCAATAAGGTCATCCCTCAGCCTTCAACTTTCCACAGAAAAAGGTCCAAGCTTATCCAGTGTTCCTGTATAACTCTAACACTCTCCATCCTGGTTACACACTTTCCAGTTGAATGCCACCCTGTAAGAGGGTGACCAAGATTGTCCGCTGTACTCCAAATGTGGCCTTAGCAATATCTTGCATTGTTGAGATTTATATCAATTCAATATTTTCATGGTCTTTATCTTTAATTGCACAATTCCACAGTCAGCATCTACTGTGGTGGAATCAAAACTTGTAGTTCATAATCTGGGTCAAGTGCCCATGTCTTTATGTTATGAATGTACCACAGCTCTGAGGGGCCGAAGGGTGTGGGGGAGCCCCCTCCTTTGTGAGAATCGCAAGAGCATTATTGGGTTGGGTCAGAGGACCCAGGAAATGAGAGAGAGACATGGCCATTGTCTCCTGGAGACCACGTTTGTGGATTGGGGACTATGCTACGTGCAAGCCCTCGGGCAAAGTGGGCTGGTTGAGAGAGAGATTGCATCACCCCAACCTGATTGACATCTACTACCCTGCGAGTTAAGATAAAAGAGGGGCTGTAGGGACAGGCCATCAGACGCACCAGAAGAAACACTAGTGATCCCGTAATAGCGGGAAGCCATTTGAAGGAAGCCACGTGCGTTCGGTTCCCTTGCCCTGGGGCTGGTGGCTGGTACCACGGAAAACGACTTGGAACTAACAATGGGGAACCAACTCCCCTGACTCAACGGATTGGCCTCATAAAAGACCCGGGCAAGTTTAAAACCATCTCTCTTAAACCCGAAGAGCTGCAGCTTGAAAGGACAGTGACTTTTATCTTTCCATCGGACAATACAATATCCCCTAGACAAACGATAGAGCTATTGCTTAATTGATGATTATTATTATACCCGCTTTTTTAGATTGAGTATTGATGACATATATTATCTGAATGTCTGTATTAATCTTATTTTTGTGCCCCTTTATAAATAAAGACTTTTAAAAATAGTGCCATCAGACTTCAACGGACCTCTCGATCTTTGCTGGTAAGTGATCCAGTTACGGGAATTTTGTAACAATTGGGGTTCTCGTCTCGAGATTTGAAACCAAATTGGGGAGCCAGTGAATCGGGCTTGTAAGTCCAAACTTGGATCTGGTACGCGGGTAGCCAGACGGGAAACCAGCAAAGATGGACGTGGATGAATTTATAGAAAACCCGACTCTGGAGGTGCTAGAGGCGGCCACCAAACCAGACTTGGTAAATTTGGTGAAGGGGTTAAACCTCGCAGAGGTGAGGTTGTCAATGAAAAAGCGGGAGGTGCGAAGGACCATAACTCAGTATTACATCGAGAAGAATGTGTTTGCAGCTGAGGTGTTGGAAAATATCCCTGAAAAGGTACCAGCTGGTAGGACAGCTCCGTTAGAGTTGGAGAAATTAAGGTTGGAACATGAAATTAAGTTAAAGCAACTGGAAGCAGCCGAGAAAGAGAGAGAGTGAGAAAGGGCCGACAAACAAAGGGAGCATGCGGGCCAGCTGAAGGAGTTAGAGGTGAAATGGGATCAGGAGCTTCAGCTAAGGGCGTTAGAGGTGAAACGGGATCAGGAGCTCCAGCTAAAGGCGTTAGAGGTGAAACGGGAGCAGGAAAGAGCTGAGAAGCAAAGAGAGCATGAACTTCGGTTAAAAAAGCTGGAAGCAGCTGAGAAGGAGAAGGAAAGGGCCGAGAAGGAGAGGGAGGCAGAGAGACAGAGGAAACATGACTTGGAGATGGAGAAGTTAAAGCAAGAGCAATGCGGTCAGGGGTCAGACCGAGAGGAGCGGTTTGATGTTAGTCGGGCGTTGAGGTTAGTACCCCCGTTCGAGGAGACAGATGTTGATAGTTATTTCTTGCTTTTTGAAAAGGTGGCAGTGAATCAGGAGTGGCCCAGAGATCGGTGGGTGGCGTTGTTACAAAGTGTGTTAAAAGGGAAGGCCCAGCGGGCATATGCGGCGTTGTCCATGGAGGAGGAGAGTTATGACAAAGTAAAGGTGGCCATTCTCCGGGGTTACGAGCTAGTACCTGAAGCCTATAGACAAAAGTTCAGAAATTTACGGAAGGGGGGGAATCAGATGTATACCGAGTTTGCCCATGAGAAGGGTGTGCTCTTGGACCGTTGGTGTACCGCAGAAATAGTGGACGAGGATTCTTGGCATCTCAGGGAGTTAACTTTGATTGAGGAATTTAATGGCTGTGTTCCGGAGGAGATCCTGATGTATTTGAATGAGAAGCCGAATAAGTCCACCTCAGAATTTGCTAGGTTCGCAGATGAATATGCCCTAACCCACAAGACAAAGTTTTCCTCGAATAAAAGTTCCCCGAGAGACCGTGGGAACGATCGAGAAAGTCCGCCGGCTGAGGCAGAGGTCCCGCCGGGAGCTAGTGGTAAGGTTGAGGGGGAAAGACCAGACGGCCAGAAATTTCAGGGCTTGACCTGTTTTAATTGTGGGAAGAGCAGGCACGTTGCGTCTCAGTGCTTTGCTCCGAGGAAAAGGGAAACAGGAAAGGGAAAGCAGCATGCCTTCTCGGATGTGCAGTGGTAATCAGTAAATCGACAAGAGAGCCTCAGGTAGACAGAGTACGAGAAGGGTCTGAGACTTGTCTGTCACGCGGAACCGTGTCTTTGAGGAAGGGGGACCCACCAATTCCCATACGAATCTGGAGAGACACGGGGGCTGAGCTGTCGTTGATCAGCAGTAAGGTACTAGAATTTGGTCGGAAAACGGGAATGGTAGCGGTGAGGGGAATAAGTAAAAGGATAGAAATGGTGGCCTTACATGAGGTCATTATGGATTGTGAGCTGGTGTCTGGACCCGTTGAAAAAGAGGTGCCATCAGAATTCCCGAGAACTGATGCAGACGTCCTTCTTAGTAACGATTTAGCAGGTGGTAAGGTTTGGGCAGCCATGACGAGGACCGGCCAGCCGGTGAGTGTTGAGACTCCACCCCTAGATTCCAAGGTCTATCCCGCATGCGCGGTCACTCGCAGCATGTCGAGAGAGGCAGCTGAGAACAAGAGCAGTTTAAATCTGGCCAATTTTGATTTGGCCAAGACGTTTCTACCGACCCTGTACCACGAGGGTTCAGAGGGTGGTAAAACGTAAAGTAGTAAAGTGGAAGAGGGTAAGGGAGCGCAGGTAGATATGCCCTTAGCGAGGGGAAAGGTCCTAGAGGCAGGAAAAAAAGATTAGGAACCGATAGAGTGGTTAAGAGGTCCAGAGTTGGACAGGGATGATCTGTCTGGTTTGGCAGAACTGTTTGAAGAAGTTGAAAATTCTAAAGGTGTTCCCGATAATGAAATGAGGGCAGCCCTAGATGAAAAGGGTGCCCTTACCTCGAAGAGGTCTGCTGGGTTGGCAGATGAGGTTGTTTCAGCCCGCGGGGTTGAGTTTACTCCGGAAGGGAGTTGCCCAGGGAGTACCCGGGAGGATCGGGGGAACTTAGAATTTGAAAAGGGTACTGGTATTGAAAGCCTGGAAGAGGCCAATGTCCCGTTTGAGTGTGTCCAAGATGGGGATGCACTTGGTACTGAAACTAGTAACGGAGCTCAGAAAAAGTCTGAGGTATTTGATTCAGTGGAACGGGGCGGCCATCCTTGTGGGTCAGATGGACTCGGTTCAGTGGGAAAAGGGTTAACCTTGGTAACCGTGGGAAGTGTGAGTTCCCAGGTGTTTGTGCTCGAAGGTGTGTTCAAACTTAATGCGGAGCTCAAAAATGGGGAGATAAATGTTATTATTGAAGGAAACAGAAAGTCTGTCGTTCCCAAGTCGAATGAAGAAATTTTAAACCCGGCAGATCGCTTACAGAGTGAGCCGGGAGATAGCGGGGGGGGGGGGGGGCACTCTATTGTTATGCCAGGATGTGGTGTGAAAAGGCCGAATTCGAAATGCTGCTTGAACAAAGAGTTCGAATTAAAAACCAGTAGCCTGAAGGGTCCTGACGAGAGGGCTAGCCACCTATGTAAAATTAAAGAATTGGGTGGAAATGGTCTAAGTTTGGGACACGGTGTTAATAAAATAACCCCTATGAAAAAGGCGGGCGGGAGTTTACCTCGCCAAATTACTCAAGTTCCCCTTGTGGGAACTCACCGGAAAAGAGGCGATGGTTAATGGGGATGCCATTTTAAACAGCAAAGCAGGTTGAACGGGATTTCGCCAAAGCCTGTGAATAATAAAGACAACCCCATGGAAGCCTGCCTGTTAAGTTGAAAACGACCGAAAAGATTAGTATTCGCATAAACTTTTGTAGATGCACATAAGCTAAGATCACAACTCCTTAGTTTTGTTGCTGGGGAAAAAAATAGGTGGTTATTAAGTTGAAGTCTGATGCTACAAGACTTTAGTAAGGTACAAGATGTTAAAATATTAAAGGAAATGTCACTGTAATCGTTAACCATTTGGATGCTGAATTGAATGTGTCACTGTATTACTCTGTAGAAAAAAAACTTTTGTATTGTGTTAGATTCTAAAACCCTGTAAGACTCTGTACTACTTCGCTTTCACCGCTGGTGAAAACGCTTTGAAGAAAGGGGGTGTTATGAATGTACCACAGCTCTGAGGGTCCGAAGGGTGCGGGGTAGCCCCCTCCTTTGTGAGAATCGCAAGAGCATTATTGGGTTGGGTCAGAGGACCCAGGAAATGAGAGAGAGACGTGGCCATTGTCTCCTGGAGACAACGTTTGTGGATTGGGGACTATGCTACATGCAAGCCCTTGGGAAAAGTGGGCTGGTTGAGAGAGAGATTGCATCACCCCAACCTGATTGACATCTACTACTCTGCGAGTTAAGATAAAAGAGGGGCTGTAGGCACAGCCCCTCAGATGCACCAGAAAAATTGCTAGTGATCCCGTAATAGCGGGAAGCCATTTGAAGGAAGCCACGTGCGTTCGGTTCCCTTGCCCTGGGGCTGGTGGCTGGTACCATGGAAAATGACTTGGAACTAACAATGGGGAACCAACTCCCCCGACTCAACGGATTGGCCTCATAAAGGACCCGGGCAAGTTTAAAACCATCTCTCTTAAACCCAAAGGGCTGCAGCTTGAAAGGTCAGTGACTTTTATCTTTCCATCGGACAATACAATATCCCCTAGACAAACGATAGAGCTATTGCTTAATTGATGATTATTATTATACCTGCGTTTTTAGATTGAGTATTGACGATGTATATTATCTGAATGTCTGTATTAATCTTATTTTTGTGCCCCTTTATAAATAAAGACTTTTAAAAATAGTACCATCAGACTTCAACGGACCTCTCTATCTTTGCTGGTAAGTGATCCAGTTACGGGAATTTCATAACATTTACCCTTGTACCCAGCAGCTTAACCACAATGATACTATACCCAGGGAGCCAGTTCGTGGTTTATACATTCCCACAGATTCATTCACCATTATGTCTCATGACAGCATTTAGGCAAGAGTCATTTGGGTGGGAGTCCACAGGCATCTTGGTGCATGGGTGCACTTTCAGCATGGACTGGATCCCAGTCTGAAAATGAGTAATACACAGAACATAGACATAGAGCATAACAGCACAATACAGTCCCTTTTAAACTACTCCAAAATCAATCTAACGCTTCCTTTCCTCATACCCCTCCATTTTTCTCTTATCCATGTGCCCACTTAAGAGTCACTTTGATGTCCCTTATGTATTTGCCTCTACTGTCACCCATCAGCACTTTCCTCTACATGTAAAAAACGACCTCCGACATCCCCGCTATACTTCCCCCAATCTCCTTAAAATTATGCTCCCTCTTACTAACAATTTTCACCTGGGAAACAGACACTGTCTGTCTATTCCATCCGTGTTTCACATTACCTTATTCACCTCCGTCAAGTCATATCTCATCCTCCTTCGCTCCAAAGAGAAAACGTTAGGTTGTTCAATCTTTCCTCATAAGACATGCTCTCTAATCCAGACAGCATCCTGGTAAATCTTCTCTGCATGGTCATGACAGAATGTCTTGGCCTGAAGCATTGGCTATTTATTCCTCTCCATTGATGTTGCCTCATCTGCTGAGTTCCTCCAGCATTTTCTGTGTGTTTCTCTGGATTTCCAGCATCTGCACAATCTCTTGTGTATATAATTTTTTGCACTCTCTCTAAGCCTTCATATAATGAGATGATCAGAACTGAATACAATATTCCAAGTGTGGTCTAACCAGAGTTTTATATAGAGGCTCGCAGCTCTTGAACTTATTCCCCCGACTAATTAAGGTAACTTGTCATAAGCCTTCTTAACCACCCTATTGCCTTATGTGGGAGAAAACGGAATATAGCGAACAGTGGATCAGCTGTTGGAGGTCTCTATACTTGGTGAATCTCTCTCTCTCTCTCTCTCTCTCTCTCTCTCCCTCTCCCTCTCCCTCTCCCTCTCCCTCTCCCTCTCCCTCTCCCTCTCCCTCTCTCTCTCTCTCTCTCTCTCCCCCCCTCTCTCTCTCCCTCCCCCTCCCCCTCTCCCTGGTGGGAGAGAGTTTGTTCCCGATTCTCAAGTCAGACAACTCAGAAAAGAGGTGACGCATCAGACTTTAACACCATAAATGAGCGAGTTGCTTTGTTGTTTTCTTTAGCCTAAGTGACAACGCTCTGCCTCTTTATTAGGGAGAAAGAGAGAGCCTGTGGCATGTCAAAATGTTGGGTGTACGATTAGTTTTTGCTCGACTGCAGATCATGGTCTTTGTTGGGGACTTTGCTATTGCTTGCGTGGTGGGTGGAGGGTGCTGATACTTTTTGCTGAAGTGGGGGTGGGGAGGGTGGATGCTTTGTTGTAGCTTGTATTGGGGGGAGTAGTAGAGGAGGCTTTGAGTTCTAAAATTTTTACTGTCACTCATTCATTGGGAGTCCTGTTTTCATCAATGTCTGTGAAGAACAAGAATTTCAGCTTGCATATTCTGTGCATTTTCTGATATTAAATGGAACTACTGACATGGGCTAGGATCCCACTTTTCCTCCATACAGCTAGGAATCCTGCCATTAGCCCTGCACTCTGCCTTCCCGTTTGACCTGTCAAAGAGAGTCACTTCACACCTGTCCAGACTGAACTCCATCTGCCACTTCTCAGCCACAGCTCTACATCCTACCAGTGTCCCATTATAACCTACAACAAACTTTTACACCATTCATAATACCGCCGACCTTTGTGTCATCGGCACACTTACACCTTTCCGCTTCCTTATCTAAGTAATTTATAAAGATCATTAAGAGCAGGGGTTCCAAAACAAATCCCTGCAGAACACCATGAGTCATGGACCTCTGGGCAGCATATCTCCCTACGCCTTCTGTGGGCAAGCCAATTGAAAATCCACGCAGCCAAGTTTCCCTGAATCCTATGTCTTAGCCAATTCTCAGCCCACATCAGCATCCTATCAATATCCCATTGTAACCTACCACAACCTTCTCCACCATCCACACCACCACAAACCTTCCTGACATCTGAAGCACTTCCTCTTTAATATTGAGGTGAATTGCAGAATTTAATTAAGATAATCCAACTCACCATGCATCAGTAAAGAGAATGGAACTTTATTATATGATTCAGTCCCAGGCCAAAGTAATAGCTAGCAGCCCTCCTACATTGAATAACTTTTAATCCCCTTCTAAGAAAGTCCATTCTGTACAGAAATCTTTGATTAAAAACTTAGAAAAACTTCTTATAATCATAGATATTAAGTATTTTTACAACTTCTGAAACTTACTTGGAATTAATGCATTGGTTCCACAGGTCTCGGAAATACACATTCGGTCCCAACATTCTACCTTGGTACCTAATGTTTTTGCCTCACGTTGTGGGCAATTATTGTACTGCAGCGACTGGAATGTTTTCCCCACTCTGGAAGATCTATACCCTCAGGCTATGGTGCAATGAGCGGCCTCTGTCGCATGTCTTCCGAAACAATGATACATAATAATAGAACACAGCGGACATTCTGAAATATACCAACGTTCGACTATTCGCCTCCCCTTCCTTCACAGAAATGTATGCAGTCCTGTGGCGGAGATAATTTTACATGTGTTGGCGCTAACTCATCTGCTTCCAATTTTAGCCCTTCATCAGATGGGCAGGGTATCGATATCTCACGTGGCGTTAGATCAAAGCTGCCAAACAAGTGACCTTTTTTTCTCAATGACAGTTTCTTTGTATTCCTGGTTTGCCCCCTTGCTTATCTCTACCTTGCAGTGTTGCGTTCAGTGACTAGACTGAACAGAAGCAGGAGGGAGTTCCTGCAATGTACTTCAATTGGCTGAGTGTGTATAAGTGAAGGACATCAATTTCAGTCGAAGTCCGCTTCAGAGACGGAGAAAGGAGCCAGAAGCTTCGGGGCACCTCGGACTCCAATTTGTGGAATAGACTGCCACCTGATGGGCTAAATAATAATAGCTAGAAGAAGTGAAATCAGGTTTAATATCACTGGAATATATCATGAAATGTGTTGTTTTGCGGCAGCAGTACATTACAATATAGAATAATAAAAACAAGAAATTATAAGTATATATAATTTTGAGTATATATATATATAATTTTAAAATAAATTAAATACAGTGAGGAGTGCAAAAGGGGAGGAAAAATAGCAGGGTAGTGTTCAGGGGTAAATTGTCTTCATAAGTCTGATGGCAGGGGGAAGAAGCTGTTCCTGAGACGTTGAGTGTGTGTCTTAAGAACATAAAAAAGACCGTAGGATATAGGAGCAGAAGTAGGCCATTCGGTCCATCGAGTCTGCTCTACCATTCAATCCGGGGCTGATCCAATTCTTCCAGTCATCACAGCTCCTCTGCCTCCACCCTATACCCTTTGATGCTCTGGCTAATCAATAAAGTATCTATCTCTATCTTAAATGCACCCAATGATTTGGTCTCCACAGCCACTCGTGGCCACAAATTCCACAGATCTACCATCCTCTGATTAAACTAATTTTTCCGCATCTCAGTTCTAAAAGGACATTCTTCAATCGTGAAGTCATGTTCTTTTGTCCTAGAATCCCCTACTATGGGAAATAATTTTGCCATATCAAATCTGTTCAGGCCTTTTAACATTCAGAATGTTTCTTTTTTTGGAATTTATTCTTTTTATTAAAGTTCATCATCAAACAAGCATTTCCATAAGGTATTTCAGACATTGTACATATATATCATATAATCATATATATCACAAATCTCCACAAAGTACTTATCTGAGGTATACACTTATAGAAAAGAGTGGAAAGAAAAAACAAGCAAAAGGAAAGAACTATGTACAAGTAGGGAGTGATCATTTTTTTACAACATATTCATTGATTTGTGAGAATAAAATCAGGCCTATGAGGCATTATGCAGTTAAACCATTTTTCCCAGTATGAATCAAATTGTTCCAGCTTATGATTAACAGATGCTGTTATCTTCTCCATTTTGTAAATGTCCATTGTAATTTCCATCCATGCATTTAAGGTTGGGCTCTCCTGTGATAACCATTTCCTAGTAAGAGTCTTTTTACCAGCCACCAACAGTATATTCATTAAATATTTATCTATTTTCAACCATTCTTTAAGTATATATCCAAAATATATGGTCTTACTCTCTAAGGGTATTTCACATTTAAAGATCTCTTGTAGGGCATTGTGTATCCCCTCCAATAGTTTTTGATAACAGGGCAGTCCCAAAAAATATGATAATGATTTGCATTTTGATTTCCACAATTTCTCCAGCAAACAGGGAGTTTACTATCATAATGGGATTTCTGAGAGGGTGTAATAAAATATCTTATCACGTTTTTCCATCCAAACTCCCTCCATTTCTGTGAACTGGTACACTTCCATTGATACCTCCATATTGTTGTCCATTCTTCCTCAGATATAATTATCCCTCCTTCCTTCTCCCATTTTGTTTTAACGTATGAAGTTGAATGTGTTTTAAGATTTGACAACCCCCTATACATGCTTGAAATGATTCTACTACCATTATCTGAATTATATGCTTTTCTAAATAGCTCTATCAAGCATGTACTTGCCTTGGTTACATTTTTAAGTGTCTTATTAACATACTGTTGCATCTGTAAATACCAATAAAAATCTTGTTTTTCTATTAAGTGTTCCTCTTTAAGCATTTCAAAACTGAACAGCGTTCCTTCTTTCATTATGTTGCAAACAACTGTTATTCCTTTAGCTGTCCAGTCCTTAAATCTAACATCCAATTTATTTGGTGTAAAATCTCAGTCAAATGCACACCATTTAAGAATTGCAATATCTCCCTCTAGATTATATTCTTTTATAGTAGTTTTCCATATTTTAAGAGTCAATTTCACCCGTGGATTATCAATTGTATTTATGTACCTTTGCAGGTTGTTATCAGCCAAAATTGCTTGTATGGGGATGGGAAGTGCCCGCTCCTCAATGTTTTTCCATTGAGCGTCATATGATGGGTTGCACCAACATATCACAGCTCTCAACTGTGCTGCAAAATAATAATCTCTGAGAGAAGGTAGGCCCCATCCCTCCTTTCCCTTTGCTAATTGCAAAGTTTTGAGATGAACTCTAGGCCTTTTACCCTGCCAAATATACCTTGATAGCATCTTGTTCCATTCATTGAATTGATTTTAATTAATCTCTATTGATAAGGTCTGAAAGAGATGTAACAGTCTGGGCAGTATATTCATTTTAATAGACTGAATCCTTGAATTGAGACTGAAAAAAGGTATCAGGTTCCATCTTGCCACATCTTCCTTAATTTTTTTTTATATAAAGGCTGATAATTACATTCTGATAATTTTGCCAAACCTTTTGGCATATTGATGCCCAAATATTTGAAAGACTCTATGTGCCATGCCCAGGGGTATCTACTTTCAATTTCTCTTGGTGGGCTATAGTAATATGAAAGTAATTGGGTTTTATCTATGTTGATCTTGTATCCTGATAATTGACCATATTGTTCAAAGAATTGCATCAATTTAGGTAAAGAGTTTGTTGATTACCCGAGATAGATCAAAATGTCATCTGCGTAACAAGCCAATTTATGCTCTGTCCCTTTAATAGTAATTCCCCTGATATCTTCATTTTGTCTGATGTATTGAGCTAATGGTTCCAGATACAATGCAAAGAGTAGTGGTGACCATGCACAACCCTGTCTCATGCCCCTTTCGAGGGTAAGACTATTTGATAAATATCCATTGATTTTAATCCTAGCAGTAGGATTGTCATATAGTGTCTGTATAGTTTTAATAATTGTGTCTTGGAAACTAAATCTATGTAAAACTCTGAAAAGAAAATTCCAATTAACCGATCAAATGCTTTTTCAGCGTCCACGCTTATCACTATTGCTTCAATTTTATTTTTTTGTATTTGATCCATAATGTGAAGTGTCCTTCATATATTGTCTTGTGTCTGGTGTTGTCATATAAAACCTGTCTGATCGTTACATTTCAGTATGGGTAGAAACTCCTCTATTCAGTTCACCATGATGGAGGTAAATAATCTATAATCTACATTAAGAACGGATATTGGTCTAAATGACCCGCATTCCATTTTATCCTTGCCTTCTTTTGGTACAGCTGAGATTATCGCTTCCTTCCAGCTGGGTGGCATTTGTGCCTTTCAACTTTTCCTTCCTAATGACTTTCTTAGCTTCCTTCCTTCTTCAGGCGCTGTATCTCCTCCCTGGTTAGAAGAGGGCATGTCCTGAGTGATAGGGGTCCCCAGTGAGGGATATCACTTTTTTGAGTCATTGCTTTTTGAAGGGGGCCTGGAAGCTGTGGAGACTAGTACCCATGATAGATCTAGCAGAGTTTACAACTTCCTGCAGCTTTTTACGATCCTGTGTAGTCACCCCTCAATACTGAATAGTGATGCAACCAGTTAGAATGTGCTCCATGGTACATCTGCAGAAATTTCTGAGTGTCTTTGGTGACTTATTAATTCTCCTCAAACACCTAATGAAATGTAGCCACTCTCATGGCTTCTTTGTAATCCCATCAATATGTTGGGCCCAGGATAGATCCTCAGAGATGTTGACACCAAGGAACATGAAGCTACTCACTCTTTCGACTTCTGACCCTCGATGAGGACTGACGTGTGTTCCCTCAGCCTCCTTGTGCTGGCCTGGAACTTTGATCAGATATTGCTCAATACTTGATTGCTATTTGATTAAAGGTTGACTTACAGCGGTAACAACTAACCTCCAGAAATGTAATCAGGTCCATGGCACTGTGATCTGAGTTTGTTCGATAAGCATTTTCACTTAACGCCCCACCAGCGACTTGAAACCACATTATGTGAGGGTTGCAATTCCTGGAACAGTGAGGATTTAGTAATAACAGTCCAGAATGGACCTTGATATAGTAAATCTCATGATTGAACTTCCTTCCTCTGGAACTCTTCCTTTTCCTCAGTACAAATAATTCCACTTGTACCAAATCCACCTGATCCCAGAAATTAGCCCAAATCCTCGACTCGTTCCTCAACATCACTCCCCTATTTCATTACTTCCCAAACTTTGCATTCATTACAAACATCTCCAGCCTGAATATCAGTTGGCATGTAGACTACCACAATATGTAGAGTCATTTATCCTTTACTTCACCATTGCAGTCATTAGATGATCAAACCTTACTTGGAAGAGGGCACAAGAGCCTGTCAGCATCAGCACCAGGTCTACAATGTGGTTGTGAAGAGAATATTTTCTCTTGTGGGAGAATCAAAAGCAAGAGGTCTCTTTAAGGGCAGCAGAGTCTTGTAGCAGTTAGTGTTACACTTTACAGCACCAGCAATCAGAGATTGGGGTTCAATTCCTACCCCTAATTGTAAGAAGCTTGCATCTTCTCCCCGTGACCACATGGGATTGCCCTGGAGGCTCTGGTTTCCTCCCAGATCCAAAGACATATGGGTTAGGGTTACTAAATTGTGGTCTTGCTATGTTGGCACTGGAAGCACGGCAACACTTGTGAGGGGCCCCAGTACTTCTTCTGTCTGTGTTGGTCATTGGCACAAATGACACAGTTCACTGCATTTTTCAATGGTTTAACGTAGATGTGGCAAATGAAGCCAATCACTAAAATCTCTTTCAAATTTAAAAATAAGGCATCACCTACATAAAGAAGAGACCAGGTGAAATGAACAATTGCGTCTTGGGTCATTTGAACTCTGACTCCTCATAGGGCAGTGGCAGCAGAACATTGGTAAGGCAGGTATGTCCTTAATATGGAAGAGAAAAAGTTCCTGCAAGTAGATTCTACCATGTAATCTACCATGATGAATGCTGATCACATCATGTGGTAAGGAGACTTGAAGGTATCTAAGAGTATCTTAGATCTTAGAGTAGGTTATAAGTTTGGCACAACATCATGGCCTGCAGGGCCCGTACTATATTCTATATTCTATGTATAAATGGTCTCTCTCTGCTCCTAATAATTATGTTCATAAGTTTTTTATGTTGTATGCTTATTTATAAAATGGTGTGGTCACACTGCAAAAGTTAATATACGTAAAAATTTAAACAGAAGTGTTTATAATTTACTCTACTGGTCCTTTCCTGCAGGTTTCAGCTGTCCTCTAAACTTAATCTTACTCTCCCTTATAAGGTTTATGTTGTTAAAGCTTCCAACTATTTCTCATTTGGCACAATTTCTGAACTCTGCTTCCATTAAAGCCTGTGGTGTGATGGTAATCCTCTCCAGTCTATTCAACAACTGTTTGAACTGGTGTCAAGCGATAAATACACAAGGCTGTGCAGGTGCTGGGAATCCAGAGCAACACACATAATCCAGAGGAACTCACTGGCAATATAGATGGAGGGAAATGAACAGTCGATGTTTGGGGCTGAGACTCATCTTCAGGACTGGATAGGAAAGGGGAAGAAGCCTAAATAAGAAGGTGGGGAGGGGAGGGAGGACAAGCAGGAAGGTTCGAGGTGAGTCCAGGTAGGGTGAGAAGTTCAAGCTGGCTAAGGCACCCTGAAGCCCAAGCCGGCATTGTGTGACTCTGACTTGGAGATGCTTATAGAGAAAGTGGAGAGCAAGATGAACAAAGACAATTGTCACCAGGAGGATAGACTTGTATTTCTACCAGACCCCAAGGTATCCCAGCACACTTTACAATCAATGCAATAATATTGATGTTTTATCACTCCTTGTAAAATAAGAAACCTTGCAACTATCTACACACAGCAAATAGATTGCATATATATGAAAAGGATCTTGGCAATTGTAGGGATGATTTACAGCAGATTGAAAAGCTTGAGCATTTAGGCATTAAGAAAGAGGATGTGCTGGGGCTTTCAGAAAGCATCAGGTTGGATAAGTCTCCAGGACTGGATGAGATGTACCCCAGGCTACTGTTTGAGGCAAGGGAAGAGATTGCTGAGACTCTGGCAATCATCTTTGCATCATCAATGGGGATAGGAGAGTTTCCAGAGGATTGGAGGGTTGCAGATGTTGTTCCCTTATTCAAGAAAGGGAGTAGGGTTAGCTCAGGAAATTATAGAGCAGTGAGGCTTTCTTCAGTGGTTGGTAAGTTGATGGAGAAGATCCTGAGAGGCAGGATTTATGAACATTTGAAGAGGTATAATATAATTAGGAACAGTCAGCATGGCTTTGTCAAAGCTGGTTGTGCCTTACGAGCCTGACTGAATTTTTCTAAGATGTGACTAAACACATTGATGAAGGTAGAGCAGTAGATATAGTGTATATGGTTTTCAGTAAGGTATTTGATAGGTACCCCTTGCAAGGCTTATTGAGAAAGTAAGGAGTCATGGGATCCAAGGGGACATTGCTTTGTGGATCCAGAACTGACTTGCCCACAGAAGGCAAAGAGTGGTTGTAGACAGGTCATATTCTGCATGGATATCGGTGACCAGTGGAGTGCCTCAGGGGTCTGTTCTGGGACCCCTTCTCTTCGTGATTTTTATAAATGACCTGGATGAGGAAGTGGAGGGATGGGTTAGTAAATGTGCTGATGACACAAAGGTTGGGGGTGTTGTGTATAGTGTGGAGAGCTGTCAGAGGTTACAGCAGGACATTGATAGGATGCAAAACTGGGCTCAGAAGTGGCAGATGTTCAACCCAGATAAGTGTGAGGTGGTTCATTTTGGTAGGTCAATTATGATGGCAGAATATAATATTAATGGTAAGACTCTTGGCAGTGTGGCGGATCAGAGGAATCTTGGGGTCCAAGTCCATAGGACACTCAAAGCTGCTGCACAGATTGACTCTGTAGTTAAGAAGGTATATGGTGCATTGGCCTTCATCAACCATGGGATTGAGTTTAAGAGCCGAGAGGTAATGTTACAGCTATATAGGTCCCTGGTCAGACCCTACTTGGAGTACTGTGCTCAGTTCTGGTCACCTCACACCAGGAAGGATGTGAAAACTATAGAAAGGGTGCAGAGGAGATTTACAAGGATGTTGCCTGGATTGGGGAACATGCCTTATGAGAATAGGTTGAGTGAACTCGGCCTTTTCTCCTTGGAGTGGCGGAGGATGAGAGGTGACCTGATAAAGGTGTATAAGATGATGAGAGGCATTGATCATGTGGATGGTTAGAGGATTTTCCCAGAGTTAAAATGGTTAACACGAGAGGGCACAGTTTTAAGGTTTTTGGAAGTAGGTACTGTGGAGATGTCAGGGGTAAGTTTTTTACGCAGAAAGTGGTGGGTGCATGGAATGGACTGCCGATGATAGTGGTGGAGGTAGATACAACAGGGTCTTTTAAGAGACTCCTGGATAGATACATGGAGTTTAGAAAAATAGAGGACAATGGTAACACTAAGTAATTTCTAAGCTAAGTACATGTTCAGTACAGCATTGGGGGCCCAAGGGCCTGTATTGTGCCAATAAAATTGATGCACCATCAATAACTCTCGGAGACGTGAGTCGAGATAGGCTTTTATTGGCTGGAAGAAAGCACCATCAGCAGCGTCAGCAGCAAGTGACCACCACACAACATCCTGGAGACTGAGGGAGGAGCAGTGCCTCCAATCGCCTTTACACCGCGGTCTGTGGGAGGAGCCTTAGGAGCAGTCAGCAGGGGGGGGGGGGGGGGCGTGTCCAGACAGGTATATGTAGTTCACCACAGTAGGTTTTCTATGTTTCTATGTTTCTGTACTCTCATTTCTCACAAGAAATTCTGCAGATGCTGGAAATCCAGAGCAACACACACAAAATACCAGTGGAACTCAGCAGGTCAGGCAGGATCTATGGAGAGGAATAAAAAGCCCAATATTTCAGGCCAAGGCCTTTCATCAGAATTATCATCTTTCATGGTCAATTGTAACATCTAGGAGAAATCTAGATAAGTACATGGATGAGAGGTATGGAGGGCTATGTTCCATTTGCAGGCCAATGACTTTAAGCAGATAAACAGTTCAGCATGGACTAGATGGGCCAAAGGGCCTGTGTCTGTGCTCTAGTGTTCTATGACTTCAGGTCTCCAAAATGAGAACAAAGAACTCAATTGAGAAAAAGTCAGGATAAATAAGTAAAAAAAGAAATTACACTCAATGGCCTCTTTATAAATTACGGCAATACCATAAAGTGTCTGCTGAGTGTATGTCTGTGGTTTTCTGCTGCTGTAGCTCATTCACTTCTAGGTTTGATGTGTTGTGCACTCAGAGATGCTCTGAATTGCACTGTGTGGCTCTGGGCATTCAATTTTAAATGCTCTAATGACAAGTAAAGTTGTTTAGCTGAGATTCTACATATGTAATAATAAACTTACAGCCCCAGAGTGTTGAGTGGCATCTTACTGACATTTCTCCTATTGAAATATCGACTGGACTGAGATACACAGGACTGAATTTCTTGCGCTGCATTGGGATTTTGCTTATCTTGCAAATTTATTGTAAGTCATTCATGTAAAATCAGCAGGCCAAATTATGCTGTTGGACAATTGACATTAACAACATGAATTTCTGTTATCTGAAGTGTTTACCTCCCTATATTTCAGCATGAAATTACAATCCAGTTACTATATAAAGTATTTCACTCCTTTGCTCACAGAAGGATAAAATTCTTAAACACAAGAGATTCGGTAGATGCTGGAAATCTAGCATAATACACGCAGAGTGCAGAGGAACTCAACAGGTCAGGCAGCATTTATGGAGGGGAATAAAACGTCAGTTAAAAGGAAGGGCAAACTTGCCAGAATAAGAATCAGAATCAGGTTTAATATCTCCAAAGTATGTTGGGAAATTTGTTAACTCTGCAGGAGCAGTACAATGCAATGTATGGTAGCTAAACAAGTTGCTCAAAAAGAGGGTTTTTCTGTTCTTTCTTTCTTTTTCAATCTTTTTATTAGTTTTTTTAAAAAAAGAACATAACATATTATATTAAATAGGTTATGAATACAATAGATTTGAAATTAAATTAGTAACAAGTTAACAATATCTTATTAAACTATCAGCGAAAAAGGATCATACAATATCAATCTAATCTATATTGATTATACATGAAAAGATTAAAAATAATCATCAAAAGAAAAAAAAAGTATAAAATATAAGAAAAAATGTATATTTAAGGAAATAATAAAAAAAAAACCTAAACTAACATGGGCAGTAATAACAGTTTATATGTATATGATAGTGTCAAAAACTCCGGAACTCCATACCAGAACAAGAATAGTAAGATTAAAGGTCTGGAAGAAGTCAAATTAATTCATATGAAAGTGTCGAATGAACGGTCCCCAAGTTTCTTCAAATTTAATTGATGAATCAAAAATAGTACTTCTAATTTATTCTAAACTTAAACAAGAAATAGTTTGAGAGAACCACTGAAATGTGGTAGGAGGATTTACTTCTTTCCAATTTTGTAATATAGATCTCCTGCCCATTAATGTTACAAAGGCAATCATTCGTCTAATTGAAGGGGAGAATCGACTATCATCTTCATTTGGTATACCAAAAATTGCAGTGATAAAATGAGGTTGTAAATCAATATTCCAAATTGAGGAAATGGTAGCAAATATGTCCTTCCAATAATTACGTAAAGTGGGACATGACCAAAACATGTGGGTCAATGAAGCCACATCTAAATGACATCTGTCACATTGAGGATTAACATGAGAATAAAACCGAGCAAGCTTATCTTTAGACATATGAGCTCTATGTACAACCTTAAATTGTATTAAAGCATGTTTAGCACATATAGAAGAAGAATTAACCATTTGTAAATTTTTTCCCATTTTTCCGTTGAAATATTGTATTGAAGTTCTTTTTCCCATTCCTGTTTAATTCTACCTGATATCTCTGGTTGTATCTTCATAATCATATTATAAATAAGAGCCACTAATCTCTTCTGACAGGGATTTAAAGTAAAAATCATATCTGAAAAATCTATCAAAGTTGAATTAGGAAAGGATGGTAAAACTTTATACAAAAAGTTTCTAATTTGTAAATATCTAAAAAAATTAGATTTAGGTAATTTAAATTTGTTAGAAAGTTGATCAAAAGACATCAAACTACCTTCAGAAAAAAGATCGCGAAAACATATTATACCTTTCCTTTTCCATATACTAAAAGCTTGATCTGTTAAAGAGGGTTTAAAGAAAAAATTAAGTAAGATAGGACTATCAAGAACGAAGTTTTTTAGAGTAAAAAATTTACGAAATTGAAACCAAATTCGTAATGTATGTTTGACAATAGGGTTAGATATTTGTTTATTAAGTTTAACTAAATCAACAGGGAGAGAAGAACCAAGAACAGAAAATAGAGAATATCCTTGTGTATCATTACATTCTAAATTTACCCACTGTGGGCACAATGGTAAATCTAAATCTAATTTCCAGTATAATAAATTCCGAATATTATTCGCCCAATAGTAAAATCTAAAATTGGGTAAAGCTAAACCACCATCTTTTTTAGATTTCTGTAACTGTCTTTTACTTAATCTGGGGTTTTTATTTTGCCACACAAATGAGGAAATTTTTGAATCAATGCTATCAAAAAAAGACTTAGGAATAAAAGTTGGTAAGGCTTGAAATAAATATAAAAATTTCGGTAAAATCATCATTTTAACAGCATTGATCCGACCAACCAATGATAAGGATAAAGGAGACCATCTTGTAGTAAGTTGTTGAATTTGATTAAGCATAGGTAAAAAATTCAATCTGAATAAATCTTTATATTTCTTGGTAATTTTTATACCTAAATAAATAAAATTATCAGTAACAATTTTAAATGGTATCCTGTCATTCAGTAAAGTTTGTGCATTTAAAGGGAAGAGTTCACTCTTATCCAAATTTAATTTGTAACCAGAAAAACTACCAAATTGAACCAACAAGGATAGAATAGCGGGAATAGAATTATCAGGATCAGAAATATATAACAACAAGTCATCAGCATAGAGCGATAACTTGTATAATTTCTCATTACGGGTAATACCAAAAATATTAGGGGATTCACGAATAGCAATGGCTAAAGGTTCTAATGCAATATTAAATAATAAAGGACTTAAAGGACAACATTGTCTCGTACCACAAGATAATTGATAAAAAAGAGGATCTATAATTATTCGTAAGAACAGAAGCAACAGGTTTATAATATATTAATTTAATCCATGATATAAAATTAGAACTAAAATTAAAATTCTTCAAGGCATTAAATAAGTATGTCCATTCAACTCTATCAAAAGCTTTTTCAGCATCTAATGAAATAACACATTCTGGGGTTGTGGGTGAGGAAGTGAAAATTAGATTAATCAATTTTCTAACATTAAAAAAGGAGTATCGGTTCCTAATGAAACCAGTTTGATCTCCTGAAATAATCTGTGATAGTACCTTTTCTAACCTAATAGCTAAAATTTTTGTAAGAATCTTAGAGTCTACATTTAGTAACGATATAGGGCGATAAGATGCACATAAAGTAGGATCTTTATCTTTTTTAAGAATTAAAGAAATAGTAGCTTCATAAAAAGACTGGGGTATTCTCTTCTTAATAAATGCATCATTAAAGATTTCACATAGCCAAGGGGAAAGCAAAGAAGAAAAAGTTTTTAAAAATTCTATAATATAACCATCAGGGCCAGGAGCTTTCCCTGAATTCATCGATGAAATAGCCTCTCCTACCTCAGCCATAGAAATAGGAGCATCAAATAAACTTTGATCTTCATCTGTCATTGGGAATATTCAAATTGTTAAAAAAATTATCCATCATAGACAGATCACCATCAAATTCTGATTGATATGAAGATTTATAAAAATCCTGGAAAGTATTATTAATTTCTTTATGATCAGTAGTCAGATTACCGTCTTGTTTACGAATTTTAATAATTTGTCGCTTAGTCGAAATAGCTTTTAATTGATTAGCTAACAATTTACCAGTTTGATCACTATGAATATAAAATTAAGCCCTGGTCTTAATTAATTGATTCTCAATTGAAGAAGATAACAGTAAGCTATGTTCCATTTGCAGTTCAACTCTCTTCTTATAAAGTTCCTTGGTAGGAGTAACGAAATAAATCTTATCAATTTCTTTAATTTTATCCACCAATAAAGCTATATCTAAATATCTTTGTTTTCTTTTACCAGCAGAATATGAGATAATTTGTCCACGAATAAAAGCCTTAAAAGAGTCCCAAAGTATTCCTCTGTCAATCTCTTCGGTATAGTTTGTTGAAAAAAATAAGTCAATTTGCTGTTTTATGAAGGTAATAAATTCTGGATCTTGAAGCAAAGTAGCGTTGAGTCTCCAAGATCTAGTATTAATGAAAGAGTCCGAAATCTTGATAGATAACTTCAAAGGTGTATGATCCGAAATAGCAATAGAATCATATTTACAATCAATAACATCTGCTAATAAATGATGATCGATAAGAAAATAATCAATTCTAGAATAACTATGGTATACATGTGAAAAAAATGGAAATTCTTTATCTTTAGGGTTCAAAAAGCGCCATATTTCAGTAATTCCCGAATCAACCATAAAAGAGTTAATAAGTAAAGGTGATCTATTTGGAAGAGTTAGAATAGGTTTAGATCTATCCATCAAAGGATTCAAACAACAATTGAAATCTCCACCCATTATCAACATATATTCATTTAGATTAGGAAGGGCAGTAAATAAACGTTTAAAAAAATCAGGGCAGTCAAAATTTGGAGCGTAAGTATTAACTAAAGCCACTTTTCGGTTAAAAAGTGAACCAGTAATCAACAAAAATCTGCCCTGTGGATCAGATATAATTTCATGATGTATAAACGAAATTGAGGGGTCTATAAAAATAGACACACCCCTAATTTTAAGCAGTACAATTCGAATGAAATTGTTGACCCTTCCAGAACCGAAAAAAGCGTTGATTATCCTCCCTCCTAATATGGGTCTCCTGTACAAAGATATTAGCATTTAGTCTATGGAATAATTTAAATATTTTTTTACGTTTAATCGGATGATTTAAACCATTAGTATTCCAAGAAATAAAATTAATAAGACTTATCCATCATGCTAATATTAATTGTATATATCATGAAAGGTTTAAAAAAAACACATAACCCATAATTCAGGAAGAAGAAAAAATGATACAGGAGCAACCGGAGAACATGACACCTCACCAATATTAATAATTTGAAGTCGGCCCATGAACTAAAAGCAAAAAAATAAAAAGCAAAAGCGTGAAAAAAGATCCCTACCCCCTGCCCCCACCCCTCAAAAAAAAGCCAAGCGGCAGGCGCATAAACTAACACTAATATTACCCCCATTTCAAGATGACAGCTCCATAAAAAGATTTTAAAAAAACTATATAACACCCAGATTTAAATATAGGGTTGCAAAGAGAGAATATATATCAATCAGAATGAAAAAATAATATAATAAAACAAACGATCATTAATAAAAAAAAGTATAAACATTAAAATTTGAAAGTGTAATATACCTTTAAAAAAATTCCATGTTCAAATACAAGAAAAATGACGTTTCAAAAGCAAAGACTTATGGGAAGAAGAAACGACATTTTGAAAAAGCCATATTACAAAATATAAATGTAAGTTCAGTAATCTATTAAAAAGTTTAATAAAAAAAGTTATCAAAACAGGATTAAAAAAAGATTTAATAGACACTACAATATATAAAAAAAAAGACCAAAAAATCCAAAACATTCGTCCCATTTCCAAGTGCAGGCAAACAAATAAATGCTTACAGAAAGCAAAGTCTTATGGGAAGAAGAAACGACATCTTAAAAAAAATAAATCTTTATTACAAAATATAAACGTGTATATCCGAAACAGAAAAAAGAATAAAAAAAAAGATATTATAAAAAATTAACAGAGCATCTATAAACGATGATGATAGTAAAAAAAAAACCAGACCCGTAGATCAGGATAAGAAGTTATAACCCAGCTTCATAGGTTAAAACTTAAAATGAAATGGCATCTTCTCTCCAAAAAATCTTCAGCATAACACATAGTTCAACTTGCACTAGAAGATCGATATTCTTCAATGAATTTCTTCGCTTCTTCCGGAGTGTTAAAAAATTGCTGACTTGTTGTTCAACGTAATTCTAAGATTCGCTGGATATCTTAAAGCTTGTTTAAGTCCAATCGAATGAATCTCTGCCTTCACTGGTTTAAAAGCAATTCTCGCTTTCATTACTTCGAATGAATAATCTTCAACAATTCGAAATGTGTTGCTATTGTGAGAAATCATACCTTTTTTACGAGCTAATCGAATTAAAAGCTCTTTCTCCCGAGGATAATGAAGGCGAACAATCACAGCTCGTGGTTTGCCACTCGCAGCCGAAAATCTCGCAACTCTGTGAGCGCGGTCGATAACAGGTTTAGTATGCAAACCTTCACTACCGAAAATTTCCCACAATAATTTAGAGAAAAATTCAGTTAAATCACCGGACTCAACTTTTTCGGGGAACCCGATGATTCGCAAATTCTGTCTGCGAGATCGGTTTTCGAGATCAGTAATTTTAAACTTATACTGATCTATTGTTTTAGCAGTCGAATGTACCTTCTTCTCCAGCACTTCAATTGTACATACTTTTTCACAAATTAATTTTTCAAGAGTCGTGATCTTATCATCATGCTGCTGAATATCTGATGCCTGCGATTGAAGCTCAGTATCAAGCGATCTAACAACTCCTTCGAGTTCAGATATTTTCGTGGTAAGCTTGTTTTCCAAACTTGCCAGTTTACTTTCCAATTTACTTTCTAGCCTGCTTTCCAAAGTTGCAAGTTTAGCATCCAGAAGATGAGAAATTGCGTCGATGGATAAAGGATCCTTAGACGATTTCTTGCTTGTAGCCATTTTAAGTTTGACAAGATTAAATCAAATATTGTTTTAGGAAAAAAAAGTTAATCAAAAGTATCAACTCATATGATTAGGTTCGAAAAGATTTGATTAAAGGGTGATTATAGTTGAAAAAATGAAGAGTGCCTAAAAGGCAGATGTTTACGTTGCCATCTTGAAACTCCACCCGGGTTTTTCTGTTCTTTTGGATGTGGCCTTGGACTATAAAATCTTTTTTTTCAGTCTTATAGTTTTTATATTCTGTGTTTTCTTGCTTGATATTCTCTTTTTGTTGTGCAAGGAGGTGAACTTGGCGGTCAATGTGCCTGATCCATTTTGCTCGTTTCTGTGTGGGAGGAGAAATTTGGTGGTCAATGTACCTTGTTTTTTGTGTGGGAGGAGGAATTTGGGGATTAATGTGCCTGATCTAATTTGCTTGTTTCTGTGTCGGAGGAGGAACTTGGTGGTCAATGTGCCTAATCTATTTAGCTCGGTTTTTGTGCGACAGGAGGGAGGAGGGATTTGGGAGTCAATGTGCCTGATTCATTCTGCTCATTTTTGTGTGGGAGGAGGAATTTGGGGCTTAATATGCCTGTTCCATTTTTGTTCATTTTTTGTGGGGAGGGGATTTGGGGGTTGATGATCGTGCTGCCTTTCTTTTCTTAGTTTCATGACTACCCTGAGAATTGAAGAATTTCAAAGTTGTATACTTTGATAACAAAATGTACCTTGGAACCTTTGAACTTCATCTCTACATAAATTATCCTTGTATCCTGAAAACATTTGTAATCAGATCTTCACGTTCAGTCCTGAAACTAAATAAAGAGAACCCAATTAAATAAACAACACAAAAAACATTATACTTGTTCATTCATTTATTGAGAAAAATGGAGACTTCGCCTCCTGCTTGTGGACATGTAAAACACAGTTTCTTTCTGTCCGCCTTTAGTCTCTCCCTTTCCCGACTTAAACTCCCAAAATTTCAACTTTATTCAGTCGGATCCTGTAGAGTGACAGTTATAATTATGTCTAGCCTAAGAAGCTCTAAAAAGGATCCCGAAGCTGGTAACGGTAAGCTTAAGAAAGCTGATGAGACTTCAGAGGAGCCACCCTAGGTAAATAGATTAAAGTCTCAGATCAGCTATAATGTTGCAGAATTAACTCAACTAAAAGAAAGGTTTCTCCCTTGGAGGAAAAAATTGACTCTTTGAGCCTTGATCTTAAAGAGGTTAGTCGAAATGCAGCTGATATTTGGAAAAGGCTCAACAATGGATCGTGGGTTTGGAGGCTCACTCTCGTCAGAACAATTTTTTTTTATTTGACAAAATCTTTATTATCTACATGCTTTATATACACAAGACCTGTTTGATCATTACAAAAAACCGGAGAGAATGCTTTAAAAATTACAACACAATTGAAACTGATTAAGGCCCAGTCCAATTTAAAGCCCACCATGCAGTCTCAACACCAGATACAGAGTTGATTCTTTCTGAATGCTGTAGTCAGAAAGGGTTTGTCCATCTTCCAGCTGCTTCCCAGCAAAGATCAGGCGTTGTTGGCCTGGAGGTATATCTTCCTTGAGAAACGCTGAGAAACGACTTGAGTGATGGAAGGAAGGAGTTCAAAATGCAGATATTTGTGAAGACCCTGACTGGGAAGACCATAATCCTTGAGGTGGAGCCAAGTGACACCATAGAGAATGTCAAGGCCAAAGTCAGAACAATATTTGAATTGTTGGATTAAAAGAGAAATCAGAATCTGCCGACACACTGGATTACTTTGCTAAAATGTTTCAGTCTTTACTTCCAGAGGCTTGCCTACAACCCCTGGAGATCGAAATGGCTCATAGAATCGGCTCCTTAAAATCCTTGTGTCGAGGTAAAGACCGGCATGTGGTTGTGCATTTTCTTCGTTTCAGAGACAAAGACCGTAATATTAAGCTTGCTAGAAAACAAAAGTTGTTTCAATTTCAAAGCTCTGAAATTCGCTTCTTTGAAGATTTTCCATGTGAAATTGTTCAGAAACGTTCTGGATTCGCTGCTGTTATGCGTACGGTTTATCAAAGACAGTTGTATCCATCTCTTCAATACCCAGCTAAATTAAGGCTTTTCGTCAAAAATTCTGGGGTTCATATTTTTGATGACCCAGCTGAAGCACTGAGTCTTATTCATTCTCACCCTGATGAGTCTGAAGCCTGAAGTCTGAATAAGTTACAACTGTTTGATTGTCTCGCGACATAAGGAGTGATGAAATTGGAAGATTTGATGGCTATAGAAAGTCTTTAGCTTAAGATGTACTTTTAGCTCTGAAATAGACTGATTTGGGTGGTTTTAACCTCCAAAGTCACAGCGAAGGAACTGTCAAAAGACTGTAGATAACTTTGGACCATCTAGAATTTCTTTTTCTGTTTGCAGCATTTAAATGAACAAATTGCTTTTTTGCTTCGTATGCTTTTGTTAAGAACTTTTAAGTAATTATCCAGGTTTCTTTACGCTTTAAAGATAGATTTGATATTTTAAAGATGATGATTGTTTTTCTTCTGAGCAAATATTTCAAGAATTTTTTTGGACGTGCTTTTTTCCTTATCTAATATAGTGAATTAGTTTTCCAAACTGAAGGTCATATCTAATAACTGTTTTCTTTAGCTCAGTTATAATGAACTGTATCTTGACTGTAATGAGTTCTATATCCGGAAGAGGGAGATAGAGATTACTTTTTTCATTTTCATCTTTTATTCAGACAGGTGGAGTTTATAATTGCTTTTTATGCATTCTTTGGGGTTTGCGTCAATTGATAACGACTTATTTCTGGGCTTTGTAGTTTGGGTGGATTTTTTTCCTTTTTCCTTTTCTTATTTTTATCCCCATTATGGAGTTCTGCAGTGTACATAAATTATTATTATTGTTGTTTATCTCCACCATTCTCGACTACCTTAACCTGACATGCGTCTAACTACTTTTTTTAGATATAAAGTCTCATGATGATATTTAAACAGTTAAATGTTTTAAGTTGAAATGTTCATGGTTGGAATCATCCTATTAAGCACAAGAAAACATTTAAAGCTATTAACCAATTCCAACCTGATATAATCTTTGCACAAGAGACGCATATCAAGTTATGTGATAAAAATCAATATTTTTAATTTTGGAAGGATCCTCTGCTTCATGCAAATTCTTAAAGTATTTTTATTGATTCCAATATCTCTTTTAACCAGGAGTATATTATAGCTGATATTAATAGTAGATTTTTGAGTCTTAAAGCAACAATTTATGACAGGAAAATGGTTTTGGTTAATATATATGGACCAAATGTTGATGATCCCTCCCTCATTTTTTAAAGCTGTTTTTGCTCTATTACCTGATCTAAATGAATATATGTTATTAATGGATTTGGGATACAGTAAAAGCTTATTTACATGGTCAGATTATTTCATATATAGCTAAGCTGAAGGAACAGACAAGAATGGAATTAGATAAAATTTCTAAACAAATTAAAGATTTAGATAACATCAATGCAACCTCTCCAAATATTGACTTGTTTTAAAAAAGAGTGGAATTACAATCACAATATAATTTATTATTAATTTATCCTATTGAAGGATATTTGCTTAAATTGAAAAGTCAATTTTATATTTTTGGGGATAAAAATAATAAGCTCTTAGCTTCACAATTAAGAGCACCTAGAGCTGAAAGACAAATTTTAAAGATTCATAAAGATAATGGGGATATAGTAACCATGAAGACATTAATAGTATTTTTCAGGGTTTTCATTCTGATCTTTATAAATCTCAATTTCCTGCAGATTCCTCCAAAATGAATGCTTTTTTACATAAGATTAAATTTCCTCAAATTACTGTTGAAGATCAACAGATGCTTGATATGCCAATTACTGAGCATGAAATTCAGAGAGCTATGTTGTCAATGCAATCAGGAAAAGCTCCTGGACTTGATGGTTATTTGGTAGGATTTTACAAAAAATTTGAAAAATTACTTTCTCCATATCTTTTGGAAATGTTTCATGAATCTTTTGAGAAGGATAATCTACCTTCTTTTTATGAAGCTTCTGTTTCCTTAATCCTTAAGAAAGATAAAGATCCTACTGAATGTTCATCATATAGACCTATTTTGTTATTAAATGTGGACACAAAAATGCTTTCTAAGATAATGGCTAACCATTTGGGACATACTTTAACTAAAATTATTTCTATGGATTAAACAGGCTTTATTAAAGACGTTACTCTTTCTTCAATGTTCAGAGATTGATGAACATTATATATTCATCACTATCTAAGGTACCCCAATGTGTTATTTCTCTTGACACAGAAAAGGCATTTGATAGAGTTGAGTGGACATATCTATTTAAGGTATTAGAAAAATTTGGTTTTGGTAATAATTTCAATAGGTGGATTCAAATGATCGAGAAGAATCCTACTGGTACTGTTATTATGAATAATCTTAGGTCCTCTTTTATTCACATTCATGAGGTACTAAACAGGGATGTCCATTAAGCCCTTTATTATTTAATCTTGTACTGGAGCCTTTGGCCATAACACTCCATGAAGCTAAAAATATTCATGGTATCTCTATAAATGAGACTATACTTAAGATTTCTCTTTACACAGATGATCTTTTGTTTTATATTTCAAACCCTGAAGTATCTATTCCTAATCTTCTGGAAATACTAAATGATTTTGGACAATTTTCAGGATGTAAACTTAACTTAAATAAATGTGAATTGTTTCCATTAAATGCTCATGTTTTTATATATAATGATATTCCATTTAGAATTGTTAATTCTTTTAAATATTTAGGTATTATAATTACTAAAAATATAAAGATCTTTATAAAGCTAATGTAGTTCTTTTAACGGACTTTATGAAACAATTATTTTCTAGATGGAACCCACTTACACTTTCTTTAATAGGTTGTATCTATACCATGAAAATGATGATTTTACCTAGATTTTTATATATTTTTCAAAACAAACCTATATTTTTAACTAAAAAAATTTTGATCAAGTTGACTGTATTATTTTGTCCTTTATTTGGAACAATAAAAAACCAAGAATTAATAAGAGTAATTTACAAAAATCTGAAGAAGATGGTGGACTTGCACTTCCTAAGTTAAGATTGTATTGTTGGGCTGTTAATATTCAACAGTTATGTTTTTGGCTAAATTGCTTCAACAAGAGCCAAAAACCAGCTTGGATTGATTTGGAATTAAAAGCCATCAAACAATTTCTTTTAACCTCATTATTTGGAGCTCCATTACCTTTACAACTCTCTAAAATTCCAAATTTAAATCTCTACCCTGTTATTAAATTGTCATTACAGATTTGGTTTCAGTTTTGCAATTTTTAAAAAATTTTAAACAATTTAAATTGTCTAGTTCTTTATATCGAATTTTTTTTTATTTAAACCTTCAATAACTGATCCCATTTTTCTCTTATGGAGAAATAAGGAGATCTGTTTTTTTTGCAGATTTATTTTGTGATGGTCGATTGATGACTTTTGAAGAGGCAATTAGAAAATATTCTCTCTCTCTCATACACACATTTTGCAATACTTTCAGGTTAGGCATATTCTACAAAAATACTTATCTAAGTTTCCATAATATGCAAGAATCTGATTTGTTGGATACTATTTTGAATATGAATCCTTTAGTAAGAGATTCCATTGGTAGAATTTATAATTTAATTTTACTACAAAAAGATAACCTCTCACTAAAGATTAAACAAAATTGGGAGAGAGAACTTAATATGATCTTTGTTAAAGAAGATTGGTTGCGAGTTCTGAAAATGGTCAATTCTTCTTCGATATGTGCCAATCACTGTTTAATTCAATTTAAAATTGTTCACCATTATTATTTAACAAAGGGGAGACTATCCAAAATATTTCCTAACATAGACAATTACTGCGATAGGTGTAAAACTGAAGTAGCCACTTTGTCACATATGTTCTGGTCATGTCCTTCATTAAAATCTTTTTGGAAGTCTTTATTTTCTACAATTTCTAAAGCTCTGAAAATTAATTTACAACTTAGTACTTTGACTGTTCTATTTGGAACAGTTCCACATCATATTCAGGGTATTTCATCTTCAGACCAACATGTAATTGCATTTGTTACATTGTTTGCAAGAAGGGCTATTTTATTACAATGGAAAAATACCTCTGTCCCTACATTATTTCAATGGTCTTCTCAAGTAATGTTATGTCTTAGTTTGGAAAAAATTAGAAGAGGCTTTCAATCCTCGATTTGATTTTGAGAGAAGATGGGGCTCTTTTGCCAAATATTATCATTTAATTTGAATTATTTTATATGGTCTCCTTCCAATTTTATTTTATATAATCATGAATTGGCAGTTGATGATTCTTCTTTATATATATAGATGATGGTAAGCCGTATTGCTCCGGGAGTTGATTCCTAATGTTTTTTTTTCTTTTTTTCCCTTTTTTTCTTTTTTTTTCTCTTGTAGTTAGTGGAGTTTCTTTTTTTTAGGAACTTGGGGTTCTCTTTTTTCCTTCTTTTCCTTATAAAAATATTTTTTTCATTATCATATATTATCCTTTTTTGATAAGTTTTTTTCTTCAGCTTTATTAATTGCATATATATCAACCTGTTGAAGTTCTGTATCATTTTACAGCTGTAGAAGATTATGTATCAATAAAAATTTTCTAAAAATTTCAAAAATGAGGAACATAATCCAATATTACATGTATTTGTTGGAAAAAGTATGCAAACCTTTGGGGTAATGCGTTCTACAAAAGCTATTTGGAGTCAGGTGTTTTAATCAATGAGATTAGGTTAGAGGTGTGGGTTGTAGAGGGGCCCTGCCCTGTCAAAAAGACACACATAGTTAGGTTACTGACAGAGCCTGCTCTTCTCAAGAAAGATCTGTTTATGTGCACCATGCCTCAATCAAAACAACTTTCACAGGACCTTAGAAGAAGAATTGTAGAGATGCATGAAGCTGAAAAAGGCTACAAAAAAAGTTTCTAATTGTTTTAAATTCTAAAACATTTCTGAGTGTTCATCAGTCCACAATAGATTGTCTATAAATGGAGGAAACTTTGTACTGCTGCTACTCTCCCTAGCAGTGGGCATCCCGCAAAGATCACACCAACAGCATAACATGCGATGCTGAAGGTGTCGCAACCATGGATTCAGCAGCGCAACAGATACATCAATTGCGCTCATGAATATGCATGTGTCAGCTAATTATTATTTCACTGTGATGGTATTTAATTCCATTCTTTTCATCATAGCAATTATTGAGACTTGAGCAAAGCACAGCAATGGTACGCTGCCTGCTTGCATTTGGCCTTGTCTGGGAAATTGGACTATCGAGTCAACTGACACTGAAGACCAGATTTATTCATTTTATATTTACTTATTCCTTTCAACCGCAGTGTTGGTATCATTTTCCATTTGAGAGTTATAGTTAATGCCTCTCTTTGGCCTAGTGTTTATTGTTTTCCTCTCCCTCTAAACTCTGTTTACATTAAAGTCCATGAACTATTGACCCGCTTCAGTGTCTCACTCTCTACACTTGGGCCATATCCAAACATAGAGACAGAAGGAGGTGAAAAAGAACCCAGTGGTAACAGCAAAAGTCCTGTAGAAATCTCTAGAACTATTCATGTGTCCACTGTAAGAAAAACACCGAACAAGAACCACAAACAAGAAGAAATCCACGGATGGTGGAAATCCACGCAATGCACACAAAATGCTGGAGGAACTCAGCAGACCATGTAGAGTTGATGTTTTACACTATAACCCTTTGGCAGGACCTGAGAAAAAAAGCTGAGGAGTAGACTTGAAAGGTGGGGGAAGGGGAGAGAGAAACTCCAGGCGATAGGTGAAACTTGGAGGGGGAGGGATGAAGCAAAGAGCTAGGAAGTTGATTGATGAAAGAGACAGAAGGACATGGAAGAAAAATGAAAGGGGGGGGGAAGAGCACCAGAGGGAGGTGATGGGTGGGCAAGGAGATACCATGAGAGCGGGACAAGGGGATGGGAAATGTTGAACAAGAATGATGTTCATGGAAGGAAACCACTGCTCTCCAAAAAATCATTGCTGTACGTTTCAAGTTTGCAAAAGACCAGCTGGATGTTCTGCAACCTGAAACAACATTCTGTGAAAAGATGAGACAAAAGTTGAACTTTTTGGCAGAAATGTACATTGCTATATTTAGAAGAAAAAGGCACTAAACACCAACACCAAAACCTCATCCCAACTGTGAAGCATGGTGGAAGGAGCATCATGGTTTGGGGCTGATTTGCTGCCTCAGGGCCTGGACAGCTTGTAATCATTGAAGGAACAATGAATTCAAAATTGTATCATTTACTGGAGAATGTCAGGGTAGCAGTCTGTCAAGTGAAGCTTAATAGAAGTTGGATGATGCAACAAGACAATGATCCAAAAGTCAAGAGTAAATCAGTATCAGAATAATTTAAAAAGAAGAAAATTCATGTTTTGGAATGGCCAAGTCAAAGTCCTGACCTTAATCCTATAGAAATGTTGTGGAAGGAATTGAAGCAAGCAGTCAAGCAGTTCATGTAAGGAAACCCACCAATATCCCAGAGTTGAAGCATTTTAGTAAGGAGGAATGCATAAAATTCCTCTAAGCCGATGTGCAGGACTGATCAATAGTTGTTGGAAACATTTGGTTGAAGTGATTGCTGTACAAGTGGGTCACACAACTTACTGAAAGCAAAGGTTCTCATACTTTTTCCAACAAATGCATGTAATATTGCATTATTTTTCTCAATAAATAAATGAAGTATAATGTTTTTCTTTTTTTATTTAATTGGATTCTCTTTATCTAGTTTTAGGGTGTACGTGAAGATCATCACATTTTAGGTCATATTTATGCAAAAAATAGAGGTAGTTCAACAGGGTTCACAAACTTTCTGGCAGCACTGTATCATGAAGTATTTCAAAGGTTAATTGAAAATATTACTCAACCAGACCTTTCACATGCACAATAGAACAGCCTGTCAACATGTATCAGAAAGAAGTGTATAATAGGCTTGCATTTGAATTTAATGGCTTACTTGTCATTCGCTTATTCATGATACCTGAATCAAGTGTAACAATTAGATTCTAGCTGCATTATCAGAGCCATTAAGATTATTTTCTTTATTTATACCTGGCTGAAAAAAAACTGAAGCAACATTTGAATTCTCACTGACAGTATTGGGTGCAAGCTGTAGAATCAATGTTAAAAGTTATCACCAAAATAATTTAAGCAGATATCTTCAATCTTTATTGGTGGGGGGGGCGGTGATGGTAATGTTTATTATGGGATTATTTCAACAGCTCAAAAAAATTTTTTAATGGGCAATATTTTTAACTCCGGGTCAAGTTTTGACTATCTCTGTGAGAACTTTCTTCAGCTCTTTTATGGTATTGTAAAAATAAATTAAATGATCATAAGACAGGAGTAGAATTAGGCCTTTCCGCCCTAATGGTAGAGGTCTGCTCTACCATTCCATCATGACAGATTTATTTTCCCCCTCAACCTCATTCTCCTGCCTTCTCCGGTAGTCTTTGGCGCCCTTCCTAATCAAGAACTTATCAGCCTTCGCTTTAAATATACCCCAATCATTCATCTCCACAGCCACCTATGGCAATGAGTTACACTTATTCACGACCCTCTGACAAAAGAAAACCTGGACTATGGCCAGTCACTCACCTCCTGTTGTTCCCAAAGCGCTTAGACCATCTACTGGGTACAAGGCAAGTTGGAATACTCTGCACTAGGCTGGATGAGGGCAGTATCAGCTCTACGCTGTCCAAATCAGAGCAGGCAGCAGTTAGTGTACACTAGTGCAGTGCCAATGGCCCAGGTTCAATTCTCACAGCTGTCTAAGAAGTTTGGATGCACGCCCCATGACCGCGTGACCATGACTGGGTGGTCCAGTTTTCCCCCCACATTGCAACAGGTTGATAGTCTAATTTGGTCACACGGGTGTAATTGGACACACAAGCTTATTAGGCCATGAGATATCTCTAAATAAAATAAAACATCTGAGTTGAATGGTATTTTTCTACCCTCTTAAACATGTATTCTGTCTATTCCTGGAGCATAACAGTTGTGGTGTGTACTGTCCACGTATAAGTTGCACCTGGAGTTCCTCACCCAGACTGCTTTTTCATGGCAGCTCTCACTGTAGATGTGCTCAGTGGTGAGGGGGGATTTGCTTAAGATGGTCCCAACACTTTTTGGCCACCATGGCTCCAACGTGCTGTGGAACCATGGCGGCCAAAGGGAGTGAAAAGGCAAGTTAAAGCCACCGCCTCCAAGCCACAAGCCACTCTGAATTAGAAATCTATCTTCCTTCACTGTCACTGGTTCAAATCTCTGAATTTTCTCCCTAATCACATTGTGGGTGTACCCACAACTCAGGGACTGCAGTGGTGCACCGCCACCTTGGCAATGGGTAACAAGGGATGGGCAAGTAAATGCTGGCTCAGTATTTAAAGCCCACAACTCTAGAATTAATAAAAGGACTCTGAACTATGTAAACAGGAGATGAGGGTGGTAGGGCTGATCGAACTTTTATTGGGTTTATAAAAAAGACCTTATCGTATATGGGCCTGTTTCCTATATAAAGAGGAAAAGATTATCTTTGGCTATGCTCACTGCATTAAAGTGACATGATTTTGAGTTGTTTTACAACAAATCCATCTAAGTTTGCTTTTCCTTCTTAAGTATCTTGACTAATTATCCTGGCACTGCAGTATTGCAAACCATTTACAGCTGTTTGTGATCACTTTTGTAAATGGTTTCAGCTGTGGATCAAGAGGACTTAGTCTTTCAATCAGAAGAGAAGGTTCAAATTCCCATTTCTGAGACTTGAGAACAAAACTCTGGGTTGACACTGCAGAAGTGGAATAAGCTTTTGGATACACGCTCACTGACTGAAGTATCTTTGGCAACCAGTTTCTTTGTCTCACTGTTATCAAACCGGCCAATGTGACAGTGACTGCATTATCTCAGCCTGGCAAATAGTTGCCCATTGTTGCACAGAGTGTCTGGCTGTTATCACATGACCAGTTGTAGGATTGTGCTGTGCACATCTTGGCAGCTGTGTCCCCCCCCCCCCCCACCCCAACCCCATGTCAACAGTAAGTGGGAGTAAAAGTGTTTCATGTGCTTTACACCAAATTGGAACACGGTGAAAGGGATCTGACAGGCTTTATATAAATGCAATTCTTCTTTAAATGAAGGTTGAAACGCCAAATTGCTGTTACATTCACAGACGGGAGGGGGAGCTAGCAGAGGTGAATTAAAGATGGTTCCATTATGTTACTGAACATTAGTGCACTGTGTTGATACACTGCCTGCTGTAAGAGATGAGATCACCATGGCCACTGTTGGCATGGGCATGTAGCGGCCATGGTGGAGAGAATTAATAAGATATTTCCTACATTTCTCTGAATAAAATCAGTGCGTGTATGTGGGGAGGTGGATTTTCTGCACTGATCAACTGAAAAGTGGTTGCTTTAAAGATTAGCTTCATTTGTCTCATTGAAACAAACAGTGAAATGTGTTGCATTGCCCCGACAATCAGCACAGCCGGAAGATTGTGCTGGAGGCAGCCCACAAGCGTTACCATGCTTCAGGTGCCAACATAGCAAGCCCACAATCCATTAGCCTTAACTCTGCATATTGGGAACGTGAGCACCCGGACACACAGTGGTGGGAATCGAACACTGATCAGTAATTGCTGCTGCTATTTTAAACAACTCTGCTCAAACCTAAGCTATTGTGCCAACCCAAGTCATTAAAGTTCGATCTTCTGAAAGAATTGTCAGCAGTAAGCAATCTGTTCACTGTTGGCGCAACATAGTAAACTAAATATAATGTTATCCTGTACACATACAATGAAAGTAAATGAGTTAGGTACAGTACCTTATTCTCAGACCAGACACTTGTACTGTGAAGACGATTTCTGCTGGGTGATGTGTGATATCTGTTGGGATTCAGAGGAGCTGCACGGCCTGCTGGCACCTCTCAGCTGGGTGATGTGTGATATCTGCTGGGATTCAGAGGAGCTGACAGATCTTGTTATACTGATGCGCTGCTGTGTTAGTATTTCTCATCCCCTTTCAGATTCCAGGAGAATAAACATATCAGAGACCAGCCTTCCGCTCTGTGTCAGCATTCGTTATGCTGAGTGGCTAGGCGTCGTGTGAAGTGGGATTAAAGAGCCGTTGCTTGCCTTTGGCACGGAGTTTACTCTTTGTGGGATTCAGAACTGTTCTGGTGAGCTCTGGAAGGAATTGATAATGAGCCTTCCTAGAAATAGCTACTCATAATTAAACCAACAGAGCAGAAAAAGTGCTTTTTTTCAGAAGAAAAAACAGGAGAGTGAAAGTGGCTTTTTGCATCACTTTATCCCCACTGACTAGTTGCTTTTCACTGTCGAGGTCTCGGACATATGAACATTCTACGATTTTTCATTTATCAACATCATTCCCTATCTTAATCCTGAAATACCTTGCCCAGATCTTGCTGGAATCCCATGGCATATGCAGCTAATTAGACTTCTGATATCTTTAATGCAATAAAGATACACAAAAGACTGCAAATGCTGGAATCTGGAGCAAAATATAAATACAAACTGCTGGAGGATCTCAACTGTTGGGCAGCCTCAGTGGAGGGAAATAGGCAGTCAACATTTCAGAAATTTCAGATGAAGTGTCTCGATCTGACATTTCTGTTTCCCTCCACAAATGCTGCCTGACCCAATGACCAGCAGTTTGCTTTTTCAATGGTATTCTCATTGCAGCCTGTAGGAGGTGCAGACTGAGAATGGTGTGCCAAGGGCAGCGAGTTATCTTCAGTCTCGTGATTGCACAGTACGCATGGGGCAAGAGTTCAATCCCCCACCACACCCCTACTGAGTCCTTCTGCAAGTGACTCTTAGAAACGTACAAAGCTTCCAAAGGGGTGTACCAATGTGGCCAGCACAGTACAGAATCTCATTTACTCCTCTGGAGATATTTTGAAAGCTGGGTGTGGGACAGAGAGTGTCATAGTTGAGAAAACGTGGTGAGGTCGGGTGAAATTGTTATCATGGTGCTTGTGACACCAGCTGCCATTGGGTCAGTCCGCTCAAGATAATTGTGCCAGGATTTGAGGACCTGACTTATAGGGAATGGTTGAATAGGTTAGGAATTTACTCCCTAGAGTGTAGGAGAATGAAAGGAGATTTGACAGAGTGAAACAAAATTATGAGGGGTACAGGTAGGGTAAACGCAAACAGGCTTTTTCCATTGAGGTTGGGTGAGACTAAAAGTCAATTTCATGGGTTAAGGGTGAGTGGTCACATAGTTAAGGAGAACTTGAGGAGGAACTTCTTCACTCAGAGTTTGGGAAGAATGTGGAACAAACTGCCAACGGAAATGGTCTCATATCCAGGTTCAATTCCAGCATTTAAGAGACATTTGGATAAGTGTATGGATGGGAGGGCTATGGTCCAGATACAGGCTGATGGGTCTAGGCAGGATAAATTTAGCACAGATTAGATTGTTTCTGTGCTATACTGCTTTATGACTCTATAACAATCAAACAATATTGTGATCAATTGTTAATCTTGAGTTTTAATCAGGTCTAACTAGTAAGCAAACATATCAGAGTAAGGGAATACATGACACTTTAATGGATAGTTGTGCCTGTCAAAAAAAGACTAGTGTGGAGTACATGCTGACTAATGGATTGTGCTGGGAATCAGTGTGCCTGTACTGCAGAGGCTGAGGTTAATGGCAGCAGCTTGTGACATTCTACTTGTTACCAATGGCAACCATGTCACTAATAGACTGTTAGAGTGAAGCTCCCATTATTTCACTACCTCTGTTTGGATTATTTGACAGGTAATTTAGAACAAAGCCTTGCTGCCGTTGCCAAAGCACATGGTGCTAGAATCTAACACTCAGACTGCTTCACCTTACATTGATAATCAAAAGTGAGACTTTACTGCATGTCTTTGCCACATTTAAGTATGGACTGAGAGCCCTTCCCGGCTGACAGTGACTTAATGACTGCTGTTACTCTTGAATTTTATTGTAGCGCCAGCCCCAAGAAGCATGACAAGGTGCTGAAAAGATTAAATGCTTCTCTATAAAGGGAGCTGAGGGAACTGCTGGAGGAACTCAGCAGGTCAGGCAGGATCCATGGAGGGGAATAAACAGTCAATGGTTCAGGCCGGGATCCTCCATCAGTGTCTCGGCCAGAAATGTTAAAGAGATTAGCTTTACTTTTCATATGAACATCACAATATTGAAACTATAGTGAAATGCATCGTTTACATCAAATCAAATCGGTGATGATTGTGCTGGAGGCAGCCTGCAAGCGTCAACACACTTCCGGTGCCAAAATAGCATACAACGTATTGACCCTAACCGGTATGTCTTTGGAATGTGGGAGGAAACTGGAGCACAGTCATGGGGAGGATATACTCCTTACAAGCAGTGGCAGGAATTGAACCCGTTATGTGATCGCTGGTGTTGTAATAGCGCTATGCTAACTATTACACTACCAGGTTGCTACATTAACTGTTTATTCCCCTCTGTAAATGATGTCTGATCTGCTGAGTTCCTCCTGCATTTAACCTGTGTTACTCAAGGTTGCCAGCATCTGCAGAATCTCTTATGTTTGTAATTTGCTGATCACAATAGTTGTATTACGTGGATGACTGAAAAGTTGGTCATAAAGTTAGGTACTGAGGAGAGCAGGTGGAGCTACAATGGTGCTAGACAGCAGCTTCTTCCAGTTCATCTGCAGAAGCAGCTTAATTTCTACCTTTAATGTCTCTTTTTTCCCTTTTTCAAGGTGGATGGGGAAAATGTGGTTCTTTATGGCTTCCACTCCCGGAGCTTACCAACCAGCCATTTTTTGATATCCAAGGGTGCGGCCTAGAACATAAGTGCTCATTCGGGTTGCAGAGGCTTTGTGGCCCAGTGAATGAGCCGATTCAATGCTGGTGTTGCTGAAGGAATATCGTGAACAGCAGGGGGTCTCTGTACTCAGCAAATCGCTCTCTCTCTCTCTCTCTCTCTCTCTCAATGGTGGGGGAAAGTTTGCTGCCAGTCCCTGTCGGACAACTCTGGATAAAGCAAAGCTATGGGCAGACTTTAACATCACAATCAACAAGTTGTTTTTTTTTACTTTGTTAGTCTTCCCTCTCGCTGTGTGATAGCTCTTTGTCTCTGTCCTGTTTATTATTTATTGTAATGCCTGCACTGTTTTTGTGCACTTTATGCAGTCCAGTGTAGGTCTGTAGTCTAGTGTAGCTTTCTCTGTGTTTTTTTTTAATATTACGTAGTTCAGTCTAGTTTTTGTACTGCGTCATGTAACACCATGCTCCTGAAAAACATTGTCTCATTTTTACTATGCACTGTACCAGCAGTTATGATCGAAATGACAATAAAAGTTGTCTTGACTTGACTTGAAAGAGACCCTGTGGCATGTCAAATTGTTGGGTGAACAACTGGTTATTGTTGTACTGCAGATCATGGTCTCTCTCAGGGGCTTTGCGGTTGCTTGCTTGGTGGGTGCTGATGCTTTTTGCTGCAGTAAGAAGGGGAGGGTTGATGCTTGCTGCTGTTTGTGCATGGGAGGGGGAGAGTACGGGCTTTGGGGTTCTAACATTTTTACTGTCACTCATTCTTTGGGATATCCTTATGTTTTTGTGGATGTCTGTGAAGAGCAAGAATTTCCGATTGTATATTGTATACATTCTCTGATTTTAAATGGAACAACTGAACTAGTGAATCTTAAAGGAGGAGGTCCAAAGGGTTAGTGAGTCCGAGAACGATGGGCACAGGCAGGTGAGCCCCAAATATCTCAGGTTTTAATATATTTTTCATCACATGTACATTGAAATGTACAACCTGTAAGGAGTTTATATGCTTCAACCTGGGTGTTTCGGTTTCCTCCTACACTGCAAAGACTCATGGTTATGGTTTGTGAGTTGTGGGCATGCTATGTTGGTACCAGAAGCCAGGATCACATGGGCTGCCCACGACAACCCTCACTGATTTGATTTGAGGCAAGCAATGTATTTCACTGTGTGTTTTGATGTACAAGTGACAAATAAAGCTAATGTCTCTTAATCTCTTCACAGCTGTATTCAACACACTCACAACTGCAGAGCTGCAAAGACCCCGGTCAGCCCTCCACTTCACTTCTAAATGAGTGTTTGCCAATACCTTCCTGACAAACTTCTATATCAACATCAATTGTCTCCAGATCTATTACAAGCCAAACATCCTTTGCCATCTGCTACATCACTCACCTGATATCAGTTATCAAATAGGGTCTCGTACCTCTTCACATTCTGGGCTAGTCCAGTTCTATTGGTGACCACAGGCAGCGAGAGAGAGAGTAGGGTTGCCCACAAAGTGTCATAGCAATTAAAGCCAATGGAAGATGGATTCAGAGCTTTTAATTGGATTGGATCCTGAACCTCTCAAACTCACGGGTTATCGCAGATCTGCTGGCTGTAGCTAGGAATAAAACAAGCATAGATTCTGATTTTATACCAACTTTCGCACCTTTATAGATTTGTAGGAAACAAATTACAAGTATAACTAAAAAGGGGAAAATATACTTAATTAGGTACACCTGTTTGTTAATGCAAATATCTAATCAGCCAATCACGTGGCAGCAACTCAATGCATAAAAGCATGCAAACACGGTCAAAAGGTTTGGTTCTTGTTCAGACCAAACATCAGAATGGGGAAGAAATGTGATCTACGTGACTTTGACCGTGGAATGATTGTTGGTGCCAGACAGGGTGGCTTGAGTATCTCAGAAACTGCTGATCTCCTGGAATTTTCATGCACAACAGTTTATAGAGCAGGAGTTCCCAACCTTTAATATGTCATTGACCCCGACTATTAAACCAGGGGTTCATGGGCCCCAGGTTGGGAACCCCTGCTCTATAAACTGTTGTTCTCAGAGAATAGTGCAAAAAAACAAAAATATCCAGTGGGTGGGTGAAAACGCCTTGTTAATGAGAGAGGTCAGAAGAGAATGATCAAACTGCTTCAAGAAGACCAGAAGCCACCAGCAATTCAAATAACCACGTGTTACAACAGTGGTGTGCAGAAGAGTCTCTGAATGCACAACACGATGAACCTGGAACTGAATGAACTATAGCAGCAGAACATACAATGATCACTTCAACAGATACAGGAGGTACTTAATAAAGTGGCCACTGAATGCATATTGAGCACAATGTGGAGCTAGTCATTAAGCCATCAGAATTTGTCAGGGTCGGCTTCCTTAACCACGCCATACTGTGTGTCATTTAACATAAATCTGTTTTCATTCTTGCCTGCACAGTGTGAACGAGCTTTGTGACATTCTGATCCAGCTCTCCACGGCAACCAGAGTAACAGAATGCAAAGCACCTGTGTGCCCATTATTGATAATTAAATGATCGAGACATGGGTTTGTGAGCTGTGTCATTGCATTCCAGCAGGGAAGACGGCCAACAATGACATGTTGGTAGGTACAGAACCTTGAGTCATTACCCAGAGACCACACACCGAGAGCATTTGAATCTATTATGGTCAAGTGCTTTCTATTTTGTCAACCAGCAACCTGTATGAAGAGTCTAAGTTATACAGTGAAAAGAGTGGGAATTGGTCTAGAGTAGCTCCTGACGACGGGTCAGCAATGAGGACTAGGACAATGAGTCATCGCCATGTTCAGGAATCAGAGTTCTGTGCGGGCACCTGGGTCTAGTGACCGCCTACGTACGGGAGTCAGTGAGAACAGAGTTCGAGACCTAGTGTTCAGGGTCCTGTCATTGATGAGTCTGGAGCTTAAGGCCTAGACTTCAGGCTCCTCAGTCATCATCATCAGCAGGCCCTGGGTCCATACCGAAGATCAAGGCGTGAAAGTTGATTGGAAGTCCGGAGGTCAAGGCCCGATGGCCAGAGACCTGAGTTTGCAAGTCCCTTCGAGTCTGCTGGGGAAGCTGAAGGTCCAATGTCTGCAAATCCATGTGTTCACTGGAAGCTGGAGGCCAAGGATGACCTGCCCTGGGGTTAGAGGATTGTGTATGTTCACTGGGAGGGAGGGACAGTGCTTGTTTTACTGTTGTTGCTTTGTCTCCTATTATGTTCTGTTTTATTTAAAGTAAATTTTTTATCAAAGTACATATATATCACCATACAAAGCCCTGAGATTCATTTATGTGCTGTGTGGTTCTGCCAAGCATGGTGGGCAGAATGTGTGGCAACACTTGTGGACTTCCCCCTGCTTACCCTTGAACCTGCAATTGAAATGCACAAACAATGCTCTTGATTGTATGTTTCGATGTACGTGTGATAAATTAATCTGATTCTGAAACAATCTCCTTTGTATATTCCTCAGTTCTTTCCCAACAAATTATTCCCTCCCAAGTGCTTACCCAATTCCTCTTTGAAAGCACTGAATAAATCTATTTCCACCACGCCTATACACAGTGAACTCCCAATTACCTCATTAGTAAGGAAGACTTGCCCTGGACAAACTTGATAACTATTTTGCATCCTTCTTCACTGTGGAAGACACTAGCAGTATGCCAGACATACGAAAGTGTCAGGGGACAGAAGTGAGTGCTATTGCTAGGAAGAAGGTGCTTGGGAAGCTGAAAGGATGGAAGGTAGATAAGTCACTTGGACCTGATGGACTACACCTTATGGTTCTGAAGGAGGCAGCTGAAGAGATTGTGGAAGTATTGATAATGATCTTTCAAGAATCACTGGATTGGGGGGACATGATGTGATGACGTAGGATCGAGACGTGGAAATCCAGCTCTCCCGTAAAAACTAGTAAAATAAAGCTTAGGTGAAGAAGAGTTAATAAATACTTTCTAAAAACTACTTATAAACAACTCAGGACTATCTTTAGATATGTCTCCTAAACAGAAACAGAAGAGAACTACTACTTTGAGGACAGCGCAAGTTGGTAAAGAAAGAGGCCCGGCCATTTTGGTGGAGCCTCGTACTCAAGTTGGATCTCTTCCCGGCAAAGTACATGTCGCCTCCGACGATGCAGAACAGGAAACTGCGGCGGCGTCAACGGTCTCTATGAAGAAACAGCAGGAACTGCACATGCGTGAAGAAACGGGTATGTGCAAACAAAACTACAAATTCCAGCTGTGACTGAAAGTGAAAGTGAACCGGAAGTAGAATCAGACTCTCTGGAAAACACAGATGAGGAAATAGATGAAGGAGAAGAAGAACAGGAAGAAATTAAAGGTGGAAGACTTTCTGGAGACGTAAGAAAAGCCCTGATACAAATCATGCATTAATTAAAAGCATTAAAAGTAATAAAAACAGATATTAAAAATATGAAGATTACGCTTGATAAGGTGGTGGAAAAACAAAAGAAAACGGATAAGAAAATTAAAAAGTTGGAAGAAAAAATGGGAGACACTACTGAAAGAGTGGACAAGATGGAAGATAATATCTTTGCCTGGACATCAGAAAGAAAATGGTTGTTGGAAAAAGTAGATGTGCTTGAAAATTTTAGCAGATGAAACAATATTAAAATGTTTGGTCTTAAAGAAGGTATAGAGGGAGAAGATCCTATAAAATTCTTTCAAAAATGGATCCCGGAAATCTTGGAAATGGAAGAGGGAAGTCTGTTAATTGAAATCAAAAGGGCTCATAGAGCTTTAAGACCAAAGCCCCAACAAGATCAAAATCCACGATCAATCTTGATAAAATGCTTAAGATAGCAAGATAAAGATCTTGAAGGCAGCTGCTCAAGGTGCCAGAAAGAGAAATGGGCCATTGATGATAGAAGGGAAAAGTGTTCTTTTTTATCTTGATATAAGTTACGACCTTTTGAAGGAATTTAACCCAGTGAAAAAAATCTTATGGGAAAAGGGTTATAAATTTATACTGAGCTACCTAGCAACACTGATAATCTTTTTGGATGACGAAGAAAGAAGATTTTTTACTGATCATCGGAAAGCGGAGGAGTTTGTATAAGAACTTCCTAATATTCACGAGATGCAGTAAAGAATTATGGAAGAGAAATGGATTAAAGATGAAGACTGAGATAGGGATCGGGTTTGATGTATATTTAAGAGTAGAAGAATATACAAATATACTTTAAGTATATGATAGAAGGGGAGTAGAGATATTAATTTTTTCCTTCAATTATATATATCTTTTTTATTGTTACGGGGGAGCAGGAGGAGCTTCTGATCGATTGCTACGGAATTCATGTGTAATCATGGTGATTGCCATGACCCGTAAAAACGGAGGGGGGTAATGTTGTGTTTCATTTTATTCACAACATTAGTAGGGGGGTATTTTGCTATCTTTTTCTTTACTATCTATCGTTCTTCTATTTTTCTTTTTTTTGCCTGGATGATTGGGGGAGAGACACATAGCAACATGGAGAATTTTAAAGAGATTCTCCAAGGTATTATGAAATGACTCATTTACTCAATTTTTAAAGTTTTAATGTTAATGGGCTTAATGGACCAGTGAAAAGAAAAAGAGTTTTAACATATATTAAGAAAATGAAAGGAGATATAGCTTTTATGCAGGAAACACATTTAATAGAGATAGAATATCAGAAATTAAAGAGAGATTGGATTGGAAGTGTTATTGCAGCTTCATTAAATTCAAAGGCAAGGGGAGTTGCAATTTTGGTTAATAAAACCTTACCAATTAAAATACTAAATGTACTAATTGATTCTGCGGGGAGATATGTGATTATACATTGTCAAATCTTTTCGGAATTATGGACTCTTATGAACATTTATGCACCAAATGAAAATGATACAAAATTCATACAAGAAGCTTTTTTGACTTTGGCTGATGCACACGATAAAATATTAATAAGTGGAGATTTTAACTTTTGTCTAGACCCAGTTCTAGATAGGTCAACTAAGGTTGTCACAAAATCAAAAGTAATAAAGCTAACTTTATCATTGATGAAAGACTTAAATTTGATTGATATATGGAGAAGAATTAATCCAAGAGAAAGAGATTATTCATTTTATTCAAATAGGCATAAAACTTATTCAAGGATTGATTTTTTCCTATTATCAATGAATATTCAGGATAGAGTGAAAAGTGTGGAATATAAAGTGAGAATACTGTCAGATCATTCCCCCTTGACAATGATTATGATGGATAAGGAGGAATTGATTTACAGATGGAGATTTAATTCAATTTTATTAAAATGGCAAGATTTTTGTGATTTTATGGAAAAACAGATCCAATTTTTTTGGATACAAACTCACATTCAGTTGAAGATAAATTTATATTATGGGAAACGATGAAAGCATATTTGAGGGGCCAGATAATAAGTTATACTTCTAAAATTAAGAAGGAATATATGGTAGAAATCGATCAATTAGAAAGTGAGATTACTAAATTAGAAAAAGAATCTCAAAGATATATGACAGAAGAAAAACGAAGACAACTTGTCAATAAGAAGTTACAATATAATACGCTCCAGACATACTGAACAGAAAATGCAATTATGAGAACTAAACAGAGATATTATGAATTAGGTGAAACATCACACAAGATTCTTGCTTGGCAGTTGAAAATGGAACAGGCTTTCAAAACAATAAATGCAATTAGAACAAGTGCAAATAAAATTACTTATAAACCTTTAGAAATTAATGAAATCTTTAAAAATTTTTATTCTGAGTTATATCAATCAGAATCACAAAATGAGGTTGATGAGATAGAAATTTTTTTAATCACAAATAACTCTTCCAAAATTGAATTCGGAAGAACAGAAAGGATTAGATATGCCCTTTACATTAAAAGAGGTTGAAGAAGCTTTAGGATCACTCCAGAGTAATAAATCTCCAGGAGAAGACGGTTTTCTGCCGGAATTTTATAAAAAATTTAAAGATTTATTAATCCCTCCCTTAATGGAGTTAATATATCAAGCAGAAAGAACACATAAACTTCCACAATCTTTTGCAACAGCGATCTTAATAGTATTGCCAAAAAAAGATAGAGATCCTTTAAAACCAACATTATATAGGCCTCTTTGTTGAATACGGATTATAAAATAATAGCAAAAATTTTATCTAATAGATTATCTAAATATTTACCAAAGTTAATACATATGGATCAAACAGGCTTTATTAAAAATAGACAATCGGCGGATAATGTAACTCGGTTACTTAGCATAATTCATTTGGCACAAATAGAGGAAGAAATGAGTATGGCAGTTGCTTTAGATGCAGAAAAAGCATTTGATTGATTGGAATGGGACTTTTTATTTAAGGTATTGGGAAAATATGGGTTAGGAAAATCTTTTATAAACTGGATTAAAACCTTAAATACTAGTCTCAAAGCTAAAGTAGTGACAAATGGTCAAATTTCAACATCATTCCAGTTAACAAGGTCAACTAGACAAGGTCAACCGACAGGTGTCGATTATCACCTGCCCTATTTGTATTGGCGATAGAACCATTAGCTGAATTAATTAGAACCGATTCAGATATTATGGGCTTCAGAGTTAACCAGGAGGAATATAAGATTAATTTATTTGCTGACGATGTTCTGATTTATCTAACAAACCCATTGCATTCGTTGCATAAACTATCTTTTAGATTGGAAGAATATGGGAGAATATCAGGGTATAAAGTAAACTGGGAGAAAAGTGAATTTTTACCCCTTACTAAAGGAGATTATAGTCAATGTTGATTCGTAACTCAATTTAGATGGCCGAAAAATGGTATAAAATATTTAGGTATAAGAGTCGATAATGATATAAACAATTTATATAAATTAAATTATTTGCCATTATTGAAAAAATTCAAGAGGATCTTGATAAATGGATGATGTTACCAATAACATTAGTAGGTAGAGTTAATGCTGTAAAAATGAATATATTTCCCAGATTACAATATTTATTCCAAACATTACCAATACAACTGCCCCAAAAGTTTTTGCAACAGTTGAATAAATGTGTGAGGAAGTTTCTTTGGAAAGGTAAGATGTCAAGAATATTGTTGGAAAAATTGACATGTAAATTTGACCTAGGAGGGTTACAACTCCCAAATTTTAAGAATTATTATAAAGCAAATCAACTTAGATTTATTGCATTTTTTTTTTGATTAAGAAAAACCGGCATGGATTAGAATAGAGTTAGATAAGATAGGAGAAAATATACCAGAAGATTTTATATATAAATGGGAATTCAAATGGATACAGGAAAAGAAAGAACCTTTTATATTAAAACATTTGATCGATTTATGGAATAAGGTAAATGTGGATGATGAGATAAAGAAATCCTTATCAGCAAAGAGAACCCTAATTCAAAATAGACTTATTCCTTTTACAATGAATAATCAACTTTTATATAACTGGTTTCAAAAAGGGATCAGATATATAGGTGACTGTTTTGAAGGAGGTATATTGATGTCATTTGATCAATTAAAGAATATAAATATAAATATCAAATAACACTCTTTTCTGTTATTTTCAATTAAAGGCCTATTTAAGTGATAAACTGGATCAAACAATGTTAATGCCAAAACTTAATGAAATAGAAACTTTAATTCAAAAAGGAAAAATTAAAAAATTTACATCTTGTATGTATAACTTGATTCAAAAACAGACAATTAAACCAGGAATTCATAAGTCAAGACAAAAATGGGAAACTTATTTAATATTAAAATTGATGAAAAAAATTGGTCAAGACTATGTCTTGATAGTATGAAAACTACAATAAATATCCGACTTAGATTAGTACAATACAATTTTTTAAATCAATTATATATTACACCACAAAAAATAAATAGATTAAATCCAAATTTATCTGACCAATGTTTCCGATGTAATCAAGAAATCGGTACTTTTTTACACACTACTTGGTCTTGTTTTAAAATTCAACCTTTTTAAATATATCTTAGACATTTACTGGAACAAATTATTGGAATACAACTTCCACATAGCCCAACATTATTTTTATTAGGCGATATTAAAGGGATAATACCGAAACCTAAATTGAATAAATATCAGAAAAAAATTATAAAAATTGCATTGGCAGTAGCCAAAAAAGCTATTGCAGTTACTTGGAAATCAGATTAATATTTAACTATGGACCATTGGAATAATGAAAGATATAGCTGCATTCCACTTGAAAAAAATTACTTATAATTTAAGAAATGAATATGATATATTTTTGAAAATTTGGCACCCCTATCTACAAAAGATAGGATTAAATATATAGGTCCTTTGAAGATAAAACTATTAGTTATTTGGGGAAAAAAATAAAGATATATACTAAAGTTAATTTGAACTCCATGGTGCACGTGGGGATCCTCCGATATCCAGGCAATTCTTCTTTCTTTCTTTCTGTTTTTTCTTTTTTCTTTTTTTTAGATAGGGATGTTAAGAGGGGAAGGGTTAAGGGGAGGGGGAGGGCTAATATTAATTTTCATTATTCTATCATTCTATTCATTGTATGCAATTCTCTTAAAAATTTAATAAAAAATATATTAAAAAATCACTGGATTCTAGAATGGTTCCAAAGAACTGGAAAATTGCAAATGTCACTCCACTCTTCAAGTGGAGATGGAGGCAGAAGAAAAGTAATCACGGGTCAGTTAGCCTTACTTCGGTGGTTGAGAAAATATTGGATCCATTATTTGGGATGAGGTTTTGAGGTACTTGGAGGTGTATGATAAAGTAGGCCAAAGTCAACATGGTTCCTTAAGGAGAAATCTTGCCTGACAAATCTGTTGGAATTCTTTGAGGAAATATCAGACAGGGTAGACAAAAGAGAGTCAGCAGGTGTAATTTACTTGGATTTTCAGAAGGCCCTTAACAAAGTGCCACACATGTGACTGCTTAATAAGAACCCTTGGTATTACAAGAAAGATATTAGCATGGATAGAAGATTGGTTGACTGGCAGGAGGAAATGAGTGGGAAAAAATGGGGCTTATTCTGGTTGGCTGCTGCTGATTAGTGATGTTCCACAGAGGTCAGTATTGTGACCATTTCTCTTAACATATACATCAACGATTTGCTTGACAGAATTGATGGCTTTGTGGCCATGTTTGCAGATGACACAAAGATAGGTGGAGGGGCAGATACTGTTGAGCAAGCAGAAAGTCTTCAGAAGGACTTAGATTGGGACAATGGACAAAGATGGAATATAGTTTAGAGAAGGAATAAAGGTGTAGAGTGTATGGTCTTGTCCTTTGGTAGAAAGAATAAAGGTGTAAACTATTTCTAAATGGGGAAGAGATTTGAAATTCAGAGGTGCAAATGGAAGTCCAAGAGCAGGTATGTGATGCTTTATAAGGCATTGGTCAAACCGTATTTGGAGTATTGTGAGCAGTTTTGTGCTTCTTGTCTAAGAAAAAAATGTGCTGGCACTGGATAGGGTCTGAGGAGTTTCCCCAAGAATTATTCCAGGAATGAAAGGGTTAACATGTGAGTAGCAGTTGATAACTCTGTGCCTGTACTTGCTGGAGTTTAGAAGAATTAGGGGAGATCTCATTGAAACCTACTGAATATTGAGAGGCCTAGATAAAATGGAGGTGAAGAGGAAGTTGCTTATAGTGGTGAGTCTAGGATTAAAGAGCACAGCCTCAGAATAGAGGGATGTCCATTTAGAACAGAGATGTGGAGGAACTTCTTTATCAGAAGGCAGTGAACCTGTGGAACTCATTGCCTCACACAGCTCTGGAGGCCAGTTACTGGCTATATTTAAAGAGGGATTTGACAGGAATTTGGTTAGTAAAAATGGGGTTGAGAGGGGTAATAGATCAACCATGGTGGAGGAGTGAAGCAGACTGAAATGGCTGAGTGATTCTAGCTACTCCATTTTGAGAAAAACAGATTTAATGGAGTTGCCAAAAGTCTTGAACCTAAAACATTAGCTTTTCCCCTTTCCACAGATAGTGTTCAGCCTGATGAGTGTCTCCAGCACTTTCTGTTTTTACTTCAGATTTGTTTTGCATCTGTAGTGTCTGTTTGTGATTTTCATTCTCCATTCCAACCCAGCAGCTGAAAATCCTTCATTCCTGGAACCTAGTAGGATCTTTTCTGCTCTTTTGTCAGGACCTTCACCTCCAAAAGATGTTGGCAAAAATTCCAGCTGTGGTACTTCATATAGTCTTGTTAAAGTTTGCCAGCTTCAAGCAGAGGTAGATGGTCCCATGTTTGGACACTAAGATCTATTCCATAGAGATCAGCCCCAAATCATGATGCTTTCTGCTGATTCTGCATTCTGTTTTCTTTTAAATACCTTGATGAAAATACATAAGATATGATCTGTCTGGATGGCACGCAAAACAAAAGCCTTTCTGCAACATGTAACAACTATAAACCAATTTCAACTCCAGTTCCAGAAAAGTAGAAATCAGAAGTAAAGATGGGGCATCATTCTTGCTGGAGCTAGGGCAGGAAGTCACACTATTCATGTGCTAAAAGCCCAAGAAGTAAAGCAAAGAACATTCTATACAAAAACTTAGGTAAAATTTAATTTCCATAGCGACATCTTTATTGCAGTGTTTGAGTGTAGAAATAGAAAATTAGTGTTACAATTTACATAGCAGTGGTAAAGCCACATATTCAGTGTTGGTTCTCTCATTTAAGGATGGACATGGTGTCTTTGGAGACAGTCCAAAGGAGAGGTACCAGACTAATTTCTGGGATGAGAGAGTTGTCCTTACATGAATAGTTTTTAAAAAATTAGATCAATATTCTTTGGAATTCAGAGAGTAAGAAGTGATCATACTGAAAGATGTATAAACCGCAGAGTGAATCTCAAGATTTTTTTATGAGTGGGAGAGTCTCAAATGAGAGAACACTGAGTTACAACATTAGGTGTAGTAATACAAAACTAAAATGACTGAGAAATTCTCACAGCAATCTCGAGAATTCTATAAACCTGAGGTATGTTGGAGCTAATTCATGAAGGTACTTATTTGAAGAAGAGTTGCATTTTGAAAAGATCAGGGAATTTTTCATTGTAAACTGGTACTGAATAGATGAGACTGAGCACAGATTGGTTATGATCGTATAAAATGGTGGGGCAGGCTTGTGGGGCCCAATAGCTTACTCATGCCCTCTTTTTGTATGTTCTCTTGTTTGAAATAATTAAATACAATGGATCAGAAATGGGAACAAGTGAGCGTACTGATTTCTACAGCACTCCCTATCATCCTGCTCTCTCTGAGGTCTCCAGTCTTTTCCTTTTAATTTCTCTTACTCTGTTTGTTACATTTCTAGTCACCTAACCACAGGAAAAATATCATTAAGATTGAAAGAGTGCAGAGTAAATTTACAAGGATGTTGCTAGGACTTGAGGATCTAAGTTATAAGGGAAGTTTGAGCTGGTAAGGACTCTATTCCCTGGAGCTGAAGAAATTGAGAGGAGATTTGATAGAGATAAACATAATTATGAGGGCTACAGACAGAGTAAATGCAAGTAGACATTTTCCACTGAAGTTGGGTAAGACTGGAACAAATGGGTTATGGGTGATTGATAAAATTTTTAAGGTGGGCATGAGGGAAACTTCTTCACTCAGAGGGCGGTGAGAGTGTGGAACAAGCTGCCAGTGGAAATGGTGCACATGAGCTCAATTTCAACATTTAAGAGAAGTTTGAATAGGTACATGGATGGGAGGGGGTTGGAGGGCTACAGTCTGGATGCAGGTCGATTGAACTATACAGATTAATAGCTTAGCATTAACTAGATGGATTGAAAGCCCTGTTTATGTTCTGTAGTGTTCTCTTGACTGTTTCTAATTCCTCCTACTTTGACATTGTATCATCCATTGACTCCCCCACCCCACTGACAGGACACTTGAATGTGTCCCCCTTCAACAACTGCACGGTGGCAAGAGTTACCAATAGCAAATAGAAAGACAAAAATGTGGAATATTTTTTAAATGTTTCTACCAAACGTATGTTTTGAAGACAAAAGGCCCAATGATTAATGGTTTCCTTGCACAAATTCCGGCTACAAGTTGGATGATCCATTATCTCAGCTCACCGGCAAATCCAGAACCAGCTGGTAGTTTTTTCAGGAGAGACATAAAAACGTAAGAACGTAACAGCAGGAAACGGCCATCTTGACGCATCAAGCCTGCTCCACCATTCAACACGATCAAGGGGGACTTGGCTGTGGACTCAGTTCCACCTACCTACCTATTTACCTAACCTTTAATTCCCCTGCTATGCAAATATCTATCTAACTGTGTCATAAGTATACTTAATAAGGTAGCCTCTACTGCCTTCTCCCAGAGTGTGACGACAGTCCTTGACGAGGATGGTTTGGACCCAAATGCTAGGGTATCTAAGGCTGGGATCGAGACTTGGTCTCAAACAGGATCGAGAAACTGAGCACAAAAGAAATGCTAGATGAATCACTGGTAGGCTTATGATTGAACACTGAACCTATGTTCAGGTGTTCCTTCAAATCTCAACTCCTGACACCGAAAACATGAATAACAATTAATGGGAGCATCCTTAGCCCTTAAAGAGGTTGCACCAGCTATCTGTGCTCCAGACAGCTTGGAAGCTGGTTTGGTTGGGAATGTCTCATAACACAAAGAATTCCTCAGTTTCCAATCATCTCCATCCTACATCCACAGTATTTCCCAAAATCTTGAAGCTACATCCCTTACTTCTAGTGTCACTTATCACTGAAAACAACTTCCCTGCCTCTACCTTATCTATCCCTTTCATAATTTTATATACTTCTATAAGATTCACTCTCATTCTTCCAAACTCCAACAAGTATAGTCTTAGTTGACTCAATCTGTCCTCATAGCCAAACTCTCGCATTTCTGGAACCGGCCTGATGAACCTCCTCGGCATTGCCTCCAAAACCAGTATATTTTTCCTCAAGTAAGGAGACCAGAACTGGATGCATGACTCCAGGTGCGGCGTCACCAGTACCCAGTACAGTTGCAGCATAATCTCCCTGCTCTTAAATTCAATCCCTCCAGCAATTAATTTGTCTTCTTGATAAGCTGGTGCACCTGCAAACCAACTTTTCTGATTCATACACAAGCACCCCCAGGTCCTTCTGCACAGCAGCAGAGTCTTTGAACAAATTTTGCCAAGTGTTTGAAAGAAGTCTGGAACTTCACTAGAAATGGAATTATCAAACTGAACATGATCAGTGAACCGGTTAATCCTCAAACATCCCAGGGACTTTGTAACTACTCTGGGAAAAATGTCGAAGATACTTCTGAGGAAGTGCAGTCCTGATGAAGGGTCTCAGTCCAAAATATCAACCATTCATTCCCCACAATCAATGCTGCCTGACCTGCTGAGTTACTCCAGCATTTTATGTGTGTTGCTCAAGATTTCCAGCATCTGCAGAATCTCTTGTGTTATTGTAGAAGACTGGCCTGACCACCAGATGGCAGTAGTGACTTCCCCAATTCTGTGACCAGGCAGCTCCACCACTTTGTCTGTACCACTGCAAGGAACACACAGGATCCAGCCAACAGAGTTGGAGAGGAGATCAGGTGGTGCTCTGTAATGCAGTCTCGGGTGCTGACAAACAAGAGTTACAGACACTGGAATTAAGGAAAGCCAAAAATAAAACATTATTAAATGTCTGGCAAAATATCATAGAAACATATCATAGAAATAGAACATGGAACATTACAGCACAGAACAGGCCCTTCAGCCCACCATGTTGTGCCCACCCTTCAACTTTCCTTCCCACATAGCCCTCCATTTTTTCATCCAAGTGATAAGAGTCTTTTCAGTGTCCCTATTATCTGCCTCTATCACCCACAACCCTCCCCCCCCCCACAGCAGTACAACCTGTGTAAAAAAAATCTGCCTCTGAAACCCTCCCTGTACTTTTCTCCAATCACCTTAAAATTGTGCCCCCCTTGTATTAGCCATTTCTGCCCTGGGAAAAAGTCACTCTATCCGGCTGTCTACTCTAACTGTGCCTCTTTTCATCATGTACGGCTTACTTTTTCTGGGATGTTGTGGTACAGACAGGGCTGGCTTGTATCCTGCAACACAATAGTGATTTCACTTCAACTGTACATGCAACAAATATGCAAGTAATTACTTTTACCATCAAAGCTGTTCCCAACTGAGCTAAGCTTCAAAACCAGAGCTTATAAAGATCATGAGAGGCATAGTTATTCTCCCAGAGGGAGTAAAAAGATTTACTTGTCATTTGTACATCAAAACAAACAGTGAAATACGTCACTTGTATCAAAAAACCAGGCCATTAAGGTGATGGGGAAGATTAAAGGAGATTTATGAGTTAAGTCTTTTGACACAGAGATAGTAGGTGCCCAGAATGTGTTGCTAGGGGAGGTAGATGAAGCAGATATTACGGTGATGTCTAATAGGCATTTGGATAAACACATTAGGGCGGCATGATAGTGTAGAGGGTTAGTGTAATGCTTTATAGTACTGGTTCAATTCCCGTCGCTGTCTGTAAGAATGTTGTTTCTTCCAGGTGCTCTGGTTTCCAACGCCATTTCAAAGACATGACGTAGGATTAGTAAGATCTGAGCATGATATGTTGGTGCCAGAGAGGGATACGGTCAATACACAGGCTGGGAAGAGAGGGATACACACCAGGAAGAGAGGGATACGGTCCATACACACCAGGAAGAGAGAGATACGGTCATACACACCAGGAAGAGAGGGATACGGTCCATACACACCAGGAAGAAAGGGATACGGTCATACACACCAGGAAGAGAGAGATACGGTCCATACACACCAGAAAGAGAGGGATACGGTCCATACACACCAGAAAGAGAGGGATACGGTCCATACACACCAGAAAGAAAGGGGTATGGTCCATACACACCAGGAAGAGAGGCATATCGTCCGTACACACCAGAAAGAAAGGGATATGGTCCATACACACCAGGAAGAGAGGCATATCGTCCGTACACACCAGAAAGAAAGGGATATGGTCCATACACACCAGGAAGAGAGGCATACAGTCCGTACACACCAGGAAGAGAGAGATACGGTCCATACACACCAGGAAGAGAGGGATACGGTCCATACACACCAGGAAGAGAGGGATACAGTCCAATTAACAGGCTGGGAGGATTAGTTTGATTGGTAGTATGTTCGTTGTTTGCATCCTGGGCCGGTGGATGTGCTCCTATGCTGTACTGTACGTTCTTATCAGCCAGACTGTGTCTGCACTGTGAAGAGTTCTGGGATCACAGACACTACAATGACTCACTAAGGCTTTACTGACAGAAGTTCTCAGTCCCACAAGCTACGCTCAGGAAGATGATGGTCAGCAGGAGCATGGCAACACCATTGTCTCCAAATTCCCTTCCCCAACCACATATAAAAAAACGTAGCAGCTGCTCATCTTCTTCACGACCCTTACCAATTACTATCAATACACCATGGAAAGCATTCTGTCTGGATGTGTCACAGCTTGGTACAGCAACTGCTCTGAGTGAGACTGCAAGGAAGTGCAGAGGGTGGTGGGCACTAATCAGCACAGCACACAAGTCTGCCTGCCCTCCACTGTCTTCCCTCTGACTGCCTCAGGAAAGCAGCCAGCATAATGGAAGACCCACACACCCTGGACTTTTTTCCTTCTCCCCTCTTCCATTGGCCAAAGATAGAAAATCCTGAAAGCACGTACCAACAGGCTCATGTAATAGTTTCTGTCCTAGTATGATAAGCTGGATTCTTGACCTCACACTTATTACGATTTTGCACCTTATTGCTTCCTTGTGCTGCACTTTTTCTGTAGCTGTTGCACTTTATTCTGCATTCTATTATTGTTTTACCTTGTTCTACCTCAATGCATTGTGTAATGATTTGATCTGCATAATCAGTATGCAGGAAAAGCTGTTCACTGTATACAACCATAAGACACAGGAGTAGGATTAGGCCATTCAGCCCATCAGATCTGCTCTGCCATTCCATTATAGCCAATTTATTCCCCCTCTTAAACCTAATCTCCTGGCCTCTCTCCATAACCTTTGCCCATCCTGGCTATTAAGAACCTATCAACCTCTGCTTTAAATATAGTATACGCAATGACCTGGCATACACAGAGTCTGTGGCAATGAATTCCACAGATTCACCAGCATTTAGCTAAAGAATTCCTCCTCATCTCTGTTCTAAAGGTATGTCCTATCTGTGGCTGTGGCTTGGGGTTCTAACTCTCCCACTATAGGAAGCATCCTCTCCACATCAACTCTATCCCGGCTTTTCTATTTTCTATATGTTTCAATGCCCCATTATTCTTCTAAACTCCAGCATGCACAGGCCCAGGGCCATCAAATGCTCCTTAGATGTTAATGCTTTCATTCCTGGGGTCATTCTTATGAAACTCCTCTGGACACTCTCCGATGCCAGCACAGCTTTTCTATCAAAAGGGACCCAAGGTTGTTCACAATGCTCCAAGTGCAGTCTGCACAATGCCTTAAAAAGCTTTGGCACTACATCCTTCCTTTTAAATTCTAATATTCTAGATAAGAATGACAACATTGCATTTGCCTTTCTTACCACCAACTCAAACTGCAACCTTGAGAAAATTCTGCAAAATCCTGATTTTTGAATTTTCTCCCCACTTAGAAAAGCCTATGCCTTTATTCCTTCTAGCAAAGTGCACGACCATACACTTCCCAACACTGTGTTCCATCTGACACTTCTTTGTCCATTTTCCTAATCTGTCTAAGTCCTGCAGATTCACTGCTTCCTAAACACTTCCTGACTCTCCACCTATCTTTAGATCATCTGCAAACATGGCCACAAAGCCATCAATTCCTTCATCCAAATCAGTGACATATAACGTGAGTAGAAGTGGTCCCAACATTGACCTCTACACATCAAAACTTGTCACCAGCATCCCTCTTTTTTCCCACTCTTTGCCCCCTGCCTGTCAGCCAGTCTTGTATTCATGTTAGTCAACTTTCATGTAATACCATGGGCCCTTATCTTGTTAAACAGCCTCATGTGAGGTACCTTGTCAAATGCCTTCTGAAAATCTAAGTAAACAGCATCCATTGTTTTCCTTTGTCTACCCTGCCTGTTGCACTCTCAAGGAATCCCAATAGATTTGCCATGCAAGATTTCCCCTTAAGGAACCAGGGACTGCAACATCAGACAAACTGGCCTATAGTTTTCCTTTCTGCTGCCTCCCTCTCTTCTTAAAGAATGAAGTGACATTTGTAATTTTCCAGTCCTCTGAAATCAATCCAGAACCTAGTGATTCTTGAAAGATTGTTACGAATGCCTTCACAATTTTTTCAGCCTCTTTCAAACCCCTGGGATATCGTCCATCTGGTCCAGGTGACTTACCTACCTTCGAACCTTTCAGTTTCCCAAGCACCTTCTCCTTAATAACAGCAACTACACTCCCTCTGACACTCTTGAATTTCTGGCTTACTGCTGTAGTCTCCCATGATGAAGACTGATGCAAAATACTTAAGTTTGTCCCCCATTACTATCTCTTCCAGTGGTTCGACATCCACTCTCGCCTCTCTTTTTCTCATTATATATCTGAAAAAACTTTTGGTATCTTTCCTGGCTAGCTTACCTTCATATTTCATCTTTTCTCTCTTTATGGCTTTTTTAGTTGCCTTCTGTTAGTACGTTTATCTCAGTTCATGTGACAACAGTAAACCAATTCCAATTCCAATTTCAATTCAATGCCAATTTGTATGTGTCATCACAATTCTATCAATGTTTCTGGGTTCTACAAACCAGCAGTGAAAGAGTTAATTCACCTGAAGATAGTAACATGATTATTCTTTTCTTGTTTATTTGCACCTAATGACATTAGTAACAAGGTGGCTGCTATGACCTCTGGAAGGCAATGGGAAAGAGGTGCTTTAAAAGGCAGTAAAGAGCATCTTTCTGTTTCATAAGGCTCTTGGTCGTGTTTAGGGAGACTGCAGTGATGCTTATTGATGTTTCAAACAACCGAGAGAATTGTAGATCTCTAACTGTGCATGCATGATGTTTCTCATCTCAAGGTCTGTAGTCACCTTTCCCAGGAATGGAAAGGCTACAGAAAATGGGGTACACACCTCAGTCCATCACAGGCAAAGCCCTTCCCAGCACTGGGTACATTTACATGGAGTGCTACCTCAAGTAAACAGCAGCCATAATCAAAGACACACCACAATCCAGGCCATGATATCTTCTCACTACAACCATTGAGCAGGAGGTACAGGAGCCTTAGGCGCCACACCACCATGTTCAAAAACAGTTATTATCTACAACCTTCAGGCTCCTGGTCCAGTGTGGATAACCTCATTCAATGTCTCTGAGGTGGTCAATGGGGCAGTTGTGGTAACTACAGACTCTACCAAAGGTGAGGTTGTAGCTGGCCGATGGGGCAAGTGGGTGAGCGTGGTGGGCAGCTTTTGAGGTGGTGGGCTTGATGTCACATATGCAAGGTTACAGAGTGCTATCGATGCATAGCCTCCAGGTTCTCAATGCTTCCCCACCCTCACTGTTTATGGGCAGGAGACTCCAGGGGCTCAGTGAAGATGCTGCATTTCTTTATGCAGTATGGTAGTGAAGTGGTTAGCATAACACTTTACAGCACAAGCAATCAGGAACACGATTCAATTCTCACTGCTTTCGTTAAAAGGTTTGTATGTTCTCCCCATGACTGCATGGGCTTCCTCCCACATTCCAGAAGACGTACAGATTAGGGTTGGTAAGTTGTGGACATGCTAGGTTGGTGCCAGAAGTGTGGCAATGCTTCTACACTGCCTCCAGCATATATTTGGATTGTGTTGGTCATAGAAACAAACAAAGCATTTCACTGTATGTTTCAATGTACATATGACAAATAAAGCTAATCTTTTATTTTTGAAGCTTGGAGCACATCACTGATCCTTCTTCTCATCTCCTCCCATGGCTGACTGCTTTGGGAGTTAGATGTTGGCCAGCTTGAGAGTAACCAGGGCCTCAGTGCTGGGTCAGTGATGTACTCAAAGCTTCCCTGAAGAAACACAACATCGCCACTCCAGAACGAAGAGGTGGGGAGTTCTCCCAGAGCAGTGACCAGGTTAAATACAGATCCCGGCCATTGGAACTTCCTTTTTTCTGGGAGGTTACAATGGATAAAGTGATCTGCCATTGCTCCTAATTGCTTCACTAGCTGCAAAGGCTGTTGAGATTGGTATTGATATTAGTTCAGTATTGCCACATGCAGCAAGACAGAGTGAAAAGCCTGTCATACAGATCAATTCACTAAAACAATAACGCAACATAAAGTGAAAAGCTGCAGAAAAAGTGCAGAGCAGGTAAATGATAAAGTTGTAAGATCATGAGGTAGACTGAGGCCAAGAATCATTTTAATCCTTCATAAGTTCTTGTTTTTCTTTTCAGTGAAACACAAAGCTGGCGTTAGAGCTCCAGAAATGTCAGTCCTCCTGTGTCTTCATCTCTGTCCTCTCGGTCCCATTCCACCACCCTCTCTTCTACAGGGAAAACATGGCAACTATTTCAGAATGTGTTTCTGACAACTAATGGCTTCCTTTACATGTATATTTGTCATCAGAGGGAAGAGATGAAAAGCAAATAAAAGTTAACCTTAAGATTCTCAGGTGATTAGGTAATAAGTAGCTGACAGGAATTTGGTAGCTGGATCAAGATTAATTAAATACATAAGCTCTTGCTACAAATCGCAATAGTAAATACATGGGACGTCATCAAAGGTTGATTCAAATCTGTGACCTGCAATGGAAATGGTGGCAGCAAGTTGCCAGTATCTAAGCGTATGTGTACTACAGCTCAATGAAAATAAAAGGTGAAGAAAGCCAGTACATTCTCCCCATACGTATCCAGCTCTCCCTTGAGCACAAAACCACCATGCCCATCTCAGCCCAGCAATTACTGGTCTGCCAACCGAAATCTCACCATTTCCCCCCAATTTTAATGTTTCACAACACAGGTCATTTAGCCCATTGGCTCCATTCTGATTTGACAAAATACATGCTAAAGGATGTCAAGGCACTCTGGGTTGGCTGAAGTCTCAAAATCCCTAGCATGTACCTCCCAGAGGTTTCTTGCCACTTGTCTCCCAAAGGCAGCCCTCCTTTGCCATGTATCTCCTAGGGGTGCCTTGCCATGTACCACCCAGAGGTGCCCTGCCATCTGTCTCCCAAGAGCAGAGTCAACCCGATAAACTAGTAATGTACTTAGGCAGTGGGCCAAATGCAATTCAATTCAATCTGTCTTTGAAAGGGCGATTGGCTATGGAGGTAGATTGGTCTCAAGGTTCTTGGACATCCTATTATCAATTCACAATTCCAGCTGACAGAGACACAGAATAAACTGGTGTTGAGTTTGAACTCCTTCTGGTTTCTGTCCCATGACTGCCTTTCCAAATTATTGACTTCTGCTTTCTGGCCTCTCCCAATGTAACCAGAATTAACCCAATTTCTTGCATGCTGTACAGTGTCAAAATGCACAGCGGCAGACCTTCAAAGTCTGTAAGACCTATTCAGCTGTCCTTTTCAGCTTTCTCTGGCTGTCTGGGCATCATTGTTGATGTCATGGCCAAGGAACTCACCTCAGGAGGCAAAAAAAAATTTGGCATATTTCCATCAATCCTTACCACTATTTACTGGTGCACCACAACACAGAAAGCATTCCATCTCAATGTGTAATGGTGCATAGGGTAATTGCTCTGCATGGGACCACAAGAAACTGCGGAGAGCTATGGACATAGCTCAGCACATCATAGGAACCAGTCTCCCCTCCATAGACTCTGTCTGTACTTCCCAATGTCTCAATAAAGCAGCCAGGATGATAAAAGATGCCACCTACATTTGGCATTCCCTCTTCTCTCCTCGCTCATTGGGATGAAGATACAAATACCTGATAGAATGCACCACCAGGCTCAAGCAAAGCTTCTACCCCACTGCTGTAAGACTATTAAATGGTTCCCTAATACAGTAAGCTAGACTCATGAGCTTACAATCTACCTCCTAATGATCTTGCGCATTACTGTTTCCTTGCATTGAACTTCTCTGTAGCTGTTATTCTACCTCGGTGCACTGTGTAATGAAACTGATCTGTATGAACAGCTTTTCACTGTATCTCACCACATGTAGCATTTATTTATTTATTCAGATACGGTGTGGAATAGGCCCTTCTGGCCCTTCGAGCCGTAGTACCCAGCATCCGCCCATTTAACCCTAGCTTAATCAGGGGACAGTTTACAATGACCAATTAACCTACCAACCAGTACATCTTAGGAGGAAACCGGCGCACTCACAGGAAACCCATGTGGCTATGGGGAGAAGGTACAAACTCCTTACAGAGAGTGGCGGGAATTGAACCCAGTTCACTGGTACGGTAAAGCATTGTGCTGTCCCAATAAATATTCTGCTACATTACCATGTTGTCCCAATAGATCAATAAAAGAGTTTAACCTCCCACACTAGTGCTAAATTCCAGGCAAATGAGACGGCAATAACCACTGGTGATATACTGTTTTTGAATAAGTGATCAAGGGACTTGCGCGTCTCTAACTTCAGATTCCTCTTCAAAAAATCCATATTTGTGACCAGTCAAGGGATGGATTCAAAGAAGCAATTAGGAAATCATTTGAATACTTCAGTGATAGTTGCGCAGAAGAGTAAAAATGTGCTAGAATCATGTTAAACACCGGTTAGGCCAGACCTAGAGCACTGTGACACAGCTGGTCACCACACTACAGGGTGAGAAGACAACTGAAGGGGCAGAAAGTGTTGACAAAAGTCCTTTCAGGACTGGAGAAACTTAGTTGTGAGGAAAGATTGAGCAGATTGTGGTGTTTAGCTGAAGGTGATTTAACTGAGGTTCTCAGTAAGCAAGGCAGGTTGAATCTGTTCACTGAGCAGAGATGTCATTAACTTGCGGAATGATGGAGAGAAATTAAATTTCTAGCCAGATGGAGGTCGGGAATCCGGAACTCAGAACCATCCAGGAGGTACAATGGAGGTATGACATCCTGTGGTGAGCTTCAAGAGGTACAGTATTTTCATCACACCCCACGACTGTTTGTTTTGTTGTTGGACTGTGAAATGAAGAGGCCAATCTACCTCATAGCCTTTCAGAGTCTGGGCAAATTATGCAACACACAGAGGTGGCTGAAGAGATTGTGGAGGCATTAATAATGATCTTTCAAGAATCTCTAGATTTTGGAAGGGGTTGAGGCAGGAGAAAGGAAATTATAGGCCAAACAAGAGGAAATTTGCAGGAGCTGGAAATTCAAACAACACACACAAAATGCTGGTGGAACACAGCAGGTCAGGCAGCATCTATAAGGACTGACGAAGTCCGACAAAGGGTCTGGGCCCGAAACATCAACAGTGCTTCTCCTTATAAATTATAGGCCAGTTAGTCTGTCCTGAGTGTCTGGGAAGATGGTGGAGTTGATTGTTAAGGATGTGGTTTTGGGGTACTTGGAGGCACATGATAAAATAGGCCAAAGTCAGCATGGTTTCCATCAGGGAAAATCTTGCCTGAAAAATCTGTTGGAATTCTTTGAAGAAATAACAAACAGGTTAGACAAAGGAGAATCAGATGATGTTGTGAATTTGGAAATTCAGAAGGCCTATGACAAGGTGCCACGCATGAGGCTACAACACTCTATGAGCCCACGGCAATACATGAAAGATTCTAGCATGGATAAGGCAGAGGCTGATGGACAAGAGGCAAAGAGTGGAATAAAGTAGTGTCTTTTCTGGTTGGTGGCTGGAGACTAGGGTGTTCTATAGGGATCTGTGTTGAGATTGATTGTTTTTACATTATATGTCAATGATTTGGATAATGGAGTTGATGGCTTTGTTGCAAAGATTGAAGGTGATATGAAGATAGGTGGAGGTGCAGGTAGTTTTGAAGAAATAGGAAGGCTACAGAAGGACGTACACAGATTAGGAGAATGGGCAAAGAAGTGGCAGATGGAATACAGTGTACGATCATGCACTTTGGTAGAAAAAATTGAAAATGGTTGACAATTTTCTAAGTGGAGAGAAAATACAAAAATTAGAGGCATAAAGGGATTTGGGAGTCCTTACGCAGGATTCACTCAAGATTAATTTGCAGGTTGAGTCTGTGATGAAGAAGGTAAATATAATAGCATTCATTTCAAGAGGTCTAAAATATGAAAACAAAGATGCAATGTTTAGATTTTATAACGCACTGTTGAGGCCTCACTTGGGAGTATTGTGAGCAGGTTTGGACCCCTTATCTTAGAAAGGATGTGCTGGAATTGGACAGGGTTCAGAGGAGGTTCAGGAAAATATTTCCAGGATTAAACGGCTTGTCATATGAAGAGCATTTGATGGCTCTAGCACCTGTATTCACTGAAATTCAGAAGCATGAGGGGTGACTTCATTGAAACCTATTGAATGGTGAAAGGCCTTGATATAGTAGATGTCAAAAGGATGTTTCCTATAGTGGGAGTGGCTAAGACCAGAGGATACAGCCACAAAATAGAAAAGTGTCTTTTTAGAACAGAGATGAGGAGGAACTTTTTTAGCCATAGAGTGGTGAATCTGTGAAATTTGTTGCCACAGACAGCCGTGGAGGCTAAGTCTTTATGCATACTTAAAGCAGAGGTTCATAGATTATTAATTGGTCAGGGTATGAAGGGTTATGGGAGAAGGCAGGAGATTGGGTTTGAGAGGAAAAATGGATCAGCATGATGAAATTTTGGAGCAGACTTGATAAGCCAAATGGCCTAATTTTGCTCCTATATCTTATGGTCTAAAGTGCTGGAGAAATTCAGTAAGTCAGGCAACATCTATGGAAGGATATAAACCATCATTCCCTCCATAGATGCTGCCTGACTTGCTGAGTTCCTCCAGCATTTTGTGTGCATTGCTCCAGATTTTCCGCATCCGTAGAATCTCTTGTCTCTGGGCAAACTAAGTTGCATTTGGCCTATTACTCACTTCAGGAGTCTCAATGGATGGCCCACCCTTGAGAGACACAAGGCAGGGCAGAGTAGCCCTCAACCACGATGTGACCTCAGCCAGCCAGAATACTTTGACATCTTCTGGCAGGGAGCAAGGCTTTCCTGTGGAGCTGTGCCTTCTCTCAAAGCTGGAAGGTGATTTGTTAAAAAAATAGTTGTTAAATATTCCTGACATTCAGACACATTTATAAACTAAAAATGACACTGTAAATAATCATTAAAATGAAAAGGAAGAACTAAAAGCACGGTAAAACATTGAATTAAATTAAAATTGAAACAAGAAATAAATAAATTAGCTAAAAAGGAAACAAAATGCTGGAGATACTCAGTGTCCGAAGCACCATCAGTGGAAGCATTTCAGGTCCAGACCTGGGGAGCAAAGTGGTAAATGTGTCTGCGTCTGCTACATGTCTTGACCCATAGTAAATAGCCATTGAATGTCTTTATAAGGACACTGAGACACAGTTCCCATAAACCCCAAAAGGCAGTAGTTTATTGGTGAGGCACCACACCACACTTAACAATCATTTGCCTATTGAGTCATGGAGTCATAGAGCACTACAACACACAAACAGGAATCACAAAGTACACTGCAGATGCTGTGGTCAAATCAACACGTACAAAAGCAGATGAACATAACAGGTCGGGCTGCATCCATTGAAATGAGCAGTCAACGTTTCGGGCTGAGTTCATCCAGCTTTTGTACGTGTTGATAACACACAAACAGGCCCTGTTGGAAATAACTCGGAAAATGTGTAGCTCAAGTGGTTGATGGTTGGCTGAGTTGAGCTGTTCTCTGATCTTTCCAAACGTTTCGTCACCATACAAGGAGACATCATCAGTGTTGTATATTTGTGGTGTGTCCTCTGAATGCTTGGCCTTTGTATACTTATCAAACAGTTGACTGGTTGTCATTATGGAAACTCAATTGTGATGCAGGGAGGGAGGTCTCATTACCAATTGGTTGTGTGGCAAGCTCTGTGTGTTGTCTGAAATTTTGCCCGCATTGGTTTACAAATGAGTTTGAGGTCCAACTGTTTATTGAATAGTTTGCGGAAAATCATGCTTCTAGGAATTCTCTTTCATGCCGCGTATTTGCTTGCACCCTGGAAGCATGGCTTTCCACAAACTATTCTGTAAACAGACACATTGACCTCAATCCCAGTTATAGGCCAATGTGGGAAAAATTCCAGACAACACACAGAGTTTGCCATACAACCAATCAGCAACAACACCCCTTTCCTAGAGATTCCGAAATGATGAAAAATCAACTGATCAGTAAGTATATAGAAGCTGAGCATTCGGAGGATATGCTACAAGTGAACAGCGCACTGATAATGTCTCCTTGTATGGTAACAAAATGTTTACAAATGCAATGCCAAGATTGGAGAACAACTCAGCCCAACCATCTAGTCTGGTCATTTGTCTAGTCCTATCTACCCGTACCTGGACTATACTGCTCTCTCACATGTACCTATCCAAGCTACTCTTAAATGTTCCAATTGAACTTATGTCTACTACTTCCACTGGCAGCTCATTCCACACTTGCTCACCCTGGAGTTCCTCCTCAGATTCCCCTTCAAGCTGCAGGTTTTAGGCCCTCTGTGACAACGTGGCATTCCCGCAAAGCAGGCACATCTCACGATTCCTTTACCTAATCAGGATCACACCACCACAAAGTCCTTCAAGGAGCAAGTCTGCACAAGCCTGGTGCTGACTATTTTTGGAATGCCTATGTGCCAGTAAACCCCTTCAGAAATGCCAACACACCTAACATACTTCCTGTGCATTGCTAATATTTGAAGATTCTCATCTAAATTCATGTGGGTACATGATTTGTTTGAAATGGTTTTTGATTATGCAACTGGACACTGAGATAGTTTATGTAAGACAGTCTCCTGCTCAGCGGCTAGATTACTATTATTTTCAGAATTACTTGTGCATATAAATCTGCAGACCCAGTCTGCATTGGGAAGGCAGCAGACCGACTCTACATCGTTTCCAACTGAAAACAGATTTCGCATCGATTTCATCCCCAGCCAAAATTCACAAATTTAACAAGTCCACTGCATATTCAAAGCCTATACCATGGTAGTGTGCTCTATGAGACATGGGGAGACTGATTTAACATTTCAAGATGGAAGTTATCAGAAACAATTATGCAAATAAAAAAAATAATGCAGGTGCTACAAATCTGAATTTTAAAAAAAGAGAATGCAGGAGATATAATGCTGAATTTGGGGAGCACGGCAGCGTTGTGGTTAACACAGTGCTTTACAGTACAGGCGATCAGGGTTCAATTCCTGCCGCAGCCTGTAAAGAGCTTGTACATTCTCCACGTGACCATGTGGGTTTCCTCTGGATGCTCCAGTTTCCTTCCACAGTCCAAAGACACACCGGTTAGTGGGTCAGTTGCTCATTGTAAATTTTCCCATGATTGGGTTAGGATGAAAACGAGGGATTGCTGGGTGGCATGGCTTGACAGGCTGGAAGGGCCTTTTCCGTACTGTTTCTCCATAAATAAATATTCAGCAGGTCAGACCGAATCTGTGGGAAGTGAAACAGAAATAACCTGTCAAATTGAAACTACTGCATCAGAAATCATGGACGCAATCTGACCTGCTGAGTATTTCAGCATTTTTTGTTTCTTACATCAGAAGCAATAAGTTATCCTGTTACTAGGGTGTGCCTCTACAGCCACGATCTCCTGCAGTGAGGTTAATTCATACTTATCCCACAAAAGCTGCAGTTGAGGCCAGTCTTTAAAGCACTGCTGTGCCCAACAGCTCGCGCGGACGGGGAGAGACGTCTGGCGATGGCGTTTTGAGGATGAGGATTGCTGATGAAGACGAAGCAAATGCTGTGCTGAGTCACAATTTGCTCCAGGTCCCTCCCTGCTATTTAACTGAGTTTTGAATTTTTTCAGCTAATGTTCCTTAATATTGGAAAGTTCATTTTGGTAATACACCTGTGAAAGTGCCAAAGATACCATACTACGTTAAATACACCATGTACACCCTCCTTAAAAAAAACACTGGCATGCATTATCTATCCTGCAATCTCCTCTACAGTTTGTAATCATTGTGATTTTAGAAGAATTTACAGCCTTTGCAGAGTTAGGAAAAGCCAACATGATTGGTGGCAACACTTCTCCTGCATGCCTTTAGACATCAGATTGGGTAACAACTTGCAACTGAGATGAAATGTTACTGTAATCCCAAGTTTATATCACATCTTATTGAGGTAATAAAATGGACACAACTTGGTTTATGCTGGACTTCATACAAAATAAAACTCTCTATTAGGTGTAACACTTACAAAATGTGGGAGGAGGTCAGTAGGCCATAAGACTTTAAGACTCAGGAACAGAGTAAGGCCACTTGGTCCATTAAGTCTGCTCCATGGCTGTTTTACTTTCCCTCTCAACCTGATTTATCTGTCTTCTCCACATAATGTTTGGTCTGTTACTACTCAAAAACCTATCAACCTCTGCTTTAAATATACTCAACGATAGCTGTCTGTAGCAATGAATTCCACAGATTCACCACCCTCTGGCTAAACAAATGACGCCTCATTTCTGTCCTAAACAGACGTCCTTGTATTCTGAAACTGCACCCTTTGATCATATACTCTTCTACTACTGGAGACATTCACTCTATGTAGGTCTTCCAATATTCAACAGATTTCAATGAGATTCCCCTCATCCTTCTAAACTCCTGTGAGCATAGACCTAAAGCTATCAAATCCTCCTGATGCATTAGGCCTTTCATTCCCACAATCATTCTTGGGAGCTACCTCTAGAAGTTCCAAAGCCAGCACATCATTTCTTAAAACAGGGCCCACAACTATTCACAAAACTCCAAATGTTGTCTCACTGAACAGTTGAAGGGTTTCAGACAGAAGCTGTGAGTGTTTACTTCCCTCCATAGATGCTACCTGGCCTGCTGAGTTCCTCCAGCATTTTGTGGGTATTGCTCAAGATTTCCAGCATCTGCAGAATCTCATGTCTGTCCAAGAAACAGTGGTACCTTTCTGAAGAAAACTCAGTGGCCACTAGGTGGAGTATTTCACTTGTTAGACCACCAGCCTAATCCAAACCTTTCCCTGGAGCCAATGGAGAAATGTGGTAACTGAGTAACACTGGATACACTGGCACCCCTAAGAAGCATTTTGTAATTACCAGTCGCTCAACACTCCAAATGTTCAGCTGAGAGAACGCAGCCCAGCGTGTCTCCATTCTCTACTGTACATTCGGGTGCTGGACTTCATGGGCCATGCTGTGACTTAACATACCATAGTTTCCAACGGAATTCAGGCAAGTAAACAGCTGAGCTTGTTTAGCTACATGGCTCTCAGGCAGACTTGCAACCCTTGTGGAATGGGGAGGACTCACCATAGGGATTAATCACTCACCTCCACAAAACAGAAAACAGCAAAATCGTTACACCTCCAGCATTTCAGAACGGACAATGATACGCCTCCAACGGTGTACACATCAAGTGGAATTTTGCATTTCATATTATCATCTTTAAAAATAATAACCACCATTGAGTACATCTACATGGAGCGCTGTCGCAGGAAAGTAGCATCCATCATTAGGGATCCCAACCACCCCCCCCCCCCCACCCCACCACCCGGCTCACGCTCTCTTCTCATTGCTGCCATCAGAAAGAAGGTACAGAAGACTCAGGACTCACTCCACCTGGTTCTGGAACAGTTATTATCCTTCAACCATTAGGCTCTTGAACCAGTGGAGATAACTTCACTCAAGCTTATTTGCCCTGTCACTGAAATGTTCCCACAACCTATGGACTAAGAGGTGATATAGGGTCACGGAATGTCAAATCTTTGTGGGTGGGCTTAAGAAACTGCAACGACTAAAAAAAATCATGGGAAACATATATAGGCCTCCAAATAGTAGCCAAGACGTGGGGCTGAGATTGCAAAGGAAACTGTAAAGGGCATGTAAGGAAGGGTAGTGACACATTTCTGATGGGGGACTTCAATATGCAAGGGGATTGGGAAAATCAGGCTGGTGTCGGATCACAAGGGAGGGAATTTGTTGAATTTGTTTAGAGCAGCTTGTGCTTGAGCCTACTCGGGGAAAGGCTGTCTTAGATTGGATGTTGAGTAATAACCCAGATTTTATTAGTCGGCTTAACGTAAATGAACCCTTAGGAGGCAGTGATCATAATATGATTCAATTCATACTGCAGTTTGAGTGGGAGAAGCATAAGTCACATGTATCAGTGTTGCAATGGAATAAAGGGAATTAGAGGCATGAGAGAGGAGTTTGCCCAGGTGGATTGGAGGAGGATACTGGTGGGGATGTTGGCAGAACAGAGGTGGCTGAAGTTTCTGGGGATAGTTTACAAGGTGTAGGATAGATATGTCCCACAGAAGTAGTTCTCAAATGGCAAGGCTAGGCAACCATGGTTAACAAGGGAAGGACTGCATAAAGGCCAAGCAAAGGGCGTATAATGTAGCAAAAGTGAGTGGGAAGTTTGATGATTGGGAAGCTTTTAAAATCCAAAAAAAGGCAACTTAAAAAGCTAAAAGGGAAAAGATGAAACATAATTTTACCAAAAGCTTTTTCAGTTATATAAAGAATAAAAGGGAGGTGAGAGTTGATAATGGACCACTGGAAAATTATGCTGGTGAGGTAGTAATGGGGGACAATGAAATGGCAGATGAACTTAATAAGTACCTTGCTTCAGTCTTCACTGTGGCAGACACTAGCTGAAATCCAGAGGTCTGTGAATGTCAGAGAGCAGGAGTGAGTGCCACTGTTGTTACAAAGGAAAAAAATGCTAGGCAAGCCCAAAAGTCTTAACGTGAATAAGTCGCCTGAACGAGGTGGACTACATTCCAGAGTCCTGAGAGGTTGCTGAAGAGATAATGGATGCATTGTCATCATCCTTCAAGAATCATTTGACGCTGGCATGGTCCTGGATGACTAGAAAATTGCAAATGTCACTCCACTCTTTAAGAGAAGAAGAGAAAAAGAGAGGAAATTATAGGCCAGTTAGGCTTACCTCAGTGGCTGGGAAAGTGTTGAAGTCCATTATTAAGGATGAAATTTCAGGGTGCTTAGGGACTAATGATAAATCAAAGTCAGCATGGTTTCTGTAAAGCAAATCTTGCCTGAAAAATCTGTTAGAATTTTCAAGAAAGTATATGCAGTGTGGAAAAAGGAGAGGCAATGGATGCATTTACTTAGATTTTCAAAGGGCATTTGATAAGGTGGCTCACATGAGGCTGCTTGATGAGATAAAACCCATGGCATCACAGGGATTATACTGGCTTGGTAGAGGAATATCTGACGGGCAGGAGGCAGTGAGTGGGAATAAAGGGGGGCTTTTCTGTTTGGCTGCCAGTGAGTAGTGATGTTTTTCAGGGGTCTGTATTAGGACCTCTACTTTTCACATTATTTGTTAATGATTTAGACAGTAGAATTGATGGCTTTGTGGCAATGTTTGTGGATGATACGAAGATAGGTGGAGGAGTAGGTAATGCTGAAGAAGCAATGCGATTGCAGCAGGACTTAGTCAAATTGGAAAAAGGGACAAAAAGTGGCAGATGGAATACAGTTTTGGGAATTGTATGATAATGCATTTTGGAGAAAGTAACAATAGTGTGGACTATTATATAAATAATGAGAAAATTCAAACATCAGAAGTGCAGAGGGACTTAGGAATCATCATGCAAGACTCCCAGAAGGTTAATCCACATGTTAAGTCTGTGGTAAAGAAGGCAAATATAATGTTAGCATTTATTTCAAGGGGAACAGAATTTAAAAATGAAGAGATAATGCTGAGCCTTTATAAGACATTATTCAGGCAGCACTTGGGAGTATTGTCAACAGTTTTGGGTCACTTATCTCAGAAAGGATGCATTGTCATTGGAGAGGGTCCAGAGGAAGTGCACAAGTATGATTCTGGGAATGAAGGGGTTAACATCTTTCAATATGTTACTTGATCACACCCAGCACAAATGCATGTCATGTTCTTGATATTTATTGCTTATTTACTTACACTTATTTTTTTTCTTCCTCTTGTATTTTCACATTTTGTTGTCTTTTGCACATTGGTTGTTTCTCTGCCCTGTTGGGTAGTCTTAAATTGATTCTGTTCTGTTTCTTGGATTTACTGAGTATACGCTCAAGAAAATGGATCTCAGGGTTGTATATGGTGACATATATGTACTTCATTAACAAATTTACTTTGAATGTTTTCACATTGGTTGTTTGTCCATCCTGTTAGGTGCGGTTTTTCATTGATTCTATTGCGTTTCTTGTATTTACTGTGATTACCAGCAAGAAAATTAATTTCAGGGTTGTATATGGTGACATATATGCACTTTGATAATAAATTTATTTTGAACTTTGAGGATTACTGGAGCTGTCTTATCGCATCAACTTGCATTGATTTAATATCTTTAACGGAGCAATTTGCCCCAGGGCACTACACCTCACTTGTCATGCAAAAGCCACGGGAGAAGCAACTCGTTAAACTGCTTTGCCCAATGGCTTGCTGGAGCTGGAGGGGAAGGGTGGGGTGGTGAGGAGACATCAGGGTGACCCAGTTTGAGGATGAGGATTCCTGCCTCCGTGGCAGTAAGGAAGATGATGCAAATCAAATTACTGCTGAGTCACAATTTGTTCCGCATCCTCGTCACTATAAATTGCTGCACTTAATTGAGCTTTGAATTGCCTGCCCTGATGACCCTTACATGGTTGAGTACAAAGATCATTTTGATATTACATCCCTGAAAGTGCCTCGGATGTCAGGCCACGTTAAACATTAACATATATACGCACTTTAAAAGTAAGTCACTGCCGTGGATCCAATCTCCCCTTACAACCTGTAACCAATAGGTCCTCAGGTTGATACTGAAGATCAAAGTCTGAAGTCTGTGGAAGCTGGGCTCAGTGAGTCACTGGGAAGTCGAAGCCCATGTCTGCGAATCCGCTGCAGGTCAAACAACGCTTGTCATGGGGTTGGAGGACTATGTACATGTGCGGGTGGGTGGGAAGGAAGAACAAGGCTTGTTTTGCAGCTGTTTTGTTGTGTTCTGCCAAGCATTCTGGGCATGCTATGTTGGCTGCCCCATCATGTTATTAGGTTATGTTGGCTGTTAATGCAAACAACATTTCACTGCATTTGCAATGTATGTGTGACAAATAAATGATCCTGAATAACTTGTGAGGGGGAGGTTAGAAGCATTTACACCCCTCAGAGCCTTGACACAGTTCAGAAACACCAATGTGATTGGTGTCAATCATGTCAGGTAACCAATTTCTTTATCTCAGGGTCAAAAGGCCTAATAACAGTGGGTATACACTTAAGGTGAGAGAAGGAGAATTCATAGATGTGCGGGGTAGGTTCTGTTTTTGAAATACACAAGAGTACTGGGGGCTTGGAATGTACTACTGGTGTAGGGTGGTGGTGGAGTTAAGATGATAAGGATATTTATTAAATAATCAGCCAGCCTATGGTGTAGTGGCATCTACACTGGACTTTGAGGCGGGTGGTCCCACGTTTGAATCCGTCTGGCTTTCCATCTGTGCTGGGTTGAGTGTCGGGCTAGCAACTCAGCCTTGTAAATAAAAACAGACAAAAATGCTTAGGAAATGGCAAGGCTGCCACTCAAAAGGAATGATCATTTATTAGGCACAAGAATGTGGAAAGATATGGGCTACGTGTATGCACAGACAATGAGTTGTTAATTAGTTTAGTAAATCATCAGCCTAAGGGCCTGTATACAAGAACAGGAAGTCTCTCACTCTCCTCTTCATTCCTCCCTCAACTGGTCACCTAGAGCAGGTTAACTGATTGCGTTCACGCAACTGTTGAACAGATACTCCTCTGCTGTAGCTGCCTTTGAAATACAGTGATTATACACTTCAAGTCAATGCTGAACAAAGAATTTATTCAAGCCTGGGGATATTAATATAATTACATCATGTAAATACCATGTGAACACAAATAATCAGCAGACTTGGTTGTTACCACTGCATCTGCACAGAACTTTCGCTAAGTGTAATGAAGGCAGTTATTACTGGAACTCCACTGCACCCAGATAAATACAGATCAAAGCATCTGAGAAGTTTCCACGAAAGTGATAACAGTGCAAATGTTACTTTAAGGCAGCTGCCACTCCGATCTCTCTCACACAGTTTGACTGTTGTGTTAGCTCCGAAGGTTAGGCAGCTGCAGGAGCCACCTCATTGATATAAGAAATCAGTTCAGTTGCAATGTGCTTGAGAAAAACCAACGCACCCCTCCCTGCTCCACAGCAAAACCTTTATCGGTGAACGCCCATGGGAATGACTGCCTATATGCCATCAGGTGCCATACCGTGGATTAGTTCAGAGGCTCAGCTAGAACAGCATGAGTTCCACAGAGTGCACGGCCAATGGCTGGGGAAGCTGCCGAGGACACACTGCTCGAGAACATACGCAGACCCTGAACCAGGCTGGCGTCAGTAAACTCTCACAAACTCAAATGTCATACGCACTTCCCAGACCAAACTTTGGGGAAAGCGTTTATTATTTTCACATGTAGCAAGATACAGTGAAAAGTTTGTCTTGTAACTGACTGTACAAATCATTCATTATACAGTGCATTGAATTAGAACAAGGTAATAACAGAATGTAAAATGAAGTGTAAAAAATGTTAAAAAGTGCAATGCAGATAAACAATAAAATGCAAGATCATAACTCTATGTCGGAGAATGGAAAATGCAGGGTTAATCATTGTCAAACAATATTATTTTCACCCAGCTCTTAAATGTGCCGACTATATAGGGTGGATATCATGGCTTTGTAAACAGGGAGGGGGTTAGCAACATGGTAGCATAACTGGCTGCAGTGCCAGCCAGCAATGATGGGGATTCAATTCTCTCCTTTGCCTGTGAGGAATTTGTATAATCTCCCTGCTGACTGCATGGGTTTCCTCTAGGTGCTTCCACTTTCCAGGAACGTACAGTTTGGTTCAGTGAGTTGGCGGCACTTGTGGGCTGCCCAGCACAACCCTCATGGATTAGATCTGATGCAAACACCACATTTTACTGCATGCTTTGATGAGCGTGTGACAAATCAAGCTAATCTGTTCAAGGACGATCAATATTTTGTTGCTCTTGACAACATGATGCTGAACCAGAGAATCATTTGCATACATAATGCAGACTTTGGCAGTCAAATGCAAATCTTGCAGCTATCAGTCAGATCACTTGTACATCTGATGAGTATCACTGGGAGAGTCCTATGACTAGCGTGTCATCTGTCAACCTTGTTGAATTGAATTGACTTTATTTCCTTCATCTTTCACATACGTGAGAAGTAAAAATCTTTACATTATGTCTCCATCTAAATGTACAATGTGCCCAGCTCGAATAGACCTCATCGCTGTTCACTTCAAACTATGCCAGGGTCATTCACAATTTGAATTCATGAATGGCTACTATGCAATTTTGCAGAGTGACGTGTTCTTTAAGCACACACTAGGGGAAAATAATTCCAACCACCATGGGCATCCCTAATGTGTGCACTGTCTGCCAAGCCCTTCATGAAACATACATAACATATATAGAAAAAAATGAATTAAAGTGTATATATATATATATATATGTATAATAACTAGTTACATTTAAAATAGTAGTGCAAAAACAGAAAGCATGAAAAAGTAATGAGGTAGTGTTCATGGGTTCAATGTGAATTTTGAAATCTGATGGCAGAGGGGAAGAAGCTGTTTCTGAATTGCTGAGCATGTGCCTTCAGGCTCCTGTACCTCCTTCCTTATGAGAACAGGACATGTCCTGGGTGATGTGAGTCCTTAATGATGGATGCCACCATTCTGAGGAATCATTTCTTAAAGATGCATCAAAATATTTGTTTTCTTTAAAATACAGTAAATAGATGTGCTTTAATTTCAAAGCGGAACTCAGTAGCGAACACTACTGGCAGCTCCCTACTAGAATATTAGCAGTACAACTTCACGCCTTTCAATATGTTACTTGATCACACCCAGCACAAATGCATACCTTTGCCTTTGTCAATAGTGCAAGTTGTAAGATGCAGAACATTGCCGATTATTCCTGTAGTGCTGTTTCGGTTGTAGGAGGCAGAGTAGCAAGGAACAAACAAATGGCCCTCAAACTCTGCACTGCAGTCCACGTTCATTAATCCTTCAAAGTTGCTGCGCAAGTTGGTACACATTGTTATGAAGGTGTACGGTGTGTTTGTCTTCATTAGATGGCTGGATTGAGTTCAAGAGCCACGAGGTAACGTTGCAGCTCTGGTTAGTCCACACTTGGAACATTGTGTTCAGTTCTGGTTGCCTCATTATAAGAATGTGGAAGCTTTAGAGAGGGTGCAAAGGAGATTTACCAAGGTGCTGCATGGATTAGAGAGCATGTCTTTAGAGGAAAGGTTGAATGAGCCAAGCCTTTTCTCTTTGGAGTGAAGGAGGATGAGAGGTGGCTTTATAGAGTTGTACAAGATGATGAGGTATAGATCGAGTAGATTGCCAGAAGCTTGTTCCCTGGGTGGAGATGGCTAATATGAGAGGACATAATTTTAAAGGGATTGTAGGAAAATACTGGGGAGGGGGTGTCAGAGGTAAGTTTTTTTCCACACAGTGGTGGATGGGTTGAACACACTGCTGGGGTGATGGTACAGGCAGATACATTGAGGGCATTTAAAAAACTCTTAAGATTAACACGTGGATGATAGATAAATGAAAGGCTATGTAGGAAGGAAGGATTAAATTGATCTTAGGTCAGATCATAACATTGTGGGGTGCAGTGCTCAACACAAACTTCCATTTAAGTCAATGTACTACATTTTCTGATGAGCACTAGGCCTTAATCCAATCAGGATCCACTTCCCACAGGATCTTGGTTGACATAGAATACAGTGAAGCTCAAAAGATTCTGCTCATCTGAAATCTGTAGCTAAATTAAGCCATTTGATGCTGGTTCTTATTAGACTAGAAAGCATCATCCATCATTAAGGAAGCCCACCTTTCAGGCAATGTTCACTTCTCACTGCTGTCTGTTATCAGGAAGGAGGTACAGGAGCCTTATTAGGTACTACGCCACCAAGTTCAGGAACAGCGAGAAACCCTGAACCATCAGGCTTGTGAACCAGAGAGGATAGCTTCACTCATCCCAACACTGAATTGATTCCACAACCTAGGGTCTCAATTTCAAAGCTTTACAACTCGTGCTTTCAATGCTATTTATTCATTTGTTTTGCATTTGCAGTTTGTCTTTTTTTGCATGTCAGTTGTTATCAGTCTGTGTGTGTAGTTTTTCATCGATTCCATTGTATTTATTTGTTCTACTCTGAATGCCTGAAAGAAAATAAATCTCAGGGCAGGATATGATGTCATATACGTACTTTGACAATAAGTTTGCCTTGATAATAAATTTACTTTGAACTTTGTGGTCTTCTTTCTGCAACATCCTTTCATGTACTCATAAGTGCAGCTCCAACAATAGAGCATTCCCTTAGCACTATGGCAACAAGTGTGTCTCTGATGCCGTGGCCTTCTGACAGAGGCATGAATGTCCCCAATGAAACAAGAACCACAGACTACAACATGCACATTCATACAAAATTGTTTAATAGTGTCAAATATCTTACATTCATGAGTTCAACTTTGATAAGAAGTCCATTGATACATGCAATTATGGGTTTGTTTTCATAAGCAATGGAAGAGTATAATGAAAACAATGTGTGGATTCTGGAAGCATTCTTGTTCAATATATTTCAGACTAGAGTCGCTGTATTTCCCCAATCATTATAACCGATTTCAAATGGTGCTAGATAAATATATAGACTCTGAACACCAAGAGAAATCGGTCATCTTCTAAAGGGGAAGAAGGATGGAGGGTAGAGGGCATCAGTCCACAGTCAAGAAGATTTCAAGTAGCAATAAGTGCACATGCCGAAGTATGAGCTATAGTTAATGTCACAAAATACACCGATACTCAGGTCATAGGAGAGCAGACGCACCTCAATAATTACATTGAACAACTAAGGTTTTGCTTCCTGAATACTTCTGGAAGTATTTTACAGATTTTGGGTTGGTGATCATGAAATTTCCCTATCACACACCACTTTTTCGAAATAGACTATATTTGTTATAATTCAAGTCACAGTGAAGAAAGCATTTTCGTTGGTCCCCAAATCAAACAGGTCTATCAGTGACAGACAATTTGAGAAGCTTCTGGTGGGACTGGAGAAAAACGCATGGAAGCCATATTTTCTTGGCAACTACAAAGCACTAAAGTAGGTGCAGCTGGTTGACAACATGCTTCAAGCATACAAAACCATGAGGTGCAACGTGTCACTAAAGATTTATTTTTTGCATTCCCATTTAGACTTCTTCTCTGCAAATCTTGGCACTGTCAGCGACAAGCATGGTGAAAGGTTTCTCCAGAATTTTGAGGTCAATGAGAAATGGTATCAGGGCAACTGAAATCCATCAATGCTGGCTGATTATTGTTGATCACTTAAGCAAGAATTCTCAGACACCAAGTACAAATGAAAATCATCAACAATGTGTTTTTTGGCTAGTTGAACTATTGCATAGTATTATATTCAATAAAAGTTAAATTGTTTCACCGAATTTCTATATGATATCAGTAGTCTGAAATTATATTTCTGTTCAGCTTCACGCGGTCTATCATAAAAACAAAAATTCTGTGGAAGTAATACTTTTGAAAAAATCTGTTGTCCAGTGTTACCAACAACACATAAGCAAGGTCAAAACAAATCTGGAAGTTCCTCTATTTAGTAAACATTTCCATATTTATTTAATATTTCCAATTTACATATCTGAATAGCTCTCATCCTTTGCCGAATGGATTGTTGCCTTACCCAGTGCGAAACTGACACTGGTGGCAATCAGTGCAAGTTCCCCCACATATCCCCACCCTATTAAGATGGGACAAATGGTTTTCACCCTTATATAGAGGCTCTTAGTAATGTAGAGAGCCAGCAATGTTCCATCACTGTGCTCCCTGCTTGAAGCTGTAGATTCAAGAAATTCAGCTCCCTGAGAGCACGTGTCCCTTATACAGCCAGGAATGTATGTGGGAATTTGTCAAGAGCCCTCCAAGAAGCGACAGAAGTAAAGATGAAAGACTGCATGTGTTTTCTGAGTGAATAAAACAAGCAAGTAGATCTCCCAGAGGGTTGCTCAGTCCGTGTGCCAAGTAAAAGTAGGTCAAATTCTTCAGTGCACAAAGTATGCTTTCCTCTTACCACAATGTCGTTAAAGATTAATAAAACCCAGAAGCGGTAAAAAAAATAAGCTGTTCCTGATGCTCATGAGATTAGCTGTTCAACTGTACGGAGAATGGAAATGCACTACAAAATTCCATGGCCTTGGTTAACAGGAAAATATTCAGCTCCATCGTTAGGACAGTACATCAGAAGTCTCTGTACTTGCAGCCCTGTGGACGTCTCAGATCGGCAGCCAGAAACACAACTAATTCAATCTGCCAGTTCTGTGTCTCAGCTCTGCAGCACAGCAGGAAGCTGCACAAACCTTCCGTCAACACGCTGAGTGTGGCGTCCTTGGCAGGTGTGCCTTAGCCTATGAACTGTGGGCAACTAGCATGTAGACAGGACACCTCCACAGAAGCCTGTAGCACCAGACCCTGCCACCCTCATCTTGTGCTCTGTCTGCCTTCCTAACTGGGGCATCTCAGCCACCTTCACTTGGACTGCCTCAGATCAGAGCAGGACACTGTGAAAAAGGGAGGAGAAGAGGGTGAGAGCAAGCAAAGGCAGTTCAAGCCCGGAAAGCAAGAATTAACGGCACAGTTTATCCTCATCAGGCTTACCAGCACCTGGCTCAGGCTAGGATGAGTGTTGTGGGGCATGCAACAGTAATGCTTTCTTACGACTACTGCAGTCCTTTCATTGCAGATCAGACGGTAAGCAGAAAGCAGAGGATCAGAGTGTCATGGCACTGAAACAGGGCTTTCAATGTTTCAGTGGTTCAATTTAATATCAGAGAATACAACCTGAAATTCTTACTTTTTGCAGACATCCACGAAAACAGAAGAGAACCCCAGAGAATGAATCACAGAAAAACTTTAGCACCCCAATGTCCCCTCTCCCCCCTCCCATGCACAAGCAGCAGCAGCAAAGCATCTGCACTCCCCTGTCCTCGACTTACCTCAGCAAGAAGCATCAGTGCCCACCACCCACCAAACAAGCAATAGCAAAACCCCTCAGCGAGACCAGGATCTGCAGCCCAACAAAAACTGTTGTTCACTAAAGAACTCATCATGCCATATTCTCTGACTCTCTCTCACTAACAAGGGTCAGAAAGATACTAATACAGTGAGAGGAGAGACCAAAGCAACTTACTGATTACCATGTCACAGTCTGCCTTCAGCTCTACCAGTCCACTCTAACCAAAATGTCCAATCAAGCAAGTCCATTTGTTCACCTTTGGCCTACACCCTTGAAACTTTTCCTGTTCAAGTGTCCTTTAAATATCATCATACCTACCTTAAGCAGCTTGTTCCATATACTGACCATTCTCTGGTGAAAACATTGACCCTCAGGTTCCTATTAAATCCCTTTCTTCTCACCTTAAAGCAATGTCTTCTAGTTCTCCACCCCACTGCAGTTCTTTCTTTGCAGATCAGGTAGCATGCAGAAGACAGAGGATCACAGAGCTTCTCAGCACTGAACCAGGCCCTTCAAGTTCTACCAATCCACACTAACCCAGATGCCCAAACAATTATATTGTAACATTAGAACATAAGAAATATGAGCAGGAGTAGGCATCTGGCCAGCTGAGCCTACTGCGCCATTCAACAAGATCATGGCTGATCTGACCATGGACTCATCTCCACCTACCTGCCTTTTCCTCATAACCTTTAATTTGCCTATTATACAAAAATCTATCCAACCTTGTCTTATATAAGTCCCATCTGTTCTTCTTTGACCCATATTCAACCTTTCCTGCCCATGTACCTGCCGAGTGCCCTTTAAACATTACTGCACCTACTTCAATCACTTCCTCTGGCTGCTCGTTCCATATACTGACCACCCTCTGGGTCAGAACATCACCCTTCACGTTCCTTTTGAATTTCTCCTTTCTTGCCTTAAATCTACACCCTCTAGTTCTTCATTCCTCTTTTTGGGTTACTGGGTGCTATCCATTAGCCATAATTCTCCTTGTTGGACACTGGGCACTTGCCCTCACACCTCTTGATGGACATACTGGGCACTTACTGATGTCCCTTGTTGGACACTCACCCTGGCCGCCCCACCTTGTTGGACACTGGGCACTTGTCCCGACTGCCCTTATTAGGCATGGGTGCTTGGCCCGAACCCCATTTATTGAGTGTTTTTCCTTATGTTTAGGTGACACAAGGATTGATCAAAGGGAAAAACACAGTCTGTTGCGCAATTTCTACACCAACAACAGCTGCAAATCTGTTAGTATTTTCTACCACAACATGGCAAAACTGAAATCATGTGAGATTGGTGCATTAAGGCATTGTTAATTCTGAATATGAGCAAATGGGATTAGTACAAAGTGCCCATACCTGTGGCTGTACGACTATGACTTCATGACACATGTAGAACACCCCAATAATGTGTCAGCAACAATGACAGGCACAATAATTCAGGCTGCATAATCTTGAAGCCTTTGCCAGCATTATCTTTGAAAACATCTTTTGCAGATATTTAGGGCTCTAGTCTACTTGAATCGTGTTTGTGCTACAATTTTTGTGTTCTGTAAAACAAGTCTGAAGAAGCTGAGCTGAAAATTGAGCTGTTGCCATCCTCTGTGAAAGCTTCATCATGATTGGCTGCTCAGCCAGCCTGATGACATCATCACTGCTGGGTGCCAAGGATCATTATGAACTGACCAGTGGCACCAAGCTTTAGAGAGATGTCCAAGCCACAGAGATCACTGGATTGCTGTGGACAGCTTCCTTTGAGATTACTGATCTGCTTCACTGTAAAATCTCAGCCAAGCTCCTGAAGACTACTACCTTCATTTTAACAGATCTGTAAATTTCAGCACAGTCTTACTTAAACAGAAAACACAACAAAACTGCAGTTAGTAATAACCCTCCATTGATTAACAAACCTTTCTTCTGTGCATTCTTCCTACTTGGTCTTCAGGCAGAGCTCTCACAAGAGTGATGAAATTCTTTCTCCAAGAACACTGATTTCAAATGGTGCTAGACACTGATCTGTTAAATCTAAACCACCATATGGAACCAGTTTCCTGGAGAAATTTTGCTGTCTTTGTTGAACACAATCCAAGAGAAAACAAGCCCACTTTATTACATGTCATCAATGGTCAACCCTAGAAAAGCAAGGCATCAGTCGAAGGAAAAGATCCAACATCAGTAAAACTAAATCAACAGAAAGCAAAAACAGGCTTCAATAACGAGATAAACATGCCAACTTGAAACATACTGTGGGTTGCTGGACAAATTATTCACTCCAAATTATTCACTCCCTTTTTTATATCACCAATTTCTTCAGGTGGGGATAACAAGCACCAAACTGCTCCTTTTCAACACTCAAATCCGCAGTGCAGAATTAAAGTAGGGTTTCTTGAACAGTTGCCAACAATCCTAGATCACTGCACTGTCCCAATGCATTAAAGAAGTCAGTGGAGCTTCTAAAAAAAGAAAGTAGATGCAAGTTACGTTTGTGATTTTTTTTTTGCAACACACATAAAATGCTGGAGGAACTCAGCAGGTCAGGCAGCATCTGAGGAAATGAATAAACAGGTGGAGATCTTCTATCAGGACTGGAAAGGAAAGGGAAAGCTACCCCTACCATTGTATTCCAGCGTCTTCCCCATTCCTTTCCAGTCCTGATGAAGGATCTCGGCCCAAAACGTGGACGGCTTATTCATTTTCACAAATGCTGCCTGACCTGCTGAGTTCCTCTAGCTTTTTGTGTGTGCTGCTCTGGATTTCCAGCACCTGCAGAATCTCTTGTCCTTATAATGAAGGTCTCTTGTCCTTATAATGAAGGTCCCTTATGGCCTATGGGCTAGGGTTAGTAAGTTGTAGGCATGCTAAATTGGCACTGGAAGCATGGTGACGCTTGCCCCCAGCACTTCCGCAGACTGGTTGGTCGTTGACACAAATCCTGCATTTCACTACCTGTTTCAACATGCATGTGACAAATAAATCCAATCTTTTAATCTTACTGTCTGCTGATCACTTCTTCTGCCCCTCACATCTTGCCATGGTGTGACATAGGGCTCTGTCACTGGCCTTGGACAGCACCGCAGCAACTTAACTGCCTCGTAGAAGCACAGACACAAACACCTACAGGGAATAACAGTTAAATTTATTAATACATAAACGTATATTTGTTTTACGGTTGTAGTTTGTCAAACATCCCATTGGTCTGTTTCTCTGTTCATTTGTTTGTGGCTCAGCAGTTCCGGATGTTCGGCAGTTCGGCAAAACCTAGCTTCTACTTCTGTGCTGGTCTGATTCATGAGAAGCTGTACATGTGCAGTGTGGAGAAGGAACATACCACAGACAACCTGGCAAGCAGAGGCCTAAGGGTACTAAATGGGCCTGAGTGGGATGGCTGGAGACACATCCTAATTGTGGCAGGTGCTTTGAGAACTGTTGAGGATGGATTGACTATCAGTTGATCTGTGTAAATGTTATATTGTATATCTGTGTAAATACAGTGCCTATAAAAAGTGTTCAACCTGCCTTGGAAGTTTTCATGCTTTATTGTTTTACAACACTGAATCACAATGGATTTCATTTGGCTTTTTTGACTGATTAACAGAAAAGGACTCTTTCATGTCAAAGGGAAAACAAATCTCTACAACTTGATCTAAATTAATTGCAAATATAAAACACAAAATAATTGACTGCTTATGTATTCATCCCTTTAATACGACACACCAGATCATCGCTGATGCAGCCAACTGGTTTTGGACTTCACATAATTAAACAGAGATAAGCTGTGTGCAGTCAAGGTGTTTCAATTGATTGTGGTGAAAATACATCTGTATCTGGAAGGTCCAACTACTGATGAGTCAGTATCCTGACAAAAAATACATCATGAAGACAAAAGAACACTCTAAGCAACTCTGTGAAAAGGTTATTGAAAAGCACAAGTCAGGAAATGGATACAAGAAAACTTCCAAGTCACTAGAATCCCCTTGGAGTACAGTTAAGTCAATCATCATGAAATGGAAAGAGTATAGCACAGCTGTAAATCTGTCTAGAGCAGGCCATCCTCAAAAACTGAGTGACCGTGGAAGAAGGGGACTAGTGAGGGAGGCCACTGAGAGACCTATGACAATTCTGGAGGAGTTACAAGCTTCAGTGGCTGAGATGGGAGAGACTGCACAGACAACAACTGTTGCCTGAGTGCTTCACCAGTCACAGCTTTATGGGAGAGTGACAAAGAGAAACCCACTGCTGAAGGAAAACTTGCATCAAAGCTTGGATAGAGTTTGCCAGAAGGCATGTGGGAAACTCTGAAGTCAGATGGAAGAAGGCTCTATGGGCTGATGAAACCAAAATCGAGCTTTTTGTCCATCAGACCAAACACTGCATATCATCAAAAACACACCACCCTTACCGTGAAGCATAGTGGTGACTGCATCATGCTGTGGGGATGCTTCACTGACGAAGGCCCTGGAAGACTTGTGAAGGTAGAGCGTAAAATGAATGTAGCAAAATCCTGGAGGAAGACTTGATGCAGTCGGCAAGAGAACTGCAACTTGGGAGAATGGCTTAAAAACAACAAAGTTACTGAGTAGCCAAATCGGAATCCAGTCCTCAATGCAATTGAGAATTTGTGGCTGGACTTGAAAAGGGCTGTTCTCAAACAATCCCCATGCAATCTGACAGAGCTTTAGCAGTTTTGTAAAGAAGAATGGGGAAAAATTGCAGTGTTCAAATGTGCACAGCTGATCCACACAAACTCAAGGCTGTAATTGCTGCCAAAGGTACGTTTACTAAATACTCACTTTTAGAGTGTGAGTAATTATGCAATCAATTATTTTGTTTAATAACTAATAAATTTAGACCAATTTGTAGAAATTTGTTTTCACTTGACACAGAAGTCTTTTCTGTTGATCAGTGTCAAAAAAGCCAAATTAAATCCACTATGATTCAATATTGTAAAAAAAAACATGAAACCTTCCAAGACACTGTACTTATTATATTGTTCCTCACTGTACAGACATTTTGGGACTTGGGGTGGAAAAACTGGGAACACCTGCTACTGCAGCAGAGCTAGTCTTGCTCTTAGAGATGTAGAGACCATACAACATCTCAACATCACACAGTCCTGCCCATCTCGTGGGCACAGGGCTGCAAAAGGCTACTGATTTGTGATCTTCATACGAGAGAATGGAGAGACAAAGGGGCCATTCCGAAGAAACTGACTGGGAAGAAGGTTTGCCTACAAGTGGACCACAGGGCCATTCAAAGTTAGCAGAGAATCAATTACAAAACAACAAAACAACATACAATTTTACACAACTGCTTCAAATAAAGGAAAGATATTCCTTCAAAAATTACTGCATACATTCTAATAATTATTAAAGCTCAAGAATAGTATTAATAAACTCAGTTATTTGAAGTGAATTTAATAGAATCAAACTGGATGCATTTTAAATGCTACTTATCAATTTTAATATTAACATTCAACTTACTTTCAGAGTTAATTCTGCCTACCCTCAGAGAAGGAAGGCTCTCCAACTCTGGAAAAGTCACTAAGTGGGTTGGCTTTAATTCATACTGTGCCAGGTTTAGTTAAGGAAAACATTCAGAGATGGGTGGACAATGGAATTTATTGCTGCCTCCAGAGGAAAGCTAGTGGCTACCAACAATGGGCACTAGAGGTCAAAGACCAAGGCAGCTCAACACCAACACACACATTTACTCATGTGACTATCCAACAGAGATGAACATGGGAAATTTTTGCTCGATAACAATGCATTGAATGCTCCCTTGCTTTCAAGGCCTGACAGGTACTTGCTATGCAGATGATATATTGTGATAAGTGCCAGATATTAGTAATGGTGAGAGTACTACCACATTAAACACAAATGTGAAAATAGAAGACAACCACCCTCTATTCTGCTTGTACTTTCCTGATGTTACTCATTCACCACAACTCAAACAAAAAGGAAACCGCTGTTGAAAATCAGTGGCAGGTGGGTGGAAGCAGTGACAAATAAGGAGAGAGATATCTGGAGTGGATGGAGCTAGGTGGCAGTGGCAAGAGTGGAGGTAGATCCAGAGAGTGTAAAGTGATACTTTTTATTTAGAGGTATAATTCAGTAACAGGCCCTTCCAGCCCATTTGTCCAATTATAGCCATATGACCTATAACCTCATAACCTATAAACCTTTGCAATATGGGAAGGAACTGGAGCACCTGGAAGAAACTGACATGGTTACAAGGGAGAACAAATAAACTCCTTACATATCATATCGGAATTGATAGTGCTATGATACCCAGATAGGGAAACAAGAAGCTGTAGATGCTAGATAAGGGAAGAATGGTGGGATGATGGTATCAGTTTGAGGGAGGTGAACAAAGGATGGGAAAGCGCATAACGTGCATGTGGCAGGCAGATGGAACCAGGTGGCAAGAGGCAATGAAACTAGGTGATGTGAGGAGGAGGGAGTGCAGGTTACCTGAAATTGAAAATTCAAAGTTCATACCATTGGAGACATGAATACAGGATGTAGTTCATCTAGTTTGCAATGTGCCCCAACATAGCAGTGGAGAAGACCAAGAATTGACAAGTTGGTGTTGGAATGGGAAGGGGAGTTACAATAACATTCAACCAGGAGGCAGGGAAGCCACTGCAGACAGAGCATTGGTGTTCTGCCAAACACTGGCCTAGCTGGGGGTCCTTAGGTGTTTTTACGTTTTTTTTTCCATTATTCATTCTTTGAGATTCTTCTTCTGTTTTGAGGATATCTGCAGAGTCAATTTCAAGGAGGCTCAACACAGAAGGATTGGGATATTCTCCCCATTTCTAGAAAGGCTTATCTAGATGCCAATGGATTTGCAGCATATCTTTATGTTTGGTATACATCTTCCTCAGAAGTGGCACTGTGGCAGGGTGAGTAGAGCTGCTGTCCCACTACTCCAGTAACCCAGGTTCAGTCCTGACCTCTGGTGCTGTCTCTGGGGACATTCTCTTGGTAAGTTCATACGTTTTTACTGGATGCACCACATCCCAAAAATGCACAGGTTGGTAGGTTAATACCAGTCAAGATAGTACCAAGCTGCAGTATCCATTGAAATCACTACTCAGACTTAACTGGTTTCTTTTTAAGTTTGTAAGGGTGGTTTTGAGGACAGGCGTGGGGTTAGGGTTTAGGAACATGGATGTGTGGGGTTAAGGATGAAGTATAGGCCTCTGCTCTGCGGTTGAAGGCAATCAACATGGATGCGTGAAGGACATCCATTGACAGATGCTGGGTCTGCTGAAGCTGTGGATTAACAACAAAGATGAGGATTGGTGGCCCCCAGGTCAGCCAGTACTCCAAATCAGCAGATCTGGGATTAGGCAGGAGACACAAGGTCCAGTGAACCCCTTGGTACGCAAGTCTGTAAGTATAGAGTTCAAGGCCGTGTCATCAGTGAGTTAATACTGAAGATAGAAGCACGACAGTCAATTAGAAGTCTCGAAGTTGAAGCTTGGAGGCTGAAGCCTTAGGTCTATTAGTCTACTGGGGAAGTCAGACGTCTGATCTCTGCAAGTCAACTGGAGGTGGAAGGCCCAGAGGCGGTTTACCCTGGGGTAAGAATGTGGGTGGGTCAGAAGGATGGGGTTTAATTTGCTGCTGTTGTTGCTTGTGTTGTTTTCCTGAGTGTTGTGGCCATACCATGTTAAGAGGCCATAATGAGGTTGTGTGCAGACTTGATGGGCCGAAGGGCACATTTCTGTGCAAAATCTCTATATGACAGTGAGGCGGTAACCTTGATCCTGATCAACAATGGATGTTTGTGGATCTCCAAGACTGCAAAGTTAACCACAAAAGAAAATAATGTTAGGACTTTGAACTTGCGTGGGAGTATTGGCAGAAAAATGATTAACTAAGATTCAGGCGCTCCCTTTGTCCGCAAATTTTAATGGAGATATTAAACCATTTGATAAAAACATGTTGATACCTGATTGGGTGACCGAGAGACCAACCACACAGAGCTACCCACTTGCTCAAACTCTGAAAGTGAAAACTAATCTCTGCCTCTGAAAGCACTAAAAACAAAATGATGCGCAGCATTCTTGCATTAAACTTCATCTTGTAAAGAAAGTTTGCATGTTACTGCAGCTTCATTTGTTCCCCTCTCCCCTCCCAACATCAGCCAATCGAGACTTTTAAACAGCATTTTCATTCATTCATAAACTGTATTAAGAGAACAAGGGCTTTATTTTGGCCAAGGAAAGAAGACAAGTGAAAAAGTTTAATTCAAAGGGGAAAAGCAAGTGGATGAAAAGAAGAGGATAGAGGAACAAGAGCAGGAGTAGAACACGGGCTCTCGGGCTTGCCCCACTTTTCCACATGATCATTAAGATAGCGTAGAGACTAGCACAATTCTTTACAGTACAGATAACAAGGGTGGAATTCATGCTGCTTCCTGTAAGGAGCTTGGACGTTCTCCCTGTGACAGCATGGGTTTCCTTCAGGTGCCCCAGTTTCTTCCCAAAGCTGGTAGATTGATTTGTTACTGTAACTTGTACCATGGTTGGGGTCAGGTTAAAATCAAGAGACTGCTGGGCAGTGAGGCTCAGGGGGCCAGAAGGGTTTAGTTCATGCTGAATCTCTATAAATAAATGCATAAGATTTGCTTTATTTGTCACATGTAAATTGAAACATAGTTAAGTGTCTTGTTTGCATCAACGACCAACAGTCAAAGGATGTGCAAGGGCAACCCACAAGAGTCACCCATGCTTCTGATGCCAACATAGCATACCCACAACTCACTAACCCTGACCCATACATCTTTGGAGTTTGAGCTACCTCAAGCCACCTCTCTTCTGTGCTCATTCCCCACTGCCCTTAATTTTCTGACTTTCAAAAATAATCTCCTTCATTAAATACCCTAATGAAAGAACCATAAAACCATTCAGCCCATTGAATCTGCTCCGACATTCCATCATGTCTGATTTATTAATCCTCTCAACTCCATTCTCCTACCTTCTCTTTGTAACCTTTGATGGTTTTGACCGAACTAAGTGACTGGAGTAATGGAGGGGAAAAAGCACAAGTGGAGACTATTCATCTCATTTGTGTCCTGGCTGTGAAAAACAAAACAATGATTTAAAATAATCCCTCCAACTAGCACATCACTCAAGTGCTCATCCAGCTGCTTCTTAGAAGAAATTCACTTCAAGATTATTGCCTTCTCTATTTTTTCTGGAATCAAACTAACTTTAGCTGTCACATGAACTAGCACTTCTCCTAGGATCAGTCTGCCAAATGGAGAGAGAAAGGAGGTCCATGCATGAACACACAAGGGGGTGGATGGGTATGGATCATGTGCAGGCAGAAGGGATTTATTTATTTTGTCAGCATGGAAATCACGGGCTGATTGGCCTGTTCCTGTGCTGTAATCTTCTATGTCATCCAAATGTCTTTGGGTGGATGAGCCCACTTTTTAACTGTAAACTAGGTGAGACAGAACACCAAATGTGAACAAACTGCTTGCAGATGTTTGGAGTTTTCACTGAGTTAGTTCCAGTACATTATTGAAACCAGGTAGGACTGATTTGTCTCTTCGCTACTTGATCTTGGAATTTGGGACAAGTTGTAACAGCCCCATGCATAATACTCTTTTGTTGAATTAAATCATTTTGAAAGTGTGTGAACTATGCTAGACGTGGGAGGAAGCCTCTAAAAAGTTATGGACTTCACTGCACGGTGAAACATTACCCAGCAAACAATTACACTGACAATACCTTGGCTGTGGAATTCCCACGGACAATCCATTTTTGTTCTCAGAAAATATTCAACTGGAAAATGCAAGGAATGACAGTATTTCCAAATTCCAAGTTGGCTCCAAAAAGCAGTGAAAAAATCCTTGTTAATAAAATTGAGGAGATACCTACAGTACATTTGATTTTTTTTTATGGGATGTGTCCCAAGAAGCAGATAAATTCTTTGGGATTATATTTCCAAAGCCAGCTCACTAACCCTAATAGCCAAGCCAAACACATACAAATGCGATAAGCACTTGGTCACCCGTGGAGTTGACAGACATCCTTCACATGACAAACAAAGCATCCTTTCAACATAAACAGCAAGCTTCATTCATTCCCACGACATAACTTTCAACACTCCCCTGTCACTCTCTCGACATGGTCTATAAACAGTCTCACTGAGCCAAAGGCGGCTCCTCTAATCAAAGCAAGGTGAAGCCTCACACTCCTAGAGCCAGGACCTCCGATGAGACAACACAAGCTGTCTATGAAATGCACACATGCCTGCTCTCATTCAGAGATGGAACTTGCGAGGTCAGCAATCCTCTAACGTTCTTGAGGAATTTTCAAGTGTGAAATAACAATCCATTTAACACACAGAAAAACTAAATTCACCTCAGGAAGGAAAGATCCGATGCATGATCTTTGCATGGAGAAGACTCCTTCAAACCACCTTCTTTATGGAAACCTAAAATATAAATGAACAAAAAGTCAACCTCTTATTCAACAGCAACTGATTTGCCAGTTCATGTCTAAAGTATTGAAGATTTCCTGAGACTTTCATGTAAATAAATCCAAAATATTACAGAGGAAATAAGTTACTTTGAAGGAGGTGGTTTATGCTATTAATTGTGTCCTCAGAGGCTTAGTCAGGTGTGTGCTTAACTGGGTGGATACTCGTGTAAAGGTATGCAGGAAAATATCATTTTGTGCAATGCCTGGCAGAGGGAGGTTCTAATACAAGCCTTAGCAACAGAAATTTTACTCTACCAACAGGTCAGAAACTCCTGGTAACGTTGCTGCTAACGTAACAAAGATGCACTAAATTACAGATGGGGGCAGGGAGAGGAGCCTTCTACATTGCCTTTTATAAATTAAGCTTCTAGAATCATTAAGACCAGAAGATACAAAAGCAAAATTAGGCTGTTTGGCCCATCAAGCCAGCTCCATTTCATCATGGCTGATCCAATTTTCCTCTCAGCGCCACTCTCCTGCCTTTTCCCTGTATTCCTTCATGCCCTGACCAATCAAGAATCTATCAACCTCTGCCTTCAATATACACAAAGATTTGTCTTCCAAACTGCCTGTGGCAAAGAATTCCCTAGATTGGGCACTCTCTAGCTAAAGAAATTCCTCATTTCCATTCTTAAAGGACACCCTCTATTCTGAAGCTGTGTCCTCTGGTCTTAGACTTGCCAATCATAGGAAACATCCTATCCATATCCACTCTATCAAGGCTTTTCACCATTTGATAGGTTTCAATGAGGTCACCCCTCATTCTTCTGAATCCCAGTGAATACAGGACAGCGCCATGAAATGCTCTTCGTAATGTCAAGCCATTCAATCCTGGAATCATTATTGTGAACCTCCTCTGAACGCTCTCTAGTTTTAACATATCCTTTCTACAAACTGTAAGATAAGGTGGCCAAAACTACACACAGCACACCAAATGAGGCCTCACCAGTGCTTTATGAAATATCAACACTACATCCTTGCAAGTCCTCATATAGAGCACTACAGCACAAGAACAGATCCTCTGACCCATCTGGTCTGTGCTGTACTATTATTCTTAGTCCCACTGACCTGCACCTGCACCTGGCCATTATGCCTCCTCCTATCCGAACTTCTCTTAAACGTTGCTGTCAAACTCACATCACCACTTCGTCTGGCAGCTCGTTCCACACTCGCACCAACCTGAGTAGTTTCCCCTTATGATCCTCCTAAACATTTCACCTTTCACCCTTAACCCATAACCTCGAGTTCCAATTTCACCAAACCTCAGTGGAACAGGTCTGCATGCATTTACCCTAACAAATCACCCCTCATTCTTCGACACTCCAGAGAATAAAGTGAAGTCAACCTTTCCCTATAACTCAGGTCCTCAAGTTCTGGCAACATCCTCGTAAATTTTCTCTGCACTCTTTCAATCTCATTGATATCCTTTCTGCAGGGAGGTGACCAGAACTTCACACAATACTCCAAATTTCTAGGCTTAGCAACAGTCACTTTAATTATATCTCCACTTAGGAAGCAATAGTCAAAATGAAAAGGCTTGGTACTGTAAGATAGGCAGAGATGGAAGTTCACCATCTATAGAGAAGCCAGACGTGTGAGTATGCCATCAATAGAGAAAGCAGTGATGGAAGTGCACTGTTGACTGAGTTTCAGGTGGATGACATTCCATCAGAGTTGGTAAAGCTGTTGTAACCATGAAGTATGAAGTGAAATTACAGGTTGAGAGAGAGCAAGAGAAACTTTTTATCAACTTGACTAAAATGTATTCTTTCATTTTCCACTGCTACATTGAGTAGGATTGCAATTCATTTCCCCCTGAAGGGAGGTTTTATTGGAATCTCAAAGATGCAGGTAACAACAAAGGGGCTAGGAACAGGATTAGGCCATTTGGTCCATCACATCCATGCTGCATTCAGTAACAAAATGGCTGACTTTTTACCTCAACACCCTTTCTACACCAATCCCCTATCTCTCTCCTGTATTTCAGATTCAAAGTTCAAACTAAATTTATGATCAAAGGACGTACATGTTAACATGTACTACCTTGAGATTCATTTTCATGTTGGCATTTACAAGAAAAAGGAAATACAACAGAATTTTCTGAAAAACTCTACACAAATAGACAAAGACTGGCAAACAACCAATGCACAAAAAGGAGACAAACTGTGCAAATAAAACACGGAGAACATGAGCAGTAAAGACTCCTTGACCTGAGCACATTCAAGCTGGCTGTATGACATACTTTAAAGGAAACAGGGCAACTGGCCTGAACCAACAGTAAGTGGTTGATTAATCAGATAAGTTGTTCTTTGCTGATGCTAGTTGAGTGAAGAACTTGGTTGGTATACGTACCCCAGCTCAATGGCTACCTGAAATCAGACATCCATCGCACGTACAGATTCAGCATCTGACTGCAGTGTTTCTTCAACTCAACTTGCATTTCATTCTGACAGCCAACTTGGCCCAAAAGTCAGAATGCCACCAACCATATTTCATTAGTGGTGAGAATGGGGATGATCCCAGCAAAGAAACAAAGTATTTGTTGTCCATTTAGATGCTCAGGCCCGTGTTTTTTTTTAGAAATACTGTTCATAGGATGCTGGGGTCAGTGGCAAGGTCAGCCTCGGAATTCAGCAATGCTGGGAGAATGCAGACAAAATGAGAATGTTGGAATCTGGAACTACTTGGAACAAGCTCTTCCACCCACAATGTTGCTGCCAAGTAAAACTAATCCCACCTGCCTGCATTCCCTCCATTCACATTATGTCCATGTATCTGAATGCTTTTAAACATCACCACAGTATTTGCTTCTACCAATACCTTTGACAGTGTACTCCAGGCACTTACCACTTCAGAACAGCAACCACCTTGCACATCTCCCTTATGCTTTCCCTCTCTCATCTTAAAGCTCTGCCACTTCTACCCTGGAAAGAGATTAACAAATAGTCTGCTGGAGGGACTCAAGAGCAGCAGCAACTGTAGAAATGAAGTATCAATGTTCCAGGTCGAAATCCCGCACTGATTTCCTCCAGTGACGGTTGATTTAATTCTCTGAAGGGCATTAGTGAACCAAATGAATTTTTACAACAATCCTCTACTCTTGATCCTAGCTGTTTATTCAGGCTTTCATTCTGCTAACAGCTGAGATTTAGTCTACGGTGAGATTTGAATTTGTGTCCTCGGGACATTTATCCAGCTTTTGGATTCAGTGTTTCATTCGATAACCAGTACACCACCCACTCAGCCAGACCTTGGCTTATCTGTGATCCAATCTCATTCCATTTTTAAACGTTTCATTTTCTTTTAAACTTCCAAAATATTTGAGGAAAGAAGTGGTTGGGCTGGGAAGGCCATCAAACAAGAGTCTGAAGTGCAGAGAGTTGTAAACTCAGCCAGCTCCATCATGGGCAGTGCAGAGGACATCTTCAATAGGCAATGTCTCGAGAAGGGTGGTAGCCATTATTAAGGACCGTCACTAACCAGGCCATGCTCTCTTCTCATTGGTATGATCATGAAGGAGGTACTGGAGCCTGAATAAATGCATTAAACATTCTAGGAGCAACTTCTACCATCAGGTTTCTGAACTCATTCCCCTCACTTTTTGAACATTCTTTCATACATGGCCAAATGCAATTCACAGTAAAATTCGTTGTATTGTACAGTATCACTGCCATAAAACAACAAATTTCACCACATGTAATGGCCTCCAACTTGATGGCATGAATATCAGTCTCTTTTCGCTCTCACTGCCCTTTTCTATTTCCTACTCTGGACCCATGTCCCTTCTCAACTGCCTATCATCTCTCCCTGGTTTCCCCTCTTTCCCTTTCTCCTATGGTCTACTCCACTCTCCAGCCTTTAACCTTTCCCACCCACCTGGTTTCACTCACCACCTTTCCTCCTTCCCCCGACCCTACCTTTTTATTCCCCCTTTTCCAGTCCTGATGAAGGGTCTCAGCCCAAAACATCGACGGTTTATTCATATCCATAGATGCTACCAGACCTGTTGAGATCCTCTAGCATTTTGCTTTGGATTTCCAGCATCTGGAGAATTTTGTTGTCAGTAATAGTAAATGTAACTGAAGGTTTTTGCAGAAAGGGGGGTGGTAATTTGGAGAGTGCAGCTGAAACATGGTGCAAAGAGGTGTTTCAGTTGATGCAAGCCTGCCTGTCGGAGAAAGAACATTCCAGATCTGCTGCCCTGGAGGACCTTGGCAGGCAGAGGTTTAACAAGCAACATTAATTGGAAGGCAGATATCTAGATGCAAATCATACAAAGTGGAACTGTGGTGGTCAAGAAAAGCAGCTTTGAAGCACATGGAGACACAAGAGATTTTACAAATGCTGGAAATGCAGAGCAACACTCACCAAATGGTGGAGGCTCTCATACATGTAATAAATGAAGTTGAGAGACTGGGATGAGGGGAGGGAGGAAGTGGCATGGTTGACACTGGAATGGAACTGAGTGAGGTGCATACATGGTAGGCATGCCTCTTGAAATTCTGATAATCATTGTTAACACCCACTACTGAGTCGGGCCTGAGCTAGCAGCCCAAATGCGAGCAAGGAAAAGACACTGGACGCGGAGCTTTGAATGGGAGTCAACCTTGCCACTATTTTATTTGAAAACATTCTTGATAAGATGAGACTATTGCAGGTAAGCTACTGGTGTGGGCACAGTGATCACAAAGATGCTACCGAGCTACGCCCAAATCGGCAAGTCGCAACTGGGCAAGAATAGCAATGACTAATCAATCAGATTATTTAACTCTTTGGGATACTGGCAGAGTCAAGAACTCTGGTTCCAACATCAGCTTCTCAACAGCAACTTCAGCAGTTACCACAGGTAAAAGGTGAAACTACTCAAACCAAAAATCCCTTTGAGAACCCAACACAACTAATTCAGAACTGGGGGCATGGCACTGCTGATCAGAGTTAGTGTCACGGCTGCAGAAAAGGAGGGAGTCATGGAGGGATTGTCCACTGGGTCTCTGTGAGTGGAAGGGGTCAATAAATTGACCAGGTGTTTTTTTAAAGTCTATCTGATTGTAACAGGGACATCGAGGAGCAAATAGGGAAATAGATTCTGGAAAGGTGTAATAATAACAGGGTTGTCGTGGTGGGAGATTTTAATTTATCAAATATTAATTGGCATCTCCCTAGAGCAAGGGGGTTAGATGGGGTGGAGTTTATTAGGTGTGTTCAGGAAGGTTTCCTGACATAATATGTGGATGAGCCTACAAGAGGAGAGGCTGTGCTTGATCTGGTTTTGGGAAATGAACCTGGTCAGGTGTCAGGTCTCTTAGCGGAGAGGGATAGGAATAGACAAGTTAAGAAAGTGTTTCAATTGGAGTAAGGGGAAATATGAAGTTTTCAGGCAGGAACTTGAAAGCATAAATTGGTGACCAGTGGTGTGCCTCACGGATCTGTTCTGGGTCGCCTTCTCTTTGTAATTTTTATAAATGACCTGGATGAGAAAGTGGAGGGATGGGTTAGAAAATTTGCTGATGACACAAAGGTTGGGAGTGTTGTGGATAGTGTGGAGAGCAAAACTGGGCTGAGAAGTGGCAGACAGAGTTCAACCCAGCGAAGTGTGAGGTGGTTCATTTTGGTAGGTCAAATACGATGGCAGAATATAGTATTAATGATAAGACTCTTGGCAGTGTGCAGGATCAGAGGGATCTTGGGGTCCGAGTCCACAGAACGCTCAAAGCTGAAGCACAAGTTGACACTGTGGTTAAGAAGGCATACAGTGCACTGGCCTTCATCAATCATGGGATTGAGCTTAAGAGGTAATGTTACAGCTATATAGGACCCTGGTCAGACCCCACTTGGAGTACTGTCCTCAGTTCTGGTCACCTCACTACAGCAAGGATGCAAACTATAGAAAGGGTGCAGAGATTTACAAGGATGTTGCCTAGAGCTCAGCCTTTTCCCCTTAGAGCAACAGAGGATGAGAGGTGACATTATAGAGGTATATAAGATGAAGAGAGGCATTGATCATGTTGCTAGAGGCTTTGTCCCAGGGCCGAAATGGCTAACACGAGAAGGCACAGTTCTAAGGTGCTTGGAAGCAGGTACAGTGGAGATGTCAGGGGTAGGCTTTTTACACAGAGAGTGGTGAGTGTGTGGAATAGGCTGCTAGTGACGATGGTAGAGGTGGATATGATAGGTACATGGAGCTCAGAAAAATAGAGGGCTATAGGTAACCCTAGGTAATTTCTGAAGGGCATGTTTGGCACAGCATTGTGGGCCAAAGGGCCTGTACTGTGGTGTAGGTTTTCTACGTTTCTATGACCCACAGCAAGAATTACTCTCCCCAATGTTCCCACGAGTTCCTGGAACTTCCAATGTTTGGAATACAACATCAGCAGCAGGCTGAAAAGTTAGACAATAAACAGCTTGCACTGATCCCAGATCAACTGGATTGCTCCATTTATTCAGCCACTGACCAAAGCATATTCACTTCATTTGAAAGCACCTGCTTTTGTTCCTTGGTCTCAGTGTGGGCTGCCTACAGATGCGGAATGGCACCTTTCAATCTTCACTGACGCCACAATGTATTGATTGCAGTGTCCTTGTGAGATGACATGTCACATCAGTCCCTGTAGATATACAAAGCCTGCCTTCTGTAAGCTTACAATTTCCTTCAAGGACACCTTGAAAAATAAAAAAGGAAGATGAGCCAACAATTCATTAAAGACGTATTTCTAAACACCTACTCTCCACCCCCAGGCTAGCGCAATGCCAGATCCATTCTCGCATTCTGCCTTGTGATCCAGAATATGCCAGAAGTGGTGCAAAATCTCATGCACTCAACTGCACCCAGAACAATGCTTCACCTTGAGATATAGTATTTGCACAATATCTGTGTGCCGTACAACAAAGCCAACATTAGACATCGCTGCTTTTCTCTGCTGCACAAGAGGATTGGAATGCCACGAGACAACGCACGGTGATGCATCTTTCCAATGGAATGGGACCGGAATGCAAAGCGAGATTCGATACTGCCAAAGTTATTCGTTCCAAACTATACCAGACTCTTCACAATTCACATTCTCAGCATTACTTTTTATTTGCACAGTTCTCCTTTTGAACACTGGTTACTTGCATTTGTCCGCTTATATATAGTTTTTAGTAAATTCTATTGTAATGAATTTCTCATCTAAATGCCTGAAAGAAATTCATCTCAAACTATTATATGGCAAGTTTGACAACAATTTGACTTTGAACTTTAAAATGGATGAAAGCAAAATGAGCCATTTACAACAAAAACAAATAATCAGTCACACAGCACAGAAATGGTTCAGTGGGCCCATGTTCATCATCTTTCATCTTTTTAGTCTGCCATGTTACTGTCAAACTCTACCCAAATTCTACCACATACCCATACACCTACCAACATGCACAGCTTTGGGATGTGGGAGGAAATCAGAGAGCTAGTCACATGGTTGCCCATGGCCACAGGGACAATGTAGAAACTCCACAGAAACAAGGACTGTACAGAGGCCAAAGAATCCGAGAGTCAACCAAACTGACAGCTGTAACACTGCGCCAATATTTTTATAAACGGCATGTACAGTCCACAAAATTAAGGAGGCATAGGAACAAAATGTTTAATCTGTGCTGCTGATATGATCTTACCATATTTAAACTGACAGGTAAACGGTAGCAGAGTATGAAAGGGGGGAGCAGATGAATAGGTGAGGTCACAGATACAGAGATGTTTCAGGTACCCTCTGGCCCACCCAAGACTTATCACATATCCCTTTCTGTCTAATACCTCCCCCACTCGTCGCCCATTTCAGTCTCTTACCCTAACCTTACCTGGTACCATCACCCAATTGTTAGATATCCCCTTTACTCTGTTCCTTTCTGCCCAGTATCCTTCCTTTTCTGTTTCCACTCACCTCTCAAAATCCATAGTCATCTCATCTCCACACACCACAACCCCCCCCCCCCTCCCATCTGGGCCCAGCTATCACTTGCTGGCTGCTGCCTCACCCCTCTACACTCTCAGTTCTGATGCAGGGTCCTGACTCAAGACTGTTGACCATCCCTCTGTCTCAACAGATGGTGCATAAGTTCCTCCAGAGCTGGGGCTTTTCTTTGGATCAAGCAGCATTCTTCATTTGGCCAACCTGGTATTACACCAAATGATGTATTCACTTCATTCAATGTCAGATTGAAGACTAAATCTCATTCAAAACTGAGTATTACGGCTATAGTTTCAAATTAATTTTGGATTAACAACCAGAAGAGCCATATAATTGCTGCTTGTTTATGTTCTGTACATCATCAAATGGGTGCTAGAGTTGGAGGGTGGGTGTGGAGGCGGATGAAGATGGAGCAAGTAAAAGATTCACTAACAACATCCTTTATACAGCATCAAAATAATTTCACGAGAATTGGAGTGGTTTTTTAGTGGAGTTACCATTTTGATGGAGAAAACATTGCCTTTAATTTGTACATACTGTAGCAAGCTCCCAGAAGCAAAGTTATAAACACCAGATTCTCCACCGGAGGGGTGGGATTTTGGAATAGCTATTCCTGTTTCCCTCAGATTAGAGCTGAGGTCTTTACTTTCACCTCACCATGTCTTGGCTTAATGCACCCTGACAGTACCACACAGCAGCTGAGGTCTCTGCAGTGGCAACGTGGTGCGGCAATTAGCAGAACACTTCACCAATCGGGCTTCAATTGCTGCCACTGTCTGTAAGGAGTCTGTGCACTCTCCCTGTGACTGTGCTGGTTTCCTTTGGGGGCACCGGTTTCCTCCCACATTCCAAAGAATGCAAGGGTCAGTAGGAGTAGGTACACTGTGGGCATGCAATGCTGGTGCCAGAAGAGTACTGACATTTGCATGTGTCCCCAATACAATCCTCACTGATTTGATTTGATGCAAACAATGCATTTCACTCTATGTTTCCATGTACCTGTGAGGAATAAAGCTAATCTTATTTACTCAGGAAAAATTAGTACCATCCTCTGAGACAAAGTTGAATTTCAGTCCTGAATCACAGGCAACAAAGCTAAAGTATTGAAGGCATGCAGTTGAATTGCCAAAACTATGAAGCAACTTGAACATTCCTGCCCTGAAGGACACATTTCTCATGATTGGAGGCCTTGGAACAATGGATTGAGGGAACAGAGATACTTTACATCCCCATTTCCATCTCTATTGCAAACATAATCCAGTTTTGTTTTCAATAAGTTCATCTGATAGTGAGTGATTCTGGAGTTAGTCATATCCACAAGGAGTTAGGACATGTTGCTGAGGATATTGCTCATCTTTCCATTGCCTCAACGTCTTTTGTCATTTATCCAAGGCATTAGTTATTTGTTTTAACAGCCGAACATTTAACTTAAAGTCAAAGTAAGGTTATCTGTGCTCTTTGTTGAAGGGTGGGTGCACATGCCACTGGGACAGTGCATCACCACAACATTGTCAACAATCAGAAATTTTGGTTTCAAAATAAGTTGTAATTCATTTTCCTAGGCATCGCTCCAACCCCTTTAGGGACTGGTATTTTGAATGAAAACACAAACTTGCTAAGAAAAATCCCACCCTAGATATTAAATTGCCTCCTCCTCTTCACACACCAGTGGGGTTCAGTTTTGCAACCTATCGTATTTCTGTGGCCTGAAAAATGATTTAGGTTTGCGGCAAAGTCAAGCAAGGGACAACTGTATTGAAGGAGACAGCCTACTCACAAAAACAAATTACACAGGTAGGCAGAAATAACAGTAAGTGAAGTTTAATGCATTTAAGAGTTACATAGCAACATGAGCACACCATTCAGATGGTGAAGACAACAAGGAGAAATTACCTTGTTCTTAGCAGAATTTATAATCTAATTCACTTAATAAATCAACAGCCAACAGAATAGTCTGGTTGGAAGCTGCATTAAATTTTGGTCATGTGATCACAAGGGAAAGAAGGTGAGGTACACTGAAAGGAAGTGTCAAAGGGCCCAGAACAAAGGCACAAGAAACAAGATTTTCAGCCTATAAAGACACTAAGTTAAGGCAAGGATATGGTAAATTATGACTAGGAATATGGGTTCAAAATAATATTCCTAAATTTGATTCCTTTTTAAAGTTCTGTCATCATGATGCTTACCATGTACTGGGAAGTGGAATAGGATAGATCAGATACATTTCAAGAGTCGGCCGCCTTCCACTGAGGCCGCTTGGACATTCTAGGCTATTATAGATGGGCCTCCACTTCAGTCCATTTTCCTGCTTTCTCACCTCACTCTTATGTCTTTTCAGTCTAAAATTAAATATAACCAGGCATTTTGGCTTCCACGATCTCATGCTAGGAATGTTCACAGATTCACTATCCTCTGGAAAGAAAAAACATTCTCATCTTAGTCCTACAAACATGAACTTCTATCTTAACTGTGACCACTGGTTTTGGATGCCAAAGCTGACGCAAAATCTTATCTACACTAAACCTGTCAAAAGTTGTCATAATTTTGTAGATTTCAACGAGGAGACTTTTTATTCTTCAAATCTCTTGTGAACTCATGTCACCCCAGCTTAGCCTCTTGGAGAACTTGGCCTCAATAACTCCTTGTGCAATTGGATCCTGGATTTCCTTACAAGTAGGCCCAAGTCAGTTCGGATTTGCAAAATCTCCTCCGATCTCCGCTAGCACAGGAGCACCACAAGAATGTGTGCTTAGCTCCCTGCTCTACTCGCTTTACACTTTTGACTCTGTAGCTAAGCGTAGCACCAACGCCATAATCAACTTTGCTGATGACACCACAGACGTGGGCCAAATTAAACATGATGATGAATCAGCACACAGGAGGGAGTTTGAAAATTTGGCTCAGTAGTGTCGTATTATAACAACAACCTCTCACTCAGTGCCAGCAGGACCAAGGAACTGATTATAGATGTCATGAGAGGGAAATCAGAGGTCCATGAGTCAAGGGGTGAGTTAGCAACTTTAAAGTTCTAGGTGTTACTATTTCCGAGGACTTGTCCTGGACCCAGTACACAAGTGCAATTACAAGAAAGCATGGCAGCGTCTCTACTTGCTTAGGAGTCTGCTGAGATTCAGCATGACATCTAAAATTTTGACAAAATTCCCTAGATGTGTTATGGAGAGTATATTGACTAATCGCATCACAGCCTGGCATGGAAACACCAATGCCTTTGAATGGAATATCCCACAAAATGTAATGGATTCAGCCCAGTACATCACAGGTAAAGCCCTCCCGACCACTGAACACATCTACATGAAGCACCGTCGTACAAGAGCCTCAGGACTCACACCACCAGGTTCAAGAACAGTTACTACCCCTCAACCATCAAACTCTTGAATAAAAGGGATAACTACACTCACTTGCCCCATCACTGAAATGTTCTCAGAACCAATGATCTCACTTTTATCTCATTATCTCACATTCTTAATATTTATTACAATTTATTTGCACTTACACTGTTTGTTGACTTCTGTACTCTAGTTGTTCTTTCATAGATCCTTTATAGTTACTGTTCTATAGATTTTCTGAGTAGGCCAATAGAAAATGAACCTCAGGGTTGCAAATGGTGACATACATGAACTTACATAACCAAAATCCAAAGGAAATTTTATTGAGTACAGTTCCAGCAATCCCCAAGCACTTCAAAGCTTCCCGAGATATAGCAGACTGCCTTGACATTCATTCTTTCCACCAGTGGGGTACAGTATATACCATCTATGAAAATCATTACTATTACTTGCCAAAGTTACTCTGAGAGAACCTTCTAAGTGTGTAATCCCCACCAACAAGAATAGCAGATTCATGTAACCACCAGAAATAAGTACGGAACCATCCCAACTTGGAAATATCTCTATTTCCAACTGTCACCTCTGGATTGAAACCCTGCAACTTCCTGCCCAACAGCATTGTGGGAATATCTTCAGAGATACAGCAGTGACTCCAGATCCCAACCTGCCACAACCAAAAAAGGACAAACGAAGAATGATCAATACTGCACCATTCTGATGATGTCAGGCCCCAACAATCTGATACACTGAACTAGTAACAGACCTCAACTATTGCTGCACAGATCGTGGCAAACAAGGAAGTGAAATTTAGTTACATGGATTTAGAATGAATGACACAAGGCTACAGAATTGTTGCAAAGAGCTATCAAGTAGGTTTCTGAATGATCCATGAATACTACTACATCATTTTTGCACTATTTTATAATTATTAGTGATATTTATGCCTTTGCATTGTACTGTTGCTGTAAAACAACAAATTTCATGTCATAAGATGGATAATAAACTCAATTCTTATGAAAATGAATTTCAGGGTAGAATACGTTGCCATTTATAATACATGCTTGAATAATACATTGACTTTCAACTTCATTCTGAATTGGATAATTTGGAAATGTTAATTGACTTCTGATGAAAAGATGTCAATTTGAAACATTTACCCCTTTTTCCTGATCCCACAGATGCTGGCTGATCTGCTGCATATCCCAAACATGTTTAGCTTGCATTTCCAATGTCTGCAGCATTGGATTTTCCAAATAATGAGCTTTCGCTGTAAAGCTTCAAACCTTCCGATAATATCTGATGCTTTCAAGTCTCCACTATCAGAAGATAGATTATCAAAAGATGAAAATCTTGATAGGTCTGATTTAGTTTGGTCAGAGATAGTGTTTGAGCAAGAATTAAAATTACTAATTTGCAGTGTTTTTAAAGAGATAAAAGTCATACTACTACACTGACTGCTGTACCACAAGCAGATACCTCGTTATCAGTCAGATTTAATATCACCAGCATATGTCATGAAATTTGTTAACTCCGTGGCAGTAGTATAATGCAATACATGGTAATATAAGAAAAAAAACTGTATACGTGTGTGCGTGTGCATGCAATTGTGTATGTGTGTGTATCAAGCAGTTAAACAAATAATGCAAAAACATAAAAAAAAGTAGTGAGCTAGTGTTCGTAGGTTCAATGTCCATTCAGAAATCGGAAGGTAGAGAGAAAAAAGCAGTTCCTGAATTGCTGAATGTGTGCCTTCAGGCTTCTGTACCTCCTTCCTGATGGTAACGGTGAGAAGAGGGCTTGTCCAGGGTGGTGGGGATCCTTAATAATGGACACAGCCTTCCTAAGGCACAGTACCTTGAAGATGTCTTAGGTGCAATGGAGGCCAGTACCCATGATGGAGTTGTCTAATTTTACAATTTCCTGCAGCTTACTTTGATCCTGTGCAATAGCCCCACCATATCAGATGGTGATGCAGCCAATCAGAATGCTTTTCATGGTACATCTGTAGAAATTTGAGTGTTTTAGCTGAGATTTCAAATCTCTTCAAACTCCTTATGAAATATAGCCACTGTCTTGCCTTCTTCATAGCTGCATCAATATTTTGGGACCAGGTTATATCCTCAGAGATATTGACACCCAGGAACTTGAATTTGCTCACACTCTCTACTTCTGCCCCTCTATAAGAATTGGTGTGTGTTCCTTCATCTTACCCTTTCTGAAGTTCACAATCAGCTCGTTGGTCTTACTGATGTTGCGTGCAAGGTTGTTGCTGTGACACCACTCCACTAGGTGGTATATCTCACTCCTGTACGCCCTCTTGTCACCATCTGAGATTCTACCAACAATAGTTGTATCATCAGCAAATTTATAGATAGATTCCTAGATAACTAACCTGTAAAATTTGCTAAACTCGTAACACTGCATTACACCCATCAGACATAATGATCGAGAAAGATTAAATATTGTCTGCCTCAATCAATACAAAAACAACATGAGATAATGAGTCACTTAAAACAATTTTAATCCAAGTTGCCCGTATTAGTAATTGCTTCCAGTGGAAAACTATTGCAAGTGTCTAAGTCAGAGACAGTTTTCATGTTGAATCGCTTCCTGAAGATGTAACTTCCCTAAAAACAAACTTCCATCTCTCCTTCCAAACAATCTGAGTCACATCTGAGCAACCCGGTGTGGCAACAGTTGGTGCGGTTGTCTTGCAGTTCTGGGGGCCCACGCTCCACTGTGAGGCTTCAAGGCAGCCTGGGCAAAACCTGTCGAGTGCAGAGCTACACGTGAAACTCGGACTGATGATACGTAACACAAACGAGCAGATCAGCGGAAAATGGAATCTGATTCAGGGAAAAGCGAGGCAATGCCTTTGGGAGTTACAACAATTCAAAGACACTCAGGCATGAAGTGCTTATAGGTTGGAGTGGCACAATAGATCAATAAAGGTAGTTGAAACACTCAGATGTGATGCTTTCCTCTATACAACCAAGACATAGAACACAAGGGCAGGAAGGTTATATTAGCAGTTGAGTACCAGGACGTGGCAGCGTTAGACCTCAGAGTCAGCTGTACAGCACGCAATCAGGCCCTTCAGACCATCACATCTATGCTAACCTTCTTGGCCAATGACATTCATCCCACTTGCCCACAACGGTCTGTAGCCTTCTATGCCTTGCTCATTCAGTTGCTGTCTAACTACCTCCTGAATGTAGTGTTTGTAGTTGACTGTATCACAGCCCCTGGAAGCACAATACAGATATCGACCACAGTGGGTAGCATAATGCCTGCACTACACCTGTGTCCAGTGTTCAATCCTGCTGCTGTTGGTAAGGAGCACACAAATTCTTCTTGTGACTGCGTGTGTTTCCTCCAACATTCAGAAGACGTGCAGGTTAGTAGACAACATGGATGTAATTGGGCAGCGTGGGGTTGTTTACTGGAAGGGCCCATACCATGCTGTATCTCTTTAAAAAATCCCCTCGCTTGCTTTAAAATTTCTTCCTCTCTCTTTAAACCTATGCCCTCATTTTTGATAATTGGAAAATTACCCTCACTACCTATTTCTGCCCATATATGTCATAAACTTATATACTTCCATCCAGACACTCTGCTCCAGAGTGAACAAGCACAGCCTAGTCATTCTCTCCCCACAACTAAAGTCCTCCAATCCAGGCAACATCCTGGGTGAATCTCATCTTCTCTCTAATGCCACCACGTTCTTCCTAAGAGTGGTGATTAGAAACGTACAACCCAGTGTGATCTATCCAGCATTTTGTTAAGTTGCAACACAAACTCTCCATTTTTACATTCTATGGAGGCAGGCTTACCATGCCTTCTACAACACCCTATCTGGGCAGCCACTTCAACCAAAGGTCTCTTCATTCATTAATATTCTTTAGCACTTTATTATTAATTGTTGATGTTCTACCCCTATTTGATGCGTCATCTTACACTAATCAAGGTTGATTTCCATGAGCTAATACTTCAGCCAAATTTCCACTGAATTAAATGCTGCTGAACCTTTATGCAACCTTTCTCTAATACTCTCTCCACCCCTGAAACTAGGTTCATTGGCTTCGAGCTACCTGGCTCATCCCTGCCTTTCCTCAATAATGGAACAGAATTAGCCATCTTCCATTCTTCTTGAAGTAAGAAAAGATTGGCTTCAGTGTTCTTCCTCTCCACCCCTGAAGCTCACAGAAGAGGCAAAGGAGAGACAGAGTGGTAAAGCATAGATACAGATACTGGTCTATTGTCCATCATGTCTGTTCTGTCCTCTTTGCCCATGTTCACTAATCATACTTGCCCTCATTATGAAAATATCCTTCAATGCCTTGTCTATCCAAACACGTCTTAATGCCTCTGATATGACTGCATTGGATTCCACCACCAGCAGCCTGATTTGAGTACACCTCCCTGAGACATGTACAGGGCCAAAGATCTAGCGTTGAAAGATGGGTTCTTTTTTTTTTTGACGAGTACATACGTGGTAGGCTGAATGGTCTGCAAACACAGATTAATATTGACATGACTGAAGTGGTTTTGTGGTAATAAGTTCCAGTCTGGGCTTCTCCCCCATCCCCAGCCTTTCCAGTTCTGATGAAGAGTCTCCGCCTGAATCATCAAATGTTTATTCCTCGCCATAGATGCTGCCTGAACTGAAGAGTTCCTCCTGCATTTTGCGTGTGTGTGTTGCTCAAAATTTCCAGCATCTACAGAATCTCTGGTGTTCCAGACTCGGTCAACCTCTTCACCATCTTGTTTGGTAAGGCAGCCATTTGTATAAGTACAACATACACAGTGATCCCGAAATTAACTTCCCCATCCCTAGTTCTTTGAACGACGATTCATCTGGGAGCAGCAGTGATGAGTTAATACTGGAGGGCCTTTCGAGTTTCCAGAGGTTCAGCACATTAACGTAGTAGAAAGAGGCTGTTCACTGACAGTGCTGGTTGAGGAAGAACTGCCCAGCCTGATTCAGCTTTCCAACACCCAGTCCAAATCCCTTCGAGCTGTGCCTCAAGTACACATCCAAGCAAGGGCAGTGCGGTACGTAGTGGTTAGAGTCACACCTCACCATGCCAGTGACTGGATTCCTTTTGCTATCTGTAAGGAGTCTGTGCAGTCCCCACTGTGAATGCAGAGTGATTTGTTCCTCCAAACATCCAAATAAAGACATAGAGATGAGGGCATGTAAGCTGTGAACATGCTATGTTTAGGCCAGAAACATGGTGACACTTGTGGGCTGCTCCCAGTACATGCCAGGTGGCAGTGGTCATTGATGCAAACAATGCATTTCACTGTATGTTTAGATGTTTCGATGTATGCGGCAAATAATGGTAATATTTCATCTTTAATCACTATCCAAACATCTGATGCATAAAGGAAAATCAACTGAGTGCCTCCATTTTCAACAGTATCAGAGATGGGCAATAAATTTTGCTTCCCAACTGCTCCCATAATAGCCATCTGAGGACAACACCCAGGTAAGTCTCACTCATGGAGAAAGACCAGTTGGCTGTGTTTCTGAAGAATAGAACTAGGTCACACTTTCTGCAGAAAGAACTTTTAGAAGAATTCAGGTGGGGGATCTCATTGAAACCTACCAGATAATGGAAGACCTAGTTAAGAGTGGACATGGAGGAGTCAAGGAACAGAAGACACAGCCTCAGAATAGAAGGATGTCCATTTAGAACAGAGATAGGGAGGAATTTCTTCAGCCAGAATGTGGTGATTTTATGGAATTCATTGACAGTTGGCTGTGGAGGTTAAATCAGTGGGTATACTTAGAGCAAAGGTTGAGAGGTTCTCAATTAGTAAGAGCATCAAAGGCTATGGAGAGAAGGCAGGAGAATGGTGCTGAAAGGAATAATAAATCAGCCATGGTAGAATGGTGGAGTAGACTCAATGGGCCAAATGGCCTAATTCTTATGGTCTTATGATCAAAAATCAAGATGAGTACTGCTCAATAGCATTCTGCTCTCAAGCTGGCAAGAGTTAAATACAATACATAAATTACACAGCTATAATGTCTAAAATGATCCAGTGAAGGAATCTAATCTACCAGCCACCCACACTATGGGCTCATTCAAACAGAACAAGTTCCTTGCTTGAACAAGCATTGGTGAGGGGCATTGTTTGAAGCCAAGGCGATTTAGCAGCCACTACGTTTTCAATCAAACAGGCAAAACCTTAATCCAGAAAAGATTTACAGGCACTTTCCATAACAGTAACCATTGTAAAATACAAAGCATATTTGAAAATGGGATACAAGCCCATTTATAATTTTGAATCGTATCAGTTTCACCATCAACAAATCAGGCATGCCTTCACTTGACATTTACGAGAGACCCACACTGCTATTCCTGTACCTCAAGTCACAAGAGAAAATACTATAATTCCACTGGAAAGGTTTCGGCATTGGGATCCATCTCAATTTCACTTTTTCAGAAGAAATCCATTTTCTGATAAGAACAAGACATCTAGCATGCATGGTTTATAATTTTGTAATTTCTGCAAATGCTGAGAGATAAAAGTACTCCAAGGAGATTGCAAAGGCAATCCGAATTATGGTGGATTCTGAAAAAATGCACGCTCTGACATACCCTCTAATCCCTCTAGCTGTGACAAGAGCCCATCCAGCATCCGTGATAATTAAGGACAGAGCACAGGCCCAGACTGAGAGATGCCTATTGCCAAAAACCAGCTGCGTCACCTTGTGGTTCTGGCACCAGGGATCTATTGATAGACCCAGAAAGAGGAATTATATTTCCTTTTGAACATAGTTTCCTCTTGTGTTGCCTTTCTTCTCGTTTCTTAAGTTCAGAACAGAGGGAGTGCTGCTTTCATCAACAAGAAAGCTCACACACAAGTGGGAAAAAGAAAATGCCTGGGCAGCAGTGGGGTTTCTCCATTTAAAGTGGCACTGTCCATTCAATTAGAGCAATGAGAAGCTTCTTCTGCATCGTTTTCCTCCTCTTTACCATCCAAGGTCTGTGACTCATTCTTGCATCCAGTCTTCCAAAAGGTAAATTTCCAATATGAATTCATCAGTTTCCAAATGCTGACCAGATATTGGCTTATGCTGGTGGTTTGGTTGGGATGAAGTCAGTGTTACAATACTCACCTGACCATGCCAGCCTCCAGGTTTAGATGCTCTAACTCTCCGGAACATAGACAACGGGCACGGCTCCTTTAAGGATTCAGCCCTGCTAGTTGGCACCACAGTTTTAATATTTGCAGAGTCAGTGCTCAATCATCAGCTCAACTTTGGATGCTTGTCTAGCATCTAGTTTAGAACCCTGATTTCCTGTCAGCCCCGTTTCGTGTCTCAATTCTGGTCTTGGATACTTCAGAACTTGGGTCCTTACCCTCCTTGCCTAGGTTTCTCATCACAGTTGGTACCTGGCGAAAAGGTGCCAGAAGGAAGAAGAAGCTGGCGTAAACTCTTCCTGTCAAGATGGTTTCGAGCTGAGATGTCAGTCAAGGTCAATGTTTTTGTGGGGTTTTTTTTTAGGGTTCTTGGGATGGTTTCGGTGGCAGTGCACAGAGTTAGGGGAAGATTAGGATTTACAAACAGTGATGGGGGGAGTCAGAAGTCAGGGACAGTAAAGAGTCGGGCAGGAGACAAGAGTTCGGACCCCAGGAGGCGGTTCTCCATTGTTGAAGGCCAGCAGTCCTTAGAGGTAGATGGTGGGTCTGCAGGCGCTGAGGATGAAAACCAGAGAACTCCATGGTCAATGACTGATGCGTGTGGGCCTCCTGGATGAAGACTGGCGACCCCATGCTCAGGTTGGTGAACTGCTCATAAGAGAGGCCTCAGTTGCAGTATTCTTTGGCTCTATTCACCACATCCAAGGAAGTATGTTAACACTGAAATGGGTATAAGGGAGATTAATGAGTCCATTGCCAGGGTTGAAGTTTATGAAGAGAAATTGTTGCAGTAGTTTCCTTTGGATAAAAGAAACCTGAGCACAAACCTAATCAAAGAATATTAAATAGAGACTAATTCAGGGCAAACAGGAAGTACCAGTATCCCTTGGCATTGGGCATTGATCATGGGAGACAGATTGACAATAATTGGCAGAAGGATTAAAGGAGAATTCTTTTCACTTAAAGAGATGAGGAACTGAAGTTTTCTACCTGAATGGGTGGTGGCTATTAAAATGTCACATTAAGGTGGCAAACCCAATGCACAGAAAGCACTCAGAATAAAAAAAACCTTTCCTGGGATTATTTCTCTCTTAAGAATGCTCTCTTGCTGAAGCTTGGGAGAGAGGTCCCATATTAACCAAGTTCAAGTTTAATTGTCATTCAACCAGATACTCGTATCACATGCAAACAGCTAAGCGAAACGTCGTTCCTCTGGGGTCAAGGTGCAAAATACAGTAAATACAGTCCCACAGCACATAGCATGCATTGTAACAATAGAAAAAAATGTTAGCCCACATTCCTGAATGGCATGGCTTGCAGACTGACGGTGCATGGAATAGTCACAATGACAACAGCATTTCCTCGACAATCCTTCAGTGACTGTTAAATGCTCAGAGACACGGAAACAACATGGAAACCAAAAATACAGAAGCTCTGTTCAAAGCTTCCTCATGAGAATGTGAGCCATCCCTAATTGGGAACAACACAAGAGTTCAAACCAAAACAGAAATTTAACCAGCAGGTAAACATTTCAGAGGAAAGTATAGCCCAACATACTAATTATTGATCACGTGGGATTGCAGAGAACCACTACTGCCCGGAAAATGTTTATGCTCAAGAGACTTCAACATGGAAGCATGATGATACATTTGCTGCAGATTTTCTGCTCTCCTGTAAGAGATTGCACACGTGTGTCTGGGGGTGGAGAGGGAGAGGGAGATTAACCGAGTGCTCAGAAGCTCTCAACGGGTCAGCAGTCAAAAATAATTGCTGGAAAGAAATCACTGCTTAGAAAAAGAAATGCAGCTCTGATGAAAGACTTGTGACCCAAGACATTAATCCTGCTTATTTTTCCGCAGATGCAGGCTTGCTTTTTCTGCTTCACTTCATCCATAACAAGGCCCGCTTCTACAAGCGTCCTTGCTACTTTCTGAACCACCGTGCTTCCTCAATCTTCGGTGCAACAGGGCAGTGTAACGCCTTACAGCACCAGTTGTAAGATTTGGGGTTCAAACCCCACCTCCTGTACATTCTCCCCGTGATCCATGGGTTTCCTCTAGGTGCTCTGGTTTCCTCCCACATTCGAAAGACCATATGAGTTAGGGTAAACTACGGGCATCCTATACTGTTGGAGGAGCAGGGCGACATTTGCAGGCTGCCCCAAGTCCATCTCAGACCACGTTAGTCAGCGACACAGACAACACGTTTCACTGTATATGGGTGCTGCATACCAAGTTCACTCTCCTGGAGCTGCTCATCTTTAAAAACTACTCCACCTGAGAGACCAAATCCAGTCCCTTCTGAAGGGTTTCAGCCCAAAACGTCGACTGTACTCTTTTCCATAGATGCTGCCTGGCCTGTTGATTTCTTCCAGCATTTTGCATGTGCTGCTGAGTCAGCGAATGGAGCCTTTGTCTAATACCTTACCCAGAACACAGTAATTCAGCCCCCTCACTATTGGGCCAGTCCAATAAATATTGCAGTCATCTGGTATGAGCCCTGGTGGCCTACATCAGTTCGGGCAAAACTCAAACCTACTTGATGACATAGGGAGACTGTTTGGCACTTTAAATACCTGTTTCACACCGACAGGATGCTAAATAACCCTGAAATTGAGTCACTCATAAATTTCAGGAACAAGGATGGGTAAAATCTTGCTTTAAAGGGATGCTCTTGACATTTCAGTATAGATAATGAAATGAATTTTTGGACAGCCCCTGTGGGAAGAAGGCCCCATGTACTTTGCAACACCTAAGGAATTAGAAAAAAGAATTACTAAGGGCAATTGGATACTTTCTGTGGTCCACCACAACACCGCATCCGACATGATCTCCAGTTAAAACTTCTGCAAAGTGTTAAAACACGTAGTTACTTCCTGAAGGTTGGGTAGTACTGTTAACAATTAATCTCCCAAGATCTGATAAAATGGTACCAGGAAGCTAATAGCAGATTATAGAGCATGCCATTTGAGAGAAATGGAAATTATGAAGCCAGCTTCAGTTTTTAAGTCGCGCAGGTGCTGGTAACAAATACTGAAAAATAACAGACAAACTAGCCAACAGCTAGAACTCAAACTAACACAAGAGCATGGATTTCAACCAGTGTTGTACAGCCCTTCAACAGGGGCCCTTCAACACCATTTATACAGGTACCATTTGATCCCCACCAACCCCATATTGCACCGTTCAGTTCATCTACACACCAGCCATCTACACAGATCATAGTTAGAACCTGTAAACCCCACTGAGGATTCAACCAGAGTCACTGCCCCGGACACCAGCACCATGTTGCCTTAAGGAACAAATGTGGTTCGGAATTCAACAGCTCCGACCAAATCTAAAGAGTGATAAAGTTCACATTAAAGATTAGCTTTAGTTGTCACACGAATTTCTAAACAGACAGCGAAAAACATCATTTTCTTCAACAATCGATGCAGTCCAAGGGTATGCTTCCGGTGTCGCCACAGCACAACCATCATCCATTAACCCTGAGCTGGGATGTAGGAGAAACTGGAGTACCGAGAGGGAAGCCACATGGTCACAGGGGTGGGGGGAGAACACACAAAATCCTCACAGATAGCCACGGGAATTGAACCCGGGTCACTGCTATGTAATAAAGCTATGCTAACTGCTAAGCTAACGCGCCCCCTATTCTGCGCTGCATTCCCCTGGTAAAGGTATTGTCATTCTTAAATAGTAATACAACCTCCGAGCCCCAAAGGCTTGAGAAATAGAAATCCGACAGGAGTCGATGTCATCAGCAAAATGCTCCCGCTCCCCAAAGTGTACACTATCTGGAAAGGAGTTCAGTAAAGCTATCCAGCGTGATCTGTTCCTTTGATCGGAGTATGCTGAGTCAAGGTGTGAGTGCAGTCAACTAGCAAGTGATGTGCATCACAGCTGGCTCAGAAAAATAATTGCTGTAATCAATCATTTAATTCTAAGACTGTCCATTTCCTTCAGAGCATCACCGAAATCTTTAATGATCCCCTTATCATCTTGCCCCACCTCATCGCCAATGCCCTATGTCCCTATAATTCTTGCCAAAATACTGCAGTGTCTAATTCCGAGTTATTCTCACTCCATCTCGAGCTACAAGCTGCACAAATCCTCTGCCTCCTATAAATGGTTTTAAAACTGCTGAAGTGTCTCGGACCGACTGTAAATTGTGAAATGCATCATTTGCACTGTCACACCAACACATCCAAGGATGTACTGGGGGCAGCCCACAAGCGCCAGCACACGTTCCGGCACCAACACAAAAGTCCACAATGCTCGGCAGAATAACACAGAACACAACAAGCAACAAAACAACAACAGCAAAACAAGCTCATTTCCTCCCTCCCTCCCTCCCTCCCACACACGGGCAGGACTCCAGCAGAGTCACGGCAGTGCAGGCACCAGGCCCTGTCTTTCCAAGCGGGCTTGCCGCAGAGAGGAAAGTGCAGAGATCTCACTGATCATCGACTGGTAATTTGCTGGGATGTACAATTATGAGCACTGGTGTCAGCGAGGGCCCACAGAGTGGAATTTAGTTGCTCCTGTGCATTCACTGGGGTAAACCACAATTTATCAATGTGCCGAGCCTTTGGCACCCTATTGCACGAGCTATTTTTAATGCTATTACTGCATTGTTTATGACAATCTGCAGCTGAATCCCATGAATCTCTGCCATCAGTGTTTACAAATCATATCAAATTAACAGATGGTGGTGTGTAGCTCTGTAAGCAATTGCTCAGAAGTAAATGAGAATTGTTACATTTGAGTTACCAGCTTCTCTATGACCCTTTTACAATGCCTGCTCCTCAAAGATGAGGACTTGGGAACCAAGGAGGAGGAGAGATTCTTGGAGCAAACCTTCCCCTAATTCTGTTCATGTGTGGATATCAACTAGAACCAATCCCACAAAAACCATAAACCACAACATGGCTTATCCTGAATTCCTAATGACCGAGTCAGTAAGCATATGGGCATACCACTCCAGAATCGAGGCTCTATTCAGACCTGCCTTCTTCCCAGAAAGCGATTGAACAATGTGGCATTTCAGTCGACCGTTTACTGTCATTTAACTCACTGTGATATCACATAAAAAAAACCTGTTGCAAAACACCAACACCACCTTCTACCGTGAGGAAACAACAGGCAGAGGTCTGTCAGTTTCTTAAGAACACAAGAGATTCTGCAGATGCAGGAAATCTTGAGCAGGAGGAACTTAGCATCTATGGAGGGGAATAAACATTTTGGGCCAAGACCCTTCATTTCTTAGGGGTCTACTTCTCGTGTATGTGACAGTTTTATGGAATTTGTTCTTTCACTGAGGTGTTTTTTTTTAAAGAAAAACCTGAAAAGACCAAGCACATTTAGAAAATATTAGTATCTTAATGTACATACATTAGACTATGACAAAGATTCATTAAAAATGTGTGGGTCGAGATTTACTTAAGCTGGTCATCAATATGCCTTACATCCATTTTAGAGGTTATGTGCACTCCATCACCCTTAAACAAATTATTGTATTTATCCTACCTACACCCGTCATAATTGAAAAATTATGATGGGTATAGAGAGGGTAAAAAAAAAGCAGGCTTTGAGAATGAGATTGGGTGAGACTGGAACTGGAGGCCACAAGTTAAGAATGAAAGGTGGAATGTTTAAGGAGAATTGGAGGGTGTGAGCAGCTTCTTCACTTAAAGGTGGTGAAAGTCTGCAACAAGCTTCAAGCATAAGTGGTGGATACTGGTTCGATTTCACTAGTTAAGAGAAATCTGGATAAGTACATGGATTGGAGGGGTATGGAGAGCTTTGGTCTAGGTGTGGGTCAACAGCTCTAGCAGAGTAACAGTTTATGGTGGACCAGCTCTTTGGACAAAAACACCTTGTTGATGAGGGAGATAAGAGGAGAACTGACAGACTGGTTCAAGCTGACAAGAAGGTGACAGTAACTCAAGATAACTGCACTTTGCAAAAATGATGTGTAGATGAGCATCTCTGAATGCACAACATGTTGAAACTTGAAGTAGTTGGGCTACAGCAGCAGGAGACCATGGACATACACTCAGTGGCCATTTTAAATCACATTAAGTACTTAATAGAGTAGCAACTGAGTGTATATGTAAGCATTTAGTTGAAACAAGAGGCAGCACATTAGCATTGTGGTTACAGTGCCAGTATCCCGGGTTCAATTCCTGCCTCTACAGTCAGATGTACAGTTCAGGGTTGGTGAATTGTGGGCACACAATGTTGGTGCCAGAACTTGCGGGCTGCCCCCAGTGCAAACTTTGCTGATATGCTTTGACACGTGATCCATTTTGCTGCGTTTTGATATACCTGGACATATAAAGTTAATCTTGTCTTTCTTTAATCAATTACTATGTCAAAAGCTGTAAACAAGTTATTTGTTTTCCCAGAGAGCTATATACTGCATACAAAACCACACAAACTCCCATGAGATCTTTTCCCCTCAACCACACTGTTTTACACACAAGCCCATTAACTTCCAATGAATTGAAATGTTTGAAACATTGTTTCTGTGGAGATGCAGGGCGAGCCACAGGTTCTAAACCAAACATTTATAAGTGTGACAGATCATAGCCAAAAGACAGACGCAGACAAATTCATAGCTCTGGTTGAGGAAAAGCAGGCTGGGTCTGAGGGAGTCATTTCTAGAACAACCAACCACAGAGACATCCACCTCACTTGAGTGAAAACCCATCATCAAGTGCAACAAAATGAAAATACAAGTGTTCCAGAGTTCAATTCTAACACCATCTGTAAGGAGTTTGTACATTTTCCATGTGAACCATGTGGGAAAACGGTGCTCCAGTTTCTACTCGCAGTCTAAAGACGTATTGGTGAGTAGGTTAATTGGGCATTGTAAACTGTCCTGTGATTAGGCTGGGGTTAAGCAGGTGGGTCCACAAACATGATCAAATCTGCAGATGCTAGATATCCAGAATCAGGTTTATTATCACCAGCATGTGACGTGAAATTTGTTAACTTAGCAGCAGCAGTTCAATCCAATACATAATATAGAAGAAAAACAACCTAAAATGAAATAATAATAATAATAATAATAATAATAAATAAATCAATTACAGTATACATATACTGATTAAAAATTGTGCAAAGAAACAGAAATACTATATATTAAAAAAGTGAGGTAGTGTCCAAGGGTTCAATGTCCATTTAGGATTCTGAAAACTCATTAAATACTAGAGGAACTCAGCAGGTCAGGCTGCATCTAGATAGAGTAAACAATTGACATTTTGGGCCAAGACCCTTCTTCAGGACTGGAAAGGAAAGGGAGAAGTCTGAGTAAGAAGATAGGGGAGGACAGAAGAAGTACAAGGTGGTAGGTGATAGGTGAAACCAGGAGAGGGGTAGGAGGTGAAGTAAAAAGACAAAAGGAAGTGGCTGGTGAAGGGGATAAAGGGCTGTAAAAGGGGGGAATTCAATAGGAGAATATATAAGACCATGGAAAAAAGGGAAAGGGATGGAGCATCGGAGAGAGGTGGTGGGCAAGCAATGAGTTAAGGTGAGAGAGAGAAACAGGAATGGGAAATGGTGTGGGGGGGGGGTCACTAGGTAGTGCAGATCACTGGGCCAGAAATCCCTGTTCCATGCTGTATCTCTAAATAAATAAATAGATTTGGAACATCGAGGATAGTAATTAATGTTTATGGAATAATTAATGGTTCTTGTCGCAGACCCATTTGCCACCACTCTGTGGAGCTATACTCCTAGGACTGTGCCAAATACATATTCAAGTTTTCAATGACATCATTGCTAAAGTCTCTGCATTAGATGATGTTCTGCTGGGGAACAAGAGACAACAGAGAAAGGCCAATTATGATCAAAATGAAGTATTCTTGGAAAACAAGTCTGATAGCTCCCGGCTGAGTGCCAGAACTTTCCCCAGTTCTGACAGAAGGTCACCAACCCGGAACATCAGCACTTCCTTGACTCCACAGAGCTGCAGGAGGATTTTAACACATTCAGCTTTCATTTCCAACGTCTTCTTTAGTGGTTTGTCTGACTGATGCCCTGGGAGGTTCTCACTGCATCGGGGGTGCTAGGTTAATGGAGGCCACTGCTGTAATTAAACAGAGCTAAAAGCTGCAAACACAGATTATGCCAGTGCAAGGTGAGCTGGAGATTTTACACCAAACCTCCCATCTCCAAGCCCCTGCTCTTTTTTGCTGTTTACTATTGCTCAGGAGCCTGCATAAACACATTGGCACTCTGATGGTCTGCATCATAGTTCAAAGCAAATTCATTATCAAGCTATGCATATGTCACCATATACAACCCCGAGATTTATTTTTTGGCAGGCATTCATAGTAGAACAAAGACACATGATGGAACCAATGAAATACTGTGTACAAAGACTGAAGAATAACCAAAACACAAAAGACAAACTGTGCAAATACTAAAAAAAACAGATACATAGGCAGGTAGGGTAAATAAATGGAGTCCTTGAAAGTGATTCGATAAGTTGTAGAATCAGTTCAGTGTGGAGCAGTGCACGCCCTCTGCACCAAAACACTGAGTATGGTCAGAGGAGAGGTGGTTTGTGTAAGAAATGTGGTGGAGAAGAGATAAAAGTTACCTCCTTCACAAGGGACAAGATATCCCCACTCATTTCATTGGCTGCTTCTAGCTTGCAACAAGTCTTGCCTAGCAACACTTTGATCATCAGGAAAGGTAAACCATTCTGCTCCCATGCAGTGATTACATCTTCTGTTCAGCCAAATTACCAGGCAGAAGTGAGAGAATATCTCCCCGCGTGATATCACACCTCTGCTCGCACCTCTCCCAGGGCTCGCTATTACCCAGCATACTCAAAGACTTGTGACAAACAAAAGCATTTAATAAATTCGAGATCCAGAAAACTGATTCAGATTTTTACCAAGGACAGCTAAAGAATACATATCAAGAAAAATCAGAAGTGAAGAGCTCGTACACGAAAGAAAAAGCAGCTCGTCATCAAAATACAATCAGTTCACAGCCCACAACCCCTCCATCCATTTACATTGCTGCAGATTTCCAGCATTTATAGTCTTAAGTCTCCATTGGTTCAGCAATGTTCAGTGAGGCCAAAAACCTGCCCATTCTGTCTGTACATGACCAGTCTCACAAAACTCCTTCCACACATCAAGTGAAATGGATGAATAAACAACTTAACTACAAAGCCAGCATCTGTACACAATAAAGGAGGCTCACAGGGGGCGGCCTTTCCAGTATACCCCAATAATCAGAAACACAAGATATCCGCCGAAGCTGGAAATCCAGAGCACCACACACAAAACGCTGGAGGAACTCAACAGGTCAGGCAGCATCTGTGGAAAAGAATAAATCGTCGATTTTTCGGGCCCTTCAACAGGACATCGCAGACTAGATGAATCCAGATAAAGGGTATCGGCCTAAAACATCAACCATTTATTCTTCTCCAGAGATGCTGCCTGCCTGACCTGCTGAGATCCTCCAGCTTTTTGTGCTTGTCACCCTGATAATCAACAGCAATTATTTCCATGAGGAGAGAACTGAAGCTAAGTATCACTGACTTCAGTGTAAAATGACAGAACATGACACCCCGGGCATTCTCATTTATAACTAGCTCAACGCCAGAGTGAGGAGAAAATGGGGGGGGGGGGGAGCCGAAAAACTAAATGCATTTAGAAATTTTGCAGTAAACATTTAGCAGCTTCACTCAATGAGACAGTGCAAAAGCCAAAGGGGCAAAGCACCAACACAGTTACCACTATCCTAACTTTCACTGGTTCATTAAGTGCTACCTCATTCTGAGTCAAACCTCAGAGCCCTGTGCGGGATTAACCATGTGGCCTATAAACTCATCCCTTTCATTTCATTTCCTATTCCAGCAACTGAAACTATTACTATAGGGAAATGATTCATTTTACCAAAATGCATGATAAATTACCTCTCTTGGCCACAGAGTCACATGCTTTACCAACGCCAATATCAGACCCTTGAATCATCAACCCCAATGATGACTCGAGGTCAAGGATTTCTTTTCATCCGTCCATCTGGCAGACTTATTTCCTGTTGGAGGCTTGCAAAACTTTTCCACAGACTGAATCATAACATGAATACCTTTGACCCACTTTCCTCCTCTGTTCTTTAAAACAGCACCTGTTCTATGTGTCCATCTTAGTCACGTCTGTCAAGCAAATTTTTCAACTTAACGATTCATTGAAAAATAAGGTCGTGTTTGGAATTGTGAAGGCCCCTTATTCACCGTTGCTTCAAGGGATCCATTAATCAAAGTGGATGTGGTCAATTCACTGATGCTTGGATAACACATTGTGATAATTCACTACAAATCATTACCAAATAACGACGACATAGGAGCTGAACTAGGCCACTTGGCCCATTAACTGCTCCATCATAGCTGATTTATTATCCTGCTCAACTCCAGTCTCCTGCCTTCTCCTGTAACCTTTGATACCCTTACTATATCAAGATCCTATCAAACTCCTCTTTAAATATACCCCATGACCTGGCCTCCGCAGCTGTCTGTGGCAATCAGTTCCACAGATTCACCACCCTCTGAACGGCCTAATTCTGCCCCAGTGGTTTATGGTCTTTTTGAACTGAACAGTTAGGATTCACGGAAACACTGATGTACTCACTCATCCAAAGGGAAGTCACACAAGCTAATTGCCGTAGTTTTCACAGGCTACTGGACTGCGTTAAAGTGTAAAAGGGGAGTATTCGGAGGAGTGTAAAATCCCAGACTAGATAAATGTTGATGAAGGACCTTGGGAAAATCATCATCTCACTGGAATTTTTTGTCCTTTCTGTTGAAACATCAGTTTCCGTATCTGCAGGATACAGTTATGGGGCAGTTCTGCACCTGCCTGACCACATTACATACGTCTTCACCATTTACAGGAAACCAGACATGACTTCAGAATGCTCTGGGAGCTCTCAGAAGCTGGGAAGTGTGTGTCACTGGCTTACACATGTGGTCTGCAATTTGTCGCCAGCTTATAGAGTCAAAGATCTTCAAGTGCTACCAGCATAGGAACATACCTCCCTCACTGATGGGGCATGACTGTAGCTTTACTAACTTGAGTGCACAAAAGGAAAAGCAGTCAAAGGTCAGTCAGCTGCCAAGGGCTGGCACAGTAGCTCTGCTATTCGAGTTACTATCTCACAGTTTTAGTGATCCAGACGCTGTCTGTATGGAATTTGCACGTTCTCCTTATGAGCACATGGGCTTCCTCCAGATTCTCTATATATCACATCCTAAAAACAGGTAATTGCATGCCAGACACTCTTTAATAGTTACACCTGTACACCTAATCATTAATGCAACTATCTAATCACCCAATCATGTGGCAGCAACTCAGTACATAAAAGCATGCAGACGTGCTCAAGAGGTTCCGTTGTTGTTTAGACCATACATCAGAATGAAAAAGAAGAGTGATCCAAGCGACTTTGACTGTTGGCGTCAGACGGGGTGGTTTGGGGATCTCAGAAATAGTCTCTAGAGTTTACAGAGAATGGTGCAAAGACTACAAAAGCACCCAGTGGGTGGCAGTTCTGTGGGCGAAAATGACTTGTTAATGAAAGAGGTCAGAGGAGAATGGCCAGAATGGTTCAAGCTGACAGGAATTTGACAGCAACTCAAATAACCATGTATTACAACAGTGGTGAGTAAAAGATCATATCTGAATGCACAACACATCAAACTTTGAAGTGGTTGGGCTACAGCAGCAGAAAACCACAAACATGCACTTGATGGCCACTTCATTGGGTACAGGAAATAGCTAAAGAAGTGGACACCGAGTGTATATTGCCCTCAATGTGCAGGGAATATATTGGGAGAGTTAATGGGAAGGTAGTGTAAGTAAAACAGGATTTCTACAGGCAGATGCTGGGCCGTCAGCATGAATTCAATGGGCCAGATAGATTGCTTGTGTGTGGTAAGATCTGTATAATTCTTTGACTCACCCTGTTTTCTGTTCTGGAAAATTGCAATTGATATCACTGTAATCTCAATCTTACATTCCTACTCATCCATGGAAATATCACACCCAATTGATCAGTAACCTAATATTAGTTTTAAAAATATTCAAAAACTGCTTCTGTCACCCTCTCTACCACCCCCACCCCCAAAGAATGAAGTTCCAAAGTCACAAAAAAATCCAAGAGAGGAAATTTAAAAATCACAATCTTTTCCTTAAGTGGGTGACCATTATTGTTTTTAAAAGTGATCCCATGTTCTGTCTCCCACATTCACTCCGACAAGATCCCTCACTCTACAAGCAGCAGCACATGCAAACATTTTCATGGGAGATGTGTGGTTCCATTTCACCCAACTATTCCTGGCTGTTGACGCAAATAGCACCAGTCATGAGTCTTGAAGCTAAAACAGCTAAGCAATGTCAAAGCAAACACAAACAGCAGTCCGTGGAAGGAAGTAGACAGCTGACAGTTCGGTCCAAGACCCTTCCTCTGGACAGTGTGTAGAGGGGAGAGAGCTAGCATATAGAAGTGAGGGAAAGGGCTAGGCAAGACTGGGAAACAATAGATGAGGAGGGTTGATGGTCAGACAGAGGAGAGAACAGTGGAAGAAGTGACAGGAGGTGGAAGGTGGGAGGTGGAGGTAACAAAGGGCTGCAGGAAGAGAAAGGTAAATGGAACACAGAATCAGCTAAGTGAGATGGGATGGACAATGGCAAGTCTCGTTATTCAGTCTGGCTTTTTTTAGATGCATTGCGCTATTTGTGATGTTACCTTAAGTCATAGGAGTAGAATTAGGCTATTCGACCCATTGAGTCTGCTCTCCCCCATTCAATCATGGCTGATTTAATACCCCTCTTAACTCAGTTCTCCTGCCTTCTCCAAGTTACTGAAAAGTTTAGTAATATATTGGCATGCAAGACACATGGTGCCTTTACAGATTAAAAAATATCACAATGTCACAAACTAAATAGAATGGAGAGGTATTTAAAAATAAAACCCTAATCCCTTTCATTGGTTACCTATTGAACAAAGTTACTAGTTGACCAATAATTTTAATTTTGTAAGGAAGCTTGTTCTGGATTCAGCTTTTATTTTCAAAATTATGTCTTACATCTCTGCCTTTTGAAAGGTGCTTAATCAAAGCTCAGATCCCTGTGGTACGAGGAAACAAGCCTCCACTTCTGACAGCCAAGACCTTGTGGCATCCTGATCCCGTTACCACAAATCCCTGTTGAAGGGCTGCAGGATGTAGATTTGAAAGGTCCGGCACTTTCTCCCCAGTCTTTGCTGATGCAGGAAGCTTCAACCAGACCAGTGTGCATGCAGGAGAAGATGTCAAGGAAGTCCAACTAATGAAGTTTTGCAAGTAATCCCAATCCTTTTACCCATGCAGCATTGGTCTCAGCCAACTCTGATTCTTCTCCTTGAATAATCAAACACTTTAGACCATAAAACATAGGAGCAGAATTAGACCATTTGGCCCATCGAGTCTGCTCCGCCATTCCATTATAGCTGATTTATTATCCCTCTCAACCCCATTCTCCTGTCTAATCTCTGTAACCTTTAACATCCTGACGAATCAAGAACCTATCAACCGCTTCTTCAAATATACTCAATGACTCGGCTTCCACGGCAATCTGTGGCAATGAATTCCACAGATTCACTACTCTCTGGCTGTAGAAGTTCCTCCTCATCTCTGTTCTAAAGGAACATCCTTGTAATCTGAGGCTGTGCCCTCTGGACTTAGACTCTTCCACAAGTGGAAACATGCTCTCCATGTACACCATCTAGTAGACCTTTCAATATTCAATTATGTTTCAATTAGACCCCCCCCCCCATTCTTATAAACTCCAGTGAGTAAAGGCCCAAAGCCATCAAACACTCCATTTTACTTTAGAGGAGAACAACATAAAATATCCCAAAACCAATGGAGATCAAAAGAAGAAAATGATCTCTTCTGTTGCTTATATATCTCCCATATATCAAAGAGAGAAAACTGAACATTGACAATGTTATTTAAAAAAAACTGCTCCATCGCAAAGTGATAGAAATGCAATGTGCGAACACATGCCAGCAAATTTAATGATTATATATATTAATCAATTAACCTGGAATACGTAATGCACTGATTGGAGGCAACTTCCTTAATTTTCTGAGGCTCAATACAGTTTTGTGGTGAGGACAGTAAATGGACATGGAGGACCACCTGAATCCAATAGGTATCATCCATATACTATTTTGAAACCAAGGACTCGCTTCCTCAAAATGCAGCCTTGACTGGAATTCAAATGGTGCCTTTAATATTTCTGCTTATTTCAAACACATCTCACTGTTATTCCAACAGCAGTGCACACTAACCGACCAGGGCAAGGGTCTGTCAGGAATGATCTCAAATGTGTCACTTGGAAATGAACTGCAACATTCTGCAGGGTCACTGCAACTAAAAACCACAATTCCTCCTCACCGTGCTAACGTGAATTAATTTTCAACCAACATTCGATCCATTAAGCGAGCAGGTAACTGCCAATTAAAGAAAACCAAGACAGAAGCATGTGGATTTCTAGCATGTTGTACTTAATCTTCAGGACAGAAAAATTCAAGTCACTCACCTGCCTTGTATCACATTCCAGCCCAGAGGCTGAGCACTCCTCTTCCACATCAGCACAAGATCCATCACCATGAATGGACAGCCTAGAGTGAGAAAAGGGCATTGAGAATTAACTGAATGGAAAAGTCCCCCAACATATTTATATAATAACTCTCGCAGGTTGTTGGCTATTCCAGATGAACAGTGAGCTGTGGCATGAACAGTGGTTTGTCTAGCTTTTGGTAATCTCTTCCCTCTTCCCATTCTTCATTCTAGCTCCCCACTTCCTCCTTCTCTTCTCATCTGCCCATCACCCCCTCCTGGTGCCCCACCTCCTTTCCTTTTTCCCATGGCCCACTCTCTGATCCGATCCTATCAGATTCCTTCTCCTTCAGCCCTTTATCTCTTCCACCTATCAGCTGCTAGCTTCTCACCGCCCCCTCTTCCCCACCCACCTACTTCCCCCTCACCTGGTCGCATCTATCACTTGTCAGCTGTACTTCTTCCCCCTCCCTCCACTTTCTCATCTGGCTCATCCCATTTCCATTGAACTCCTGATGAAGGGTCTCAGGTCAAAACATTGACCATTTATTCCCCTCCATAGATGCTTCCTGACATGCTTAGTTCCTCCAGCATTTTGTGGAAGCCTACATTCTTGCCTTATCCTAATTTTTCTCCTCTTAAAATGTTGCTGACAAAGGAATTAAACCAGGCAGGGTAAACTACAATATTCTCAGCTTGCCAGGGCTTTCATAACATGTTCTTTGGCTGAACAAACATGGCAATGCCTAAAATAATCTGGGGGTAGGGGGCACTGATAAGACTTAGGTAAACTAAACTTTATTCACCATTGGAACGGTGAACTATTTCCCAAATTTGGCTTCAAATATACAAGTAAATAAATGTACAATTGTGGGGAATTAATGCAAGTGGTAAATGAGTTTCTTTCAAACATTTCAAGACTTGGGCACCTCAGGCACCTTGATTCGTAACTTTCTAAGTGAAGCAACAGTGACCCTGAAGCAAACAGGGCAGTAGAAACAGAGCTTACCAAGGGCAAGATGGTGCTGCGTTAATGGCAGCTTGCCGCAGCAGCTCCTGTGTTTTGCCATTTTCCAATTTCCCATTCGGGATCAATAAAGTACTTATTATTACTACTAATTTGCAACAGAAAAAGGTACACATTAATTGCATAACCAGTAGGTTCCCTGAAGGGTTCTAATGGCCAGGTGTCAACATTCAGAGTGAACTGAAACAGTGACAGACTTATGCACAGCCAAACTGTAAGGGAATATTTCACTCAAACTGGCCCACACCAATGACTATCCTAGCAGATGAATATTTGGCTCTGATTGAGGCCCAATGGATTAGCTCCCAAGACTGTGCTAGGTGCAGGATCTGCCACCTCTCCGTTACTTTTGATCAAAGAGCTCAGAAGGTACAGAGAGAGACAAAGAACACTGATCAGTGTCCACTACTGTGAACAATCATTTTGGTTCAACTTTACGCCAAGTTTCTTTGTTCTTAAGTTTTTCTTTCAGCTTTGTCTAGGCCTTCCCCATGGAAATGTAGTGGATTCTTAAAGCCTACATAGTATGCACAATCACTGCACCCATGGAGACTCTCTCCATTGCATGGCAACATACTTAGAACACAGAACAGTACAGTGCAGGAACAGACCCTTCCATCCACAATGCTCTACCGAGCCAACTACATTATAGTTTAGTTAGCCATTTTATTACTGATGTCTTCTGCCTACATGCTGTCCACATCCTTCCATTTTCCTCACATTTATTTACTTATTGTGATAGACCATGGAGTAGGCCCTTTCAGCCTTTTGAGTTGCACCACCCATCAACCCCCAACTTTACCCTCGCCTAATCACAGGATAGTTTACAAAGACATGTAACCTACCAGCTGTTATGTCTTTGGACTGTGGGATCTCAGGATTGTGAGCCGATCCACAGGTTACTGAGGGCCAGAGATAGGAAGATCATACAGGACAGCTAAGAGGTTGGTGTAAGAGGGAGGGCATCAGTATTTTGGATCATTGGGCTCTCTTGCAGGGAAGGTGGGGCCTGTACAGAAGAGACAGTTTGCACCTGAACTGGAGGGGGACTAATATCCAAGCGGGAAGTTTGCTACAAAGCTTATATGAGCCTGTTGGGTTTAGGGAACCTTGGTTTTCAAGAGATATTGATGCCCTGGTTTGGGAAAACATGTGCATATCAGGTATCAGCAGGTAGGAACAAATGAGGTACTTGAGGAGTATAAGAAATGCAAGAGAACATTTAAAGAAATCAGGAGGGCGAAAAGAAGGCATGAGGTTGCCCTAGCAGACAGCTGAAGGAGAATAAGTAAAGAGCAAAAAGATTGCAAAGGGCAAAATTAGTCTTCTGGAAAATCAGAATGGTAATCTACGTGTGGAGCCAAAAGAGGTGGGGGAGATCTGAAATGGATTTTCTTGTATTTGTGTTTACTCAAAAGAAGGATACAGAGTCTATAGAAGGGAGACAAAGCAGCATCAAGTTCATGGACCCCATACACATTACAGAGGAGGTGTTTGCTGCCTTCAGGCAAATTAGGGTGGATAAATCCTCAGGATATGGCAGGGTGTTCCCACGGACCCTGTGAGAGGCAAGTGCAGAAATTGCAGGGGCCCTACCAGATATATTTAAATCATCCTTAGTGAGAGGTAAAGTACTGGAGGATTGGAGGATAGCCAATGTTCTTCCACTGTTTAAGAAAGGGTCTAAAAATAAATCAGGAAATTGTAGGCCAGTGAGCCCGACATCAGTACTGGGAAAGCTATTGGAAGTTATCTAAGGAACCAGATATATGAGTATTCGGATAGGCATGGACTGATTAAGCATAGTCAGCATGGCCTTGTGCATGGTATTTTGTGTCTAATAAATCTTATACAGTTTATTGAGGAAGGCAGTGGATGTTGTCTACATGGACAAGGCATTTGACAAAGTCCAGCATGGGAGGTTGGTCAAGAAGGTTAATCTCTTGGCATTCAAGCAGAGGTAGTAAATTGGATTTGACATTGGCTTTGTGGGAGAAGCCAGAAAGTGATAGTAGATGGTTGCTACTACCTCTCGGACTGAGGGCTAAGACTAGAGAAGTGCCTCAGGGATCGGTGCTGGGTCATTTGCTGTCTGTCATCTACATCAACGATCTGGATGATAATGCAGTTAACTGGATCAGTAAATTTGCGAATGACACCAAGTTTGGGGGTGTGGTAGTAAGCAGCAGATCTGGACCAGGTAGAAAAATGGCCCGAAAAATGGCAGGTGGAATTCAATGCAGAAAAGTGTGAGGTGTTACCCTTTGGTAGGACCAACCAGGCCTTACACAGTGAATGGTAGGACATTGAGAAGCGCAGTAGAACAGAGGGGTCTGGGAACACATATCCATAATTCATTGAATGTGGCAGCACTGGTAGATAGGGTCATAACGAAACCTTCTGACACATTGGCCTTCATAAATCAATATATTGAGTACAGAAGATGGGATATTATGTTGAAGTTGTCTAAGACATTGGTGAGACTTAATTTGGAATACTGTGTGCAATTTTGGTCACCTACCTACTGGAAAGAAGTAAATCAGGTTGAAAGAGTATTGAGAAAATTTACAAGGATGTTGCCAGAACTGGAGGACTTGAGTTGTAAGGAGGATTGAATAGGCTAAGACTTCATTCCCTGGAACGTAGAAGACTGGGGGAGATTTGATAGCGGTATACAAAGTTATGAGAGGTATAGATAGGGAAAATGCAAGCAGACTTTTTTCACAGAGGTTTTGTGGGACTACAACTACAGGTCATGGGTTAAGGGTGAAAGATGGCAAGGTGAATGGGAAGATAAGGGGAAACTTCTTCTCTCAGAGGATCATGAGAGTCTGGAATGAGCTGCCAGCTCAAGTGGCACATGCAAGCTCAATTTCAGCGTTTAAAATAAGTCTGAATAGGTGCATGGATGATGGGGTGAAGAGGGCTATTGTCCCAGTGCAGGCCGATGGGAGTCGGCAGTTTAAATGGTTCAGCACAGACTAGATGGGCTGAAAGGCTCACTTCTATGCTGTACTATGACTATAACTAGGAAGGTTTGAAGCTCAAATGTTACATAATGCTACATTTGTCTGATTCAATCTGGAAGACTGATTCATCTCTCCATTACTATAGTAGCAATTAGTTTGTAGCTCAGGACATATCCTGTACTGAAAAGATTGTGCATCTCAGTTCTAGGAAATATGCATTACAACTCCGATTTATATTTTTCTTACAATAAATGACGTCAAACTGAATACACAAATTAATCATAATCCACAAAACATTCTATTTTAGAATAACAGAGAAGTTAGTGTAACTTCTGTTATTCTAAAAGTTTAAGCAGCTTTGCAATATTGAGGGGATTTTCCCTACCCACACAATTCTAGTAGATCAAATGTGGAAGACTCAAGGCTACATCCTAGTACGTGTGCTCGTGTGCATATCAGTAAACCTTTCCTGCGTACTCTTGGAATAGAGATGAAGTTGAAAGTTTAAACCTGAGGAATAGAATAAACACCTGCTACTTAGACCTAGCCTCTGAAAACCAGATTTGACTCCAACTCTATAAACAAAGAAAAATTAACACCAGGCAGAAAATTCCCTGAGAGCTAGGAAAATGTAGTGGGAGTATTTTCTGAGCAAAATTACTCCCCCAGCTTTGGAGTATCATATCTACTTCCTTCTGAGAAATTGTTGATCTGCTGCCAACTAAGCTCTGCTTGGCCATTTCAGAGGAAGAACATCACTCATATCTGAAGAGCAGCATCACTCACTGTAAATCCCAATAGAGTCCCAAGTTACCCAGTACATGGATAGTTCATTGAAGGGAAAATTACAACCTTTGCAATCTTTCTCTTGTACTTCAGCATCTTGCAGCTAATTAATTACTGTGAATGATAGTGATGTGGTGTTACGCAGAAACCTACGGCAAATTTCAGCAAGTTTCACGAAGAAACAGGAACAGTTATTACCCTACAATACAAGGCTCCTGAACCAGAGTGGATAACTTCATTCATCGTTACTTTGAACTGATTCTATCACCTACAGAGTCAATTTCAAGGATTTTTTTTACAACTTGTGTTCTCAGTTTTTTTTATTTACACAATTTGACCTCTTTTGCACGTTGATTGTTTGTCAGTCGTTTATGTGCAGGTTTTCCTACATTCTATTTTATTTCTTTATTTTTCCTGTAAATGCAACAAAAACATGAATCTCAAGGTAGTATATACTAACGTTTTTGTACTTTGAACAGAACTGAATTACTGTGTTCAAATTGCACGAATAGCACTTTGATCCACATGTCCCAATTCAGGAGATGAGAAGGGAAAATGAGGGAAGAGTGCTGGAAAGGAATTGTTAGTCCAGCTTCTCCACAACACCAAAGTAAGCAAAAATGAAGCTCTTCTGGGACACAGACAACTCACTCCACAACAAACTGCAGAACAGGGAGGAAAGAGGCAATCCAGTGAGGCAAATATTCAAACTCAGGAAATAGCTCCCAAACACACAATTTTAATGAAGACTGCCTGAGATGTCATACAAATATCTGCAAGTACCATTTCCCTTTATGTTTGTGAACTTCTGTGGGGCCCAGGGCAAGATTCACACAATTAAGTGCCTGCTTGCAATTCGCAGTGTGTCACCAACAAGAATCAATTCCTTTTCAGTGCAAATATTCTACAGGTTTACATTGACACTTCACCTAAAACTGCTGGCAGACATCTCCAATGACCCAAGTTCAATCCTGATCTCCGATGCCACCTCTGTGTAACTTGCACGCTCTCCCTGTGAATAGCATGGGTTTCCCCTGCTCATGATTCCTCCCAAAGTGCTGGTCTTGTACATCTTCAGAAAGAGTACAGCTCAGTTTGCCTAGTCAGATTATGATGATAGAGTGAAGGAACTATATATCAATAAAATGCAACTCTAATATCAATGTAAAGTCACCGTTACATCAGTTAACAGAGAACATAACAGCATAGTACAGGCCCTTTTGGCCCTCAATGTTGGGTCAACATTTTAACTTATTCTAAGGTCCATCTCATCTTTCTCTCCTGCATAGCCCTCCATTTTTCTATCATCCATATTCCTAATGTATTTGCCTCTACCACCACCCCTGGCAGCTCATTCCACGCACCCATTACTTTGGAAAAACAGCAACTTCTGACATCACCCCCTCCTATGCTTTCCCTAATCATCTTAACATCAGGCCCTTTCCTATTAGCCAGTTCTAGCCTGGGGTGAAAAAATCAGTTAATGCACTTATTCCCCTTCATGCTATTTGCACATTGCTAAATGCACACTTGTGTCATTAAATAAGATTAGACTGTTTAAGACTAAGAACAAAAAGTCTACAACTGTGATTGAGAATAGTGGATAGTTATTTTTAAGGAAGAACTGACTTGCTTTAATCTGTCACACACCGTCGTAATGTACTGGCTGGAGTAAAACTTGATTCAGAAAATACAAAATACTGTAATACATGACCTACCCTGCTAAATGGACAGACTCATTTCACCACTGAGAAAATTAATACGGTGTAGATCACCAACATTTCACTCAAAGTTGCAGTGATGATGTTGCCTAGCTGGGTAATGAAAAGTCTGCAAGCTAACAAGCCAGCTCAGCAAGCTACTCAAACAACAAGAAAATTAATACCTCCCACTCTGACAGCCCAAACGATATGGGGGCATAGTGGCACAGTAGCGTAGCAATTAGTGGCACACTATGACAGTGCCAACAACCTAGGTTCAATTCTCAGTGCTGACCAGAAGGAGTCCCCAAGTTCTCACTATGACCATGCCAGTTTCCTCTGGATGCTCATGTTTCCTCCCACATTACAAAGATGTACAGGTAGCTAGGTTGATTGGTCACATGGATGTAATTGGGAAGTGCAGGCTCATGTCTCTCCCATCCCCTCCCTCCTTCCAGCAGAAACAGTTAAGTCTGAAACAATTCCATTCAAATACTGATAATACATCCCACTTGCAGATGTCAGCATTAAGCAAGTCTAATTCAAGCAATCAACATTGTCAACAATGATTCGGCAGGAAGATAGTGTAGAAAGGATGTGTACAGCGACACCTCATGCCAGCAAGCAAAATAACCTTTAATCTATTGAGCAATAATGCTGTACCAACAGCCAGATTTCAATCAGATGTCTCTTCCAGGGTTAACAAATACAATGTTTAACATCATTAACCAGGCTTTAACAAGATTCCATTTACACTAAGACTGCCGTAACTTTGTGGTAAAAGTGATGGCAGTGAACAGTAACAGAATCGATAAAATTGGCCAAGTAAAATGGTTGAAAATGCAACTTTGCTTGGAATGGGGCTATGCTTTGGAGCCATGGAATGAAACAGAGACAAGAATCAGAAGAAAAATCGTCAATTATTACCAGAGGACTCAAAAAAAACTGGCCAATCAGTACCATTCAAACCCAATGCAACACTGTGCCCATAATATTCTGACCCTAGCTTAAATGTGAGGCTGTTCATACAGAAGATGCATTCTGGATACGTGTGCATAGAATATCAGATGTGCATCAGGTTAAAGGACTTTACATTTTTTGCAATTGCCAGCATTGCAAAACCACCACTCATAATAATTTCTTCCCATCACATCTGCTTAGCAAATACTTTGCCTCAATCAAAGAGGCTAAACGAAGGCAGTTCAAAACAAAGAAGCCCTTGTTCCCCACTAAAAATAACTGAACATACTGACATTAATGCTGGCGTCATTGTTCAATTAAGTCAATAGTTGTTAAGTCCTGCACACTGCCAGAGCCAATCAGCAAGTCCTACAAACAACGCCTCCTTTATTGTTTATTGCTGTGTTGAGATTAGAATAATTCAAGTTCAAGTTTAATTGTCATTCAACCACACATCAACACAGCCAAATGAAACAGCTTTACTCCAGGGCAAAGGTGCAAAATACTATACCAACTGTCACACACAGCACAAGGCACATATAGTACCTAAGGTAACAGTAAAATATACTCTCACAAAAAAAAAATATATATATATACAGTCCAAGTCCCTGAGTCCATGAATATTGCAGCAGTCTGCAGCCGAAAACAAATCAGCTCATTTTCTACCAAGCGAACACTGGGAGTCAGCACCAACTCCAGCATTGATGCTGTACACACCTCCTGAGGAGCACCCAAATCCAACGCCTCCCCCGGGTGGCTGCAAACGTGCGACATCACAGCTTGAGGCCAAGTCCTCACTAGGACCAAGGCCATACAGCTCCCCTCATTCGTCAACCACCGCTGAATTGGACTTGCAAATTTCCACACCACCAATGTCCAACAGGGTCTTGCAATCACAGGAAAGGCTAGCATCTGCTGTTAAGACTGCACACCACATTCATAGAACATTACAGCACAGAAACAGGCCTTTTGGCCCTTCTTGGCCGTGCCGATCCATTTTTCTACCTAGTCCCACTGACCTGCACCTAGACCATATCCCTCCATACCCCTCTCATCCATGTACCTGTCCAAGTTTTTCTTAAATGTTAAGTGAGCCCACATTCACCACTTCAACTCCGACATCGTGACCATTCATGCTCCGACATCGCTCTGTTACAGGTGACATCGCAGTCCACAACAAGTCCAGCTCCTTCAGATTCTCCACCAACGAGCAACAATCGGATAGGGCTGAAGTACTTTAAGTTCTTAACGTCAAGTAGCATCTTGCAACGTAAATAAATACTTTTTAAAATGACAATAACACCTTTGATATTACCATCTTACTGGAGGTCAACCATAATTCACTGAGTTGTCTTCACTTTCAGCTCAAAGGAACTCCAACCAGACAGCATTCTCTTTAAAAGAAGTCTGAAAGAGGTGGACTTGTGTGCAACTCTAATTCCATCTGGCATCTGACTTCAATGTTCAAAGGGAAAAGAGGTGAATCGGACTATTTGCAGCAACCTACGAGCAGCAATGGGGGACGTCACGTGACGACGTAGGATCGAGATGTGGAAATCCAGCTCTCCCGTAAAAAACCAGTAAAATAATGTTTAAGTGAAGAAAAGTTAGTAAATACTTTTTAAAAATTACTTATAAACTACTCAGGATTGTCTTAAGATATGTCTCCTAAACAGAAACAGAAGAAAACTACTACTTTGAAGACAACACAAGTTGGAAAAGAATCAAGGCCGGCCGCCATGAAAGAGCCTCAGGCTCAAGTGCATTTTACCTCCAGCGATACAGAACAGGAAACTGCAGCAACATCAACCGTTTCCAAAAAAAAAAGAGCAACAGGAATTGTGCATACGTGAAGGAAGGGGCATGCGCAAACATGAGCAACCCAAACTACAAATCCCAGCTATGATTGGAACTGAAAGTGAAAGTCAATATGAGGTGGAATCAGATTCTCTGGATAAATCAGATGAAGATGAAGAGACAAACAAAGAAGAGCAACAGGAAGAGGTTGGAGACATTGGAGACATAAAAAAATCTTTGGTGCAAATAGTGCATGAATTAAAAGCATTAAAAGTAATAAAAAGGATATTAAAAATATGAAGATTATGTTTGATAAAATGATGAAAAGACAGGACAAAATGGACAAGAAAATTAAAAACTTGGAAGAAACAATGGGAGACACATAGCAACACGGAGAATTTTAAAAAGATTCCCCAAGGTACTACGAAAGTTGAAAAGTTAGGTATTACTATAGACTGGAGTAACCCTGTTAAAAATAATGACTACTGAATTTTTAAAGTTTTGATGTTAATGGGCTTAATGGACAGGTGAAAAGAAAAAGAATTTTAACATACATTAAGAAAATGAAAATAGATATAGCTTTTAGCTGCATTCTACTTTAAAAAATTACTTATAATTTAAGAGATAAATATGAAATATTTCTGAAGATTTCGCACCCTTGTTTACAAAAGATAGGATTAAATATATAGGTGCTCCGAAGATAAAATTATTGGTTATTTGGGGAAAGAAATAAATATATATACTAAAGCTATTATGAACTCCATGGAGCAGGTGGGGATCTTCTGATATCCAGGCATTCTTTCTTTTTTTCTTTTCTTTTTTTTCCCTCTTTCTACAGGAATATATTAGAGGGGAGGGGTTAAGGGGAGGGGGAAGGGTTGATAATTTTTTTTTCCTTCTGTAACCATTTGAAAATTCAATAAAAGAAAATTTATTGAAAAAAAAGTACCAATAAAGGCAGCTCAATCCAACTGGACACCAAGTAAAAAATATTCTTTGGAACTTGCCCTCAGTTCAAAGACAGCTGAATGGATGATGGTTTTTATTTTTGTCTTTTAGTGCAGATTAGAATTTACACTGTTTAAATTGGATTAATACATAATTTGTAGTTTTTGAAAGTACAAAAATAGATTCTCTGGATTAACAGTGTGCATTGATAAACCTTGTTAAATGTAACAAGCATCACACAAACGGACACAGAAAAATACAAGAGGCTTTTAGGACCAGGGGCACTTACCTCACTGATGCACATTATTAGATTTATGCCAAAGGTACCACTAAAAAAAGCATATCCTTGCTCGTAAAGACTTTGCAAAGTGTAACTTAGAAGATATTGTGAAAAATGTGGAGGTATGTCTTGTGGTTGAATGGGACTAAAGTGGAACTTCTTGGCCTCAATATTCAGAGGTATATGTGCTGGAAATGTAATGCTGTGCATCAGCCAGAAAACACCAGACCTACTGTAAAGTATAGTGGAGGTAGCATCATGCTATGGGGAATAGTTTTCAACAGCAGGGACTGGAAATCTGGTCAGGATTGATGGGAAGATGAAAGCTGCTAAATACAGAGAGATCCTGGATAGATTTTAGTTTTTGAGCCTTTTTTGGGCTCTACAGTTAAAAAAAAGAGCATGTGTTTCAGAAATAAATATTCTCAGTTAAATTTATCAAAATCCCAGGTTGTAATACTCATTTATGTGAACGAAGAGTTGGGGGCTGACTATTTCTACAGGGCACTGTAAACAGAAATTAAGTGGAAAAAATACAATTTTTTACAAAGATCAGTCCCACCACAACCGCAAGTTGGGAACTGTAACATCAGCATATGAAACCTAAAAGTGTGTGGTGAAAATTGTGTTACCTATGATTTTTAAAGGTATTAAAGGTAAAGATAAAGGAAGCCTGTCACGATGCTTCCAGTGCCAACAACATAGCGCGCCCACAACTCATTAACCCTAACCATACACCTTCAGAATGTGGGAGAACACTACAGTACCTGAAGGAAACACACATGGACACAGGGAGAACGTACAAACTCCTTACAGACAGCAGCAGGAATTGTACTCAAACAGTGAAAGCTGGTGCTATAAAATGATGTGCTAAGCATTACACTGCCTCATTTACTTTAGCGGCGGTGTTAACTTTTTTAAAATGGTTAAGATGGTCCCTCAAAGATACTGAGTTTGACAGCTGAAACTGCACTTATCTACAGTTCCCACATTCTCAACCACAGAGTGCAATGTTGTACTTGAATTCACTAAAACTACAGGACAAAGGGTGGTGTTGAGCCTGACAAAAACAATACTACACTACCCTGGGGAGGGCAGCACAGGGCAAGAATACTCTCGTAATGAATGCAGACGTGTTAATTTATGGACTGGGCACATCAGCGCAGCTCAGTTTTAGTGAGATCTTGCCGTATGAGCAAACTGAAACTACCACACTGTTCAATGTCTTGTCTCTTTTTTGATCACCACTTCTTGGGGCTTGCAGTCTCAAGGGTCAGATTTCATAGATTCAGTTAGCAAGATCCATCTGTTCCTGGTTATAATGAGGGCACCACTTCTAACTGCCCATTCGGGCATTACCAAACCAGGGCAGGGACTGCCTGAGATTCCCCCAGTGCGGTACACATAACCTCAGTTACAAACTCATCTGGTGGCTTCCCTTCTTCTTCAATGGAGCAGTCCACAAATCAGTTATTCCTCCCCCCAATTAAGCTCTCTAAAGTTTCATTTGTGATGTTACTGCAGAGTGCAAGAGACTTTCTAAACACTCGCTACTTATTCGGCACACAAGTGGCAAATGCTCAAATGAGCAATGGGAGGCTGGGCAAGGACCAACATCCTACATTATCCTCCACGTGGTGTGAAACGTACGTCAGTTACAGGACCAAACAGTCATCTCCGGAATTTACTGACCACTTCACAGGACAGTTACACACTGCAGTGCTGGGGTCTGACCAGGAGCAAGCAAGCCAGATTTTCTTTCCTGAAGCATTCCAGCATTGTTGCTGTAACTGGCTATTTCCATTCTCGGCCAGATTTAACCAGTTGGATTTATATCACCCTCCCAATTCAATGGAAGGCTTGGAAGCTTAGCAGTTAGTGTAACATTACTACAGTGCGAGCACTGCTGTCGGAAAGGAATTTGTATGTTCTCCCTCTGACCGCATGGGTTTCCTCTGGCTACTCCAATGTCTTGCCGCATTCCAAAGGTGCAGGGATTAGTGGGCTAATTGGGCTGGAAGGGCCTGTTACTGTCTGTATCTTAGAGAAACGCTACAATAAAATTCAACCCCATGCCCCTGGCTCACTAGTTCAATCACCACAACACATATACCCAGAAGGGAAAAAAAATCTAGGGTTCTTACCTTGCATCTCTTTGAACTCTGTGCACCACCCCACGAGAAAAGTTACACGCGTTTCAATGATACAGCAATTAGTGCCATTGCCTCACAACACCAGAACCATCCAAGTACGTAAAGCTCGCTTCTTTACTCCATGATAGTGTTGATTTGCCCTGGGTGCTCCAGCTTTGTGCTCACAGGCCAGCTGGATACTGCAGATGGCCATTATAGTAGGCATGTGGCAGAAAGGTTGAGAAAGGGGATGATAGCACATAGAGAAATGGAAGTGAAAGGATTACTTCAAGTGCCAGCAGAGACTGGACGGGTCAAATCAGAATCAGGTTTAATAGCACCATAAAATTTGTTAACTTTGTGGTAGCAGTAAAATTCAATATAGAAAAAAATCTAAATTACAGTAAATATATATATATGTGTATATTAGATCATTAAATTAAAATAAATAATGCAAAAACCAAAATTTATAAAGTAGTGAGGTAGTGTTCATGGGTTCAACGTCCATTTAGAAATTGGATGGCGGAGCGGAAGAAGCTGTTCCTCGGGTGTGCCAGAACCTCCCTTATATTACCTCATTTACAACGATAATCTGAAAGCACGGAAAGGTGGAAATTTAGTTACTGAAACACGGATACTTAGTGTTTCAAGCTGCCAATTCCACCAAAATTGCAAATGAACTCCTAGCTATTCCTCATACAATATTGTACCAATTCTGACCCCAACCAAACTGAAAGTGAACTAGTATAATGTCAATAAGAAAGTTGGTGATGCGAATGGCACAATCAATTGAAAATATTTCTATCTAATGGGCTGGGCTCAGAATGATTACAAGCCACCAGTGCTCGAATAGTGCTAGCCCACAAGTGGGCTCGTACAGAGCTTTGCCCATAGCAAAAAAGACACCAGAAACTTACTCACTGTATAATCACCTGTTATAGGATCATAGATTCCAGAACAATATAGCACTAGCCATTTCTTACAACTAGTGTTTTCTAATCCATGCAGCATCTTGGTAAATCTCTCCATAGTCTCCTCATCTTTCCGATAATGGGGGAGCAGAACTGCATGAAATACTCTAAGCACAGTCAGAATGAACTTCTATATAGCTGCAGCAAGGTCAAATGCAGATAAAGCAAGTGGATAAACCAACTGCCAACATGTTAACTTAAATGCAACTGCTGAATGACAAAGTTGAAGCATATAGTGTTAGGTTGAAGAGTATAACAAATATTGCTCAGCCTTCATTCAGGTTCACTTCACCCCAACTGCCTACGTGTTCAAGGTCTGACTTTGCTATTCCTGAATTCTACTGACCCAGCAACTAATTTTTTCCTCAAAACACATTGTAGCATGACACGGTTCCGATTCAGATAATTGAAACTTAGTGGAATGAATAACTTGCATTAACAACCAAGCATGTGCTGGGGGTGGGGGGCAGCCCGCAAGCGTCACCCCGCATTCTGAAGTCAACCTACGACGTTTGACAAAACAGAAACCAACACAAGTAGCAATGTCAACACAGACGAGAACACCACCAGTAAAACAAGCCCCTTCCCTTCTTCCTACCCAGTCCCTCACACACAGAGACAGGTCTTGTTCAACCCCAGGTCAGGCCTTGGTTACCAATCAGTGAAATAGCAATCCATGTCCAATATACAATCGTCGCGTCAGAACAAGATGTGCATTCTTTACAACACTGGCACCAACAATACACACAAAACAAACATAATTTCTATTGGATTTGCAGTGGTGTAGTGTAATGGTTAGTGTAATGCTATTACAGCACCAACAACCTAGGTTCAATTCCCACTGCTATCTGAAAGGAGTTTCTCCTAAGGTTTCATAAGAACCCACCAGGGGAAGGGGTTTGGGAGTTGTTGCTCGGTGCATTTTTATTCTTTCTTTTTGTGCAGGGAGAGGGGTTATTTGACGGCCAATGTTCTTGTTGCGTTTCGTGCGGGGGAGGGGGGTTTGGGAATAGTTAGTCATGTTGCCCTTCTTTTTTTCTTGGTTTCGTGGCTATCTGGAGAAGAAGAATCTCAGAGCTGTATACTTTGATAATAAATTAACCTTTGAATCCTTGCTTATTCCAAGGACATTCGGGTTAGTACATTAATTGGTTACCTGAATGGAACTGTGTGGTGCCGGCTCCCTGGGCCAAAAGGGCCTGTTATCATGCTGCATCTCTAAATTCAATTTTTTAAAGAAGTTATTTTTATCTTAAATAGGAAGAGTTTACTATTTAGTCTCCAAGCACGTTGGCCATTCAGTAAGGTCAGGTGTCATCAAGAGGGAACTGAAAACAACAAACTAAATTGGCGCTGGGTTGCAGATTCACAAGTTCCTGTCCCCTGTCAGGTGTCCAGCTCACAGAGCAGATTTGGTGCAGGCTATTTCCCAGTCATGCAACGTGTATCGACAAGGCCAACGTGTCCTGTGTTTCAGCTCAAATAACTGAAGGAGAAGTCACGTCCTGATCCTGTTCCAGGCATTTGCAGTCCTGCGATGCAACGTTGAAACTCAGAGATAGAAAGGATGCTCCCAGCTCATCCTTCCCCTGCCCCTTTCGCCAAGTAAAACTATGTCCAGGGTACTCCGACAAATCATTTCTAAGTCAAACTATACAAAATCATTTAGCGCACAATGCGATTCAAGTCTTGACACTGTCTTCCAAGTCTTTGATGTCATGGCATCACTACAAAGCAAAATTTTAAACAAGTGTAGTTGCTCTTCTCTCGCAAATGGTTTCAAAGAGACAATAAGGCGTGCGTAATCCAGGCTCAGAAATGCACACCGACACTGCGTACTAGAGGAGTGGCCTCTGTGAACAACACCTGATCACTTCCAGAACAGTTGTAGGTGTGACCCGGTTTCAGGATTCTTCTACTCTGCCTAGTGAGTAAAGTCCAGCCGATCACTTCTCACTTTGAAAGTGCAATGATCACAAACTCAACAGGCGGGAGATACTTGGATCTTTGCCGTATCTCAAGTTTTGATTCTCTCAACCGCTACAAGTGGAAATATAGCTTTTATTGCATCTTATGAACAGCAAGCAATTTTTAAGTCTGAAATTTAACTCCCATGAACCTCATTTCTTTTCTCAGAAAAGCCCTTGTATAAATGCCCAAAATACCTTGGCAGCAAAATGAACTGATTAAATCTATGCAAATAAACATCTTCACAATATGCAGTTTTAAACAATCACCGTGCAAAAGAAATTCACTCCAGCATAATAACATTTGGATGCAGTATTTCACAAACCAGCTTAAAATCATCTCATGACTGGTTGGAAACACTTGATGCCTCTCCTCTGGAATTAGTTTGATGTTTTTTAAAGCTGAGGAAAGAATAACAGTTCTACGTCTGATCAGAGTACGACAATGTTGCACTTCAGTCCACTACCAAGTCCTTTTTCATGAATGGGGCCAGATCAAAAAGGAAGTCATTCACTCTGTCAGTTCACTGTCACGTGCCATCCAACCCCGCCACCTCTCACCCAGCTTCCTGCACACTCATGAGGGGTCCCACAAATAAAAATAACTCCAGCAACCCTTTCCCAATCACCTCCTATCTGACGTTTCCAAATCGTCGGCTTTTGGTTTGAAACATGCCTCGTGTTGCCGACTCACTGATGCCATCAGTCCAACACTTAGCAGAGCATTCCTGAGCATTCGATTCAGGTTCAAATCCAAACCAAACATGCCTCACTTTGTTTTTAAACTTGATTTTGATAGCTGTTTGGGAATAAAATCCCCTCAAATGCAGAAAATCGTATTCAAAAAACACAAGGATTCTATGCCACTCCTCTTCTCCTCCCACTAATCAGCTTGCTTCATAAAAATGGAAATTAAACGTTCTAATCTTTTCCTCCTTCTTCAAAGTTTGTGGTTCCAAAAGAGAAGACTAGTTCAATTGACAGGAAGTAGTGCAAATCTGATTTCTTGTATTTACATAATAGTGTTGTGTGTAAAGTTTCCACCAGTTTTCCTCTCAGTTCAAGCAGATTGCAACAGCTAAATTAGACCAGCAGCATTTGATTATTGTACCAACTTCAAACAAACAGACTTTTCAAACGAGCAGCAAGAGTTAAGTTCTGTCTGCAAACTATGAATCCCGACCATAAAGCAATGGTGTGGCTTCAGGGAAAGCTTCAAAAGTGAAACTGTGGCATGGAGCTGCGCAACAAAACAGAGACAGAGAGGGCAAAGAATTGCAGAATGTTGGCACGCTTACCTTGCTGTTTTCATTGTTCCATCGAGCAGTTTAGTTGACCCCAGAACACGAGGACCAGAGACTTTGGCTGTTCTGATGCTTCAGAGATCCTGCTCTTCTTATGACTGAAACTAGACTGTGACTCATCGTCCGTATAAATGGCTGCATGACAAACCCTATTACTGCTTTCACTGATGCTTCTGAACTCGATTCACCAAACTAGAAAACTGAAGCTGAGCTTACTCTCTTAATAAATAAAAGCTTCAAGCCTCTAAGGGAACATCCTGAAAGGGAGCTGACAGCACGGTGAGTAACGTAGTCTCAATGTGAAACTAAAATGCAATTATTGTGTTACAGGCAATGATTCATCAACACACTGTACATTGTGCAATCTCAAGACCTCGTGGCTGAGTCAAGCCTTGCCAAGGTGCTGGAAGGGGAAACAGCCAGTTTGCGGAATTCAGCTGAAAGGCGAGCGCACGCGCCTTCTGATGGAGAGCATTTCCCATGCGCACCAGGAGGCAGCGAGGGGTGAAAGGGGAGCTGAGGCTGACGAAAGCAGCTTTACCCTGATCGGTTGTGAGCTGGTCAATTCCCCACCAGAACCAAGGCACAGAAGAGCGAGGGTTGGTAGCTCATCCAATGACTGCACATTGCTTATGACATGCGATCAGATTAGATGAATTGACCTCTGCACCTTTACAAACCTTATTTCCAGCCTGTGCACATGATTTATTAATTCGGGTGTTTATTTCCAGAATCGAAGCTGAAGATGTCTTCTCAAACGACCGCAGTCCTCTGGTTGGTACATCCACAGAGCTGAGTACCACGGACAAGCAGAGTCCGGGCAAAGTAGCATAAATGAAACAACCGAATCCTGGGATCAACTCTGCATGCACGCTGAAGTTCACCACAATTAAAATTTACTCGCCTTTTTGTTAATGGGCCACCTTGTCAATAAAGGGTCATAGAACAAGACAGCACAGACACAGACCCATCAGCCCAGTCTGCCCATGCCAGCCACAGTGTGCACCCAACTACTGTGCTCACCCCACCCTACTCTCCACGTACCTGTCCAAGTGCTTCTTAAGTTCGAAGCACATCACATATGCCTCAACCACTTCCTCAGGAAGCTCTTTCCATATACTCAATATTCTCTACATAAGAAAGTCGCTCCCTGAGCCCTTTCCCCCCCTCACCTTAGGCTTTTGTCCCCTAGTTTTGCACTCCTCCACCCTGTTACTGTCTATTTTATCTATGCCTTTCGTAAGTTTTAACACTTCTATAAGATCATCCCTCATTCTCCTACGTCCCATGGAACAAAGGCACAGCTTGGCCAACCTTACCCCATAAATCAGAACCTGCAAGTCCCAGCAACGTCCCCACACTCCCTCCTTCTCTATAAGACAGACCAAAACTGTCCCAGCACAGTCTCACCAACGATTCACACAGCTCCTACTCCTACAGTCACTCCACAACCATCGGGCTGCTGAAGCAGTGTGGACAACTCCACTCACTTCAACTCAGAACTCATTCCACTAAATATTAGTTATTTATTTTTTGAGATACAGCACAGAGCAGACCCTTCCGGCCCTTCAAGCCCTGCCTCCCAGCTATCCCCTGACTTAATCACAGGACAATTTACAATGACCAATTAACCCACCAACCAGTACGTCTTTGGACAGTGGGAGGAAACCCAGACAGTCACAGGGAGAACGAACAAACTCCTTACAGGCAGAGGCAGGATGGACTCACTCTTAAGGACTCTACAACTTATGTTCCATGTATAGTTTTTATAAATTCTGTTATATTTCTTTATTTTCTTTTAAAATGCCTGCAAGAAAATGAATCTCCGGGTTGTATCTGGTGACAATATAATAAATTTAACTGAGCATGGAGTTGATAACTTGTTACACTGTAACTCTAATCATCTACAACCTAATTACCTGGAAACACTTGTGATTGAATAACCGAGCAACACACACAAAATGCTGGAGGAACTCAGCAAGCCAGGCAGCATCTACGGGAAAAGTTCAGTCAACATTTCAGGCCGAGACTCTTCTCGTTTGTGACTGAGTAACCTGTTCACCGGGAATCGATTCCCGTGCTCCTCCTAATCCTGGTTCCCACACTCTAAGCTCACAGAGGGCCTGTTCCTACACTCCCTTTGAACTCACTGATATTTAGACTGTTTATTACACTTTTGCACTGTGCACAAAGTGATTGAAAATAATAAACTGGACAATTATTAGTCAGAATAAAGATCGGCACATAGGAAGTGGAGGAGCTCCACAGGTCAGGCAGTATTTGTGGAGAAGGAAAAGGACAAATGGGTAGTCCAGGTGAAGAACCTCAACACGAAATGGTGACCTACCCTTTCCCTCCATCGATACTGGCTGTGCATTGTGTGTTGCTAAGTGAGAAAAACACCATTCCTGAGTGTATAATTTAACTATTTTACTCTCTCAGTTACTGCTTTCTACAGTCACTTAAGTCAAGCTGCACTATCATAACAATTGCATCAGAGAAAAGGGCTTCAGCCCATCTAGCCCAAGTCAAGCTTATATCCTACCAAGTCCCATCAATCCGCACTGGGCACCAGCCCTCCCATCTATCTATTTATCTAAAGCTCTTTTAAATGTTGCAATCAAACCTGTATCCACCACTTCCTCTGGCAGCTCATTCCACACTCTCAGCACCCTCTGAGTGCAGGAATTCCCCTCAGGTTCCACTTAAATATTTCACCTTTCAACCATACCTTATGACTTCTAGTTCTCACACAATCTCTGTGGAAAAAGCCTGCTTGTATTTACCCTACATATATCACTCAAAATGGTGTATACCTTTATCAATTCTCCCCTCACGTCCTAACCTATTCAAATTTTTCCTCTAACTCAAGTTCTCAAACCCCAGCAACATCCTTGTAAATTTTCTCTGCATTCTTTCAAGCTTATTGATATCTTTCCTGTGGGCAGGTGACCAGAATCTCAAACAACACTCCAAATTAGGCAAGACATCACATCCCATCTCCAGTACTCAAGGCTTTGATTTATGAAGGCCAATGTACCAAGAGCACTCTTTATCACCCTACCTACCCGTGACACCACTTTCAATCTAAGAGGATGAGGGGCTTTGATTGTGTGGATAGTCAGAAGCTTTGTCCCAGGGCTGAAATGGCTAACATGAAGGTTTTAAGGTGCTGGAAGTAGGTCCATGGGGGATGTCAGAGGTAAGTTTTTCACACAGAAGGTGGTGGGTGCATGGAATGCACTGCTGGTGATGGTGATGGAGGTGGATACAATAGGATTTTTTTTTAAGGAGGCTTAGATAGGTACATGGAGCTTAGAAAAATAGAGAGCTATGTGGTCGGGAAATTCTAGGCAGTTTCTAGAGTAGGTTACATGGTCGGCACAACATTGTGGGCCGAAGGGCCTGTAATGAGCTGTAGACTTCTATGTTCTATGTTCAAGGTGTTATTAATCTCTAATCCAGATCCCTCTGTTCCACCGCACTCAAGGCCCAACATTCACTGTAAAAGTCATACCCTGGTTGGTCCTCTCAAAGTGCAACACCTTACACTTGTCTACGTTAAATTCAATCTGCCATTCTTCGGCCCATTTCCCCCCGGTCCGGATTGCACTGCAAGCTTCCACATCCTTCCCCACTGTCCACTGTACACCTGATCTTGGTGTCATCCGCAAATTTGCTGATCCAGTTTACCATACTGTTAATACGGATGAATTCACTCCATAGTGTGATGAGGTGGCACAAGGTAAAGCAGTAAGAGAATGCAGAATAAAGCAGTAAGAGAATGCAGAATAAAGCGTAACAACTGCTGGACAAAGAGAAGTGCAGGTAGGAAATCAAAATCAGCAATTCCAAATCCACTGGAGGATGGAGGCTGGAGACGGCCTGTCCTGCAGTTAGAAGACCGTGGACGAGTGTGGGGTGATGAGATTGTTCTGCTGTTATTGTTTTGTCACTTGTGTTCTGATTCCATTACTGAGCATGCTGTGTTGGCACCTGTAAGCCACCACCAGCACATCCATTGGTTAATAATGTAAACGAGGCATTTCACTATGTTTCAATGCACATGTGATAAATGACAGCAAACCTGAATTCACCTGTAATGACTACATGTTTTATTTAAAGAATCAATAACCCTCTCGGGACAGGGCAGCACAGTGGGTTGGCAGACTCCTTTAGCCCAGGATCCAGTTCCAAATGTAGCTGAGACTGAAGGACTGAAAGACTCCTTTCTCTGCTTCTGTAGGGGACCTTTGTGGAGTGGCATTGAAGAGTAACAAACCAACTCCTCGTGAGAAAGAACCACAACACAAAATAATCAACAGTTGGCACTAACCGGGACCCTGGCACTAGGCAATGGCTGGCTTTAGAAGGGAAATTTCACACCAGCACAAGAAAGGGGTCTAAACTAAAGTTAAGGTTGATATTCACTGATCTATCACTCCTTAGATGGTTCACCTCTTGGCTTCGAAATATTTTAAGTCACCAGAGAGATTGAAACATTTGCTAATCCAGGAATTAACACATGATTCACATTATTAATCAGAACCATCTTCATGAGCGAGCAAAGAACTTACAATGACTTCGCGCTCTTTCACCGTATCTGAAGTACACAGTCCAACCTTAACATTTAATTCACTTAGTCATTCTCAGCAGAAATCCTCGTACTGCCCTGCCACGCTAACTGTTTTAATACTAATCATTAGAATGATGCAGACCCTTTGGCCTACACTCACCCCCATCCTGCACTATTCAGTCACTCTCTCTACAGTCCCATAAAGTAACACAAACAGACACACACACACTCACTCACTCACTCACTCCCACCCCCCTTGATGTACATGAGGTAAATGGAATACTTGGAGGAGGCACATTCAGTCAATACAAGATTGGGGTCACTCCACGGAGACTGCAGAAAATCCCCACATTTGTCTCAAACCTTTTCACTCCCAGACAGCCAATTAACTCACCAATGCAAGAAAATCTACAGATGCTGAAAATCCAAGGTAACATACTCAAAATGATGGAGAAACTCAGCAGGTCAGACAGCATCTATGGAAAGGAATAAACAGTTGACGCTTTAGTGAGATCCTTCATTAGGACTCTTCATGAGGCATGATCAATGGTCTTAGCCCAAAACTGTTACACTGTTATTCCTTTCCATAGATGCTGACTGAACTGCTGAGTATAGCCAATTAACTGTTTTTTCACAGTGGTTTTAAGTTATGTACACTACTGATTTGTTGTAAATCAAAGTTCCTTCTCAGATAATCAATCAGGTTTAGTTCCTCTTCACTCCATTCAGATTTCTAGCATAGTATCAGTATTTTGAGAATATTTGATTTGAGGTAAATAGCTTGAATACTGATGATAAACTCCTCCAAATTTTTCACTTTCCAATCAATCATCAAATCAAATTCCATAAAAAAAATTACTGCGAGCTTATAGCTGGAAAAAATCCAACCTGCTTGTAAATAGTTTATGTCACACAAAAGGGACACATTCAAAATAAAGATCAGAACAGTTTTTAAAAGGTGCCTTCAGTTCCCTGACTTCCATCCCATACTTTGTAGACAGAGTAAAGCATGAGGGGTTTCCTAGGGAGTTACACATTTGGATTATTTTTCCAGTTCATTTTGTTAGTATTTATATTTCTGTGGTGCCCTACAAACTCTATGCTTATCAAGGCACTATACTAACGTATTTCCTCACAATCCCCAGCAAGTGGAATCTGTCAGTTCTGGAATCTCGAACCAAATTGCAAAACAACTTACAAAAGTTACGTCAGATTTTTACAGATGTTGACTACCATCACATACTCATTTCATCTGTGCAAATCTGAACCTGCATTCACTGTGAGTCAGAACACTAGAATTTATTGAAGATTATAAAATCTGGAACCACTGGCATGATGAAAAAAATTTTTTGTACTGAGGCAAATCTCATTCTAAAGAGGCACATCAAGCAAGATTAGTGAAAAAAGTGCTTTACTGAAACCAGTCCAACTTCACCCTTGGCACCTCACATCTCCTGCTTCTGATCCGTATTTCATGGCAAAGGAAGTATGTTTACAGAAAGCAAACACAGCCCAAAAAAAAAAGTTTAAAACAATACAGTTTTAAATTGCCACATGAGAAGGGACTTTCAAATGCTTAGAAAATTATAGGTGAAAAGATTGAGTGCCAGAGTTGCACCATAAAATTCAGTCAAGAATCCATTCACCCATATCCACATTCTCCAGGAGTGAGAGCAGCTTTACACTTTGTTGTGTGACTGGCCCACTGCATTTGACACACAACCATCCAGTGATTTACCATTCCAAGTTGAGAAGATGTTCGAGTCTCGAAACCAAACATGACAAGCCTCAACTAGATTCTTCTCCGGGGGGGGGGTAAAAGGGTGAAAGGAGGGAGTATCAAAGGGTACAATCCCTCCTTGAAGAGGTTATGTAATTAGATCTCAAAGGAAAACACTCTCAATCCCTACAAATTAACAAACATTGGGATAACCACTTCCTTTGACATTAGTCACACATACTGCAACAGAATCCCTACGATTCACTGGACTCTATTTTGAGAGAGGCAGACACAAGGTGGGAAAATGGCTTCCAACTGTTTTAGTCACATGGAAATACACCATGCCATGCATCTAACTCACAAACAGCTAATATTCTATCAGGAATTAACTTCCGACCAGAGTTCATACAATAATACCTCCTTGCTAATTAACCAGAACACTAAGAAATGAGTGGCCAGGATGGCCAAGGCTTCACATCATTTCAGGCTTCAGGAACCAAACATAGGAGTCAAAACTAATGTTGCTATTAATTCGTTTTTTTTTTTAAATTAACCAGGCATCTAAAGATTCTAGCAGGAGAGGCAGGAGGAAGGGAGAACGAGAAACACAAGAAGAGGAAACAAAAGGGGAGATGGTGCAGAAAAAGAACGAACACACATCTCTAATACTCCAGAGCTGTTTCTAATCCAACACATCTGATATTTTGAGCTTAAGTAGTAGGTACAGTTGGAACTTCCAGTGAAAAACAAAGCCGAAACTTGCCTGCCACCAGTGTCTCCCCTTTCTAATGCTTTCTGTGCTGAGTTGCGGCAGTGCGAGAATTTCGTCCCATTTAAATTTGCACAGCTTTCCCAGTTACTTTCATGATAGAAGGAAATGATAACCAAATATTCTCCTTAGCAATTGTGGGGATGACCTAAAACAGACTGAAATGCTTGAGCATACAGACATTAAGAAAGAGGATGTGCTCGAGCTGCTCAAAGGTATTAAGCTAGATAAGTCACTGTGTCCAGATGAGATATACCCCAGGCTACTGTGGGAAGCAAGGGAGGAGATTGCGGAGCCTCTGGTGGTAATCTTTGCATCATCAATAGGGACAGGAGAAATACCAGAGGATTGTAAGGCTGTAAATGTTGTTCCCTTGTTCAATGAAGGAGTAGAAATAACCCAGGAAGTTATAGACCAGAGAGTTTGACTTCAGTGGCGGGCAGGTTGTTGGAGGAGATCCTGACAGGCAGGATTTATGAGCATTTAGAGAAGGCCTTCATCAACCGTGGGATTGGATTCAAGAGCCATGAAATAATGCTAAAACTATTTAAGACTTAGTTAGATCCCATTTGGAGTACTGTGTTCAGTTCTGGTCACCTCTGTAGAGGAAGGATGTGGATACTATAGAGAGAGTGCAGAGGAGATTTACAAGGATTTTGCCTGGATTGGAGATCATGCCTTATGAGAATAGGCTGAGTGCACTTGGCCTTTTCTCCTTGGAATGACAGAGGATGAGTGGCGATCTTACAGAGCTGTATAAGATGATCAGAGGCATTCACCATGTGGATAGCCAGAGGCTTTTTCCTGGGGCTGAAATGGCTAACACGAGGGGGCATAGTTTTAAATTGCTTAAAGTAGGTAAAAGGGGGATGTCTGAGGCAGGTTTTTCCACACAGAGAATGGTGAGTGCGTGAAATGCACTGTCAGTGAAGGTCTTAGAGGCAGATACAATAGGGTCTTTTAAGAGACTCTTAGATAGCTACATGGAGCTTAGAAAAAATAGAGGGCTATACGGTAGGGAAATTTTAGGCAGCTTCTAGATAAGGTTACATGGATGGCATAACATTGTGGGCCAAAGGGCCTGTAATGTGCTAAAGATTTCTATGTTCTATATTCTAAATACCTACTCTCATATTTGAGCAGTCTTTTGGACCTCAGTGATTCACTACAACATTATCTTCAGAAGTCACTGCAATGGAAATGCTAAGGGCTGTCGTGTAGTAGAGAACAAGAGAGCCCAGTTCACTGCTGCGCCTACATTTGGTCTTGATCTGCAAACACAAAGTACACTGCAGATTCTGTGGTCAAATCAACATGTACAAAAGCTGGATGAACTCAGCAGGTCAGGCAGCATCTGTTGAAATGAGCAGTCAACGCTTCGGGCCGAGAAACAGTTTCCTGTCCTGTTGAAGGGTCTCGGCCCGAAACGTTGACGGCTCATTTCAACGGATGCTGCCCAACCTGCTGAGTTCGTCCAGCTTTTGTACGTCTTGGTCTTGATCTGGGTAGCACGGAACACGTTTCTTGTATTTCCTGTTCATTTCCCACACCAGATCCAGACGGTGCAAAAGCACTGCAATTGGTCCACAACCGAAAGTTGACATACGAGCATGGCACAAATGCAGATCCTACAATCTAAGTGGTCTGGGCTAATGCTGGCATTCCTCAAATCCCAGCAAAGTAGCCTCTCAATACCTTCTGTCTAAATCTCTCAGCCATTGCTAATAAGTAAGACCTTCTGAAGGAAAGACTGATAAAAGCAAAGTGCTATTCAAATAATTTCTGGCCCACGTTCATCCTTCTTTGTGCAGTAATGGACCGTCAAACTATTAAAGCTTGATTTTTAATATTCAGTGGCTGAGAATCAGATCTGCCCTATAGACCCACCATGGTGGGAAAGGTGTCAAGATGATACAAGATGAGAGGGAAAACATTCATTTCTTCATGGCATGCCAGGTATATCACTTATATTCAATAAAGTGACAATCAAAGATGACAGCAACATGTTTCACTGAAACCTTAGAGTCAGTCATAGAAAACAGAAAGAAGTCCTTCAGCTCAATACATCTATGCCAATGCTTTTCTGCATAGCTACACTAGTCCCATTTACCTGCACTAGGTTTGTATCCTATTAAAATGGTTGTCTAAATCCCTCAAAGGGTACTAATGCAGATACCACTAGATTAAAGAGAAACATTCCTCTTTAAAACCCCGTCCCTCTTGTTTTTGATACTCCAATCATGTAGAAACGATTCTGACCATCTTCTCTATCAACTGCTTTGTTGAAACCCAGCGTACTGTACATTGGAGGACTGCTTCGTCGGGCGCCTCCATTCCATCTGCAGAAAGCTTGGTATCGCATTTAAAAGGATTTCTAACCATTTTAATTCCTATTCCCATTCCTGTTCTGACACGTAGGTCCACGTTCTCCACTTCTGCAACAATGAGACCACTCTCAGGTTGGAGGAGCAACGCTTCATGCTGTCTGGGTAGTCTCCAAATTCTGGTAATTTTATTTTTATATTTCCTCTCCACGCCTCCTCTCTTCTTAAATTTCCCACCTTTTCCCCTCCCCTACTTATCACCTCCCCCGGTGTCCCTCTTCCTTCTCTTTCTCCATGGTCCACGCTCCTCTCCATTCAGCTTCCTTCTTCAGTCCTTTACCTTTTCCACCTATCGTATCCCAGCTTCTTACTTCAGCCTCACAGCCACCCCACCCACCTGGCTTCACCTATCACCTTCCAGCTTGTCTCTCCTTCCACCTCCCCCCACCTTCTTAGACTGGTGTCCTCCCCTCTTCCTTTCCAGTCCTGATGAAAGGCCTTGGCCTGAAATGTCAACTGTTTATTCATTTCCACAGAGGCTGCCTGGACTGGGAGGAGTGAAAGGTTAGAATCAAGTCTTCATCTCAAATGGACAATGCAACCATAATGCCATACAAGGTAGTCTCATTTACTCATATTTGTTCCACGATATTCTAAACCTATCCTCCCCATGTACTTGTCCAAGCACCTTTCAAATCTTGTTACTATATCTGCCTCACCCACTTCCAAGGGTTGAAGGGTTAGAAAAGACCAAAAGATTAGAGGGGGATATGAAAGCCTATTGAGAGTTCTATTAATGAGGTACCACTCAACTGACGTACCATGCTTAGTTGCAAACAGAGCATGGTCGGTAGATGGGAGAGTGAAAAGAAGTTGGACAAAAATCAATTATTTCAATCTCTTTTCAGTCAGATGTGCCACTCCATTAATCAGCTTTGAAACTTATGAACTTGAGATGGTTGGATACGCAAGTCTAATTGGAGAGTGATAACAAAAGGAAAGAACTGTCCAAATATACATAAATTTTCAAAAAAGACTAGTTGTTTTACCATTCCGTTAGCTATCAAGTTCAAGTTCAACATCAATTCATGGTTTCTAAATGAATAATTAGATAAACTGCAACTCACTGTTTCAGTCATATACATCTCATGTCTGCTTTTTTTATACTCTGGAAATGACACAAGTAAAGACATTCTTCATATTAACTTTTCAACTAAACGGTCAAAAACCACAAAGCTAATGGAAAGAATGTTTAAGTAATTGAAGAGCTTCCATTAATCCAAGGTTTAGACGCCAGATAGTATCAGGCCATTTTTATAAAAAAACATTCATAAAATAGGCACCAGGGTTCTCTCAATGGCTGACAGAGCAGCAAAGTCTTTGAGACAGGAATCTCAAAGGAGAACTCTAGTGTGCCCCGAATTGCCTGATTTTGGTTATGTCGGTAGAACTGCTGGAAGTCCTTTAGGCCTTAAAGTTAGAAATGAGGGGCAAACTCATTTGCAAAAAACTTGCAAAGATTTTGCCAGGACTTGAGGACCTGAGTTATAGGGAAAGGCTGAATAGGTTGGTATTTTGTTCCCTGGAGCCAAGGACAATGAGGAGAGAAAGTGTAATACAAAATTACGAGGGTTGTAAATAGGGTAAATGCAAACAGGCTTTTTCCACTGAAGTTGAGTGAAACTAGAATCAGAAGTCAGTGGTTAAAGGCAAAATGTGAAATATTTAACGGGAATTTGAGGGGTAACTTCTTCACTCAGAAGGTGGCATGAGTCTGAACCTAACCAATTAAGTTAATATAGCAATTTACTGTTAAATGTTGGTAAGCTTAAAGGGTTGAATGGCCTCTTCCTGTCCCTATGTTCCTTGCTGGAAGTGAATACCAGTACTTATTGTTCATGAACCAGCAGGGCTCATACAGCTATTCCTGTACTCAGAATAACCTGCTAATGCCCAGCATCAATGGACATACACAAGCAACTTGTGCAATACACTGTTATGAAGTGTCTTTAGAATTGCACAAGTTTAGTGCAAAGTAGGATAGTGAGGAAGGAGTGTTATGGATGAGAAAGTTTTGAAACCCTCAGCTTCTTATGACCCAGTCTTCCACTGATCTTCATAACATTTTTATGCTCGCTACTGACTACCTCCTTTTATTGTTCCAGTCCCTCAACGCTTCAGCTGGAGTAGTTCGTAACAGAAACACAAACTTTGATTGGGGCAAGTTTCCACCCAGTAAAAATGAGACAAAATGTCAATGTGCTGATGGGTGAGGCAAGGTCTCACCTATGGTCATACCATCTCCACCAAAGTTGAAATGCTTTTCAGAAATCGGCAGTAGTCTCAAAATGTTTGTGATTGCTTGGAATTGATAGAACGTACAGAGTTCTCTCGTGGATTCAAACTTTCTCCAGTGAGTGTAAAAATCTCAAAAAAATTCTTAAGTTAATTAACATTCAATAGATGGTTTGTCTTAACCGCCATCAAGATTCATGTGCCCTCAAAACAAATAGCTGCTGCAATCTGGAACTTGGGAGTTTCTGGACACGTACACAAGTTTAGAAAGATATGAGTGAATAGATACCAACTAACAGAATAAAGTAATGATGTTCCAGTGCACTAACTATTTGCTGGAGTTTATCAGAGTAGGAGAGATTTCTGCAAAATACCTGGTTTCATCGGGAGTGAACCCTTTCTCTCTAAACAATAGACTCCAAATTTATCTTCCCTGGGAATAATCCCAAGTACAAATGCTTCAGTCCCACTTCCCCTCTAATCTCTTTTACACAGGAACTCAAGACCCAGAGTGTGCAACTCTTCCACAGCCATCTTTTTGAAACCCATCTTCAATGCATCTCCAATCCTACATCTTCCCTCTGCAGACATGTTTTGCATAATATAGAATGTCTCATCCATTCAATTAAGCCACACGATTCAAAGATTCCTGTTGTGGACAGGCCCTCAACCATGCACACAACAAAAGGAGGCAGAACTGAATCCATACCATAAAACAATAAGGCATAAGAGTAGAATTAGGCCATTCAGATATTGTGTTTGCTCCACCACTCCATCATGACTGATTTTACTATCCCTCACAACCCCATTCTCCTGCCTTCTCCCATAACCCTTGACACCCTTACTAATCAAGAGACTATCAGCACCTGCTTTAAATAAACCTTGACACAGTTCCCAGTACAAAGGAAGATTTGAAATTTTATCAAGAGTTTGGGTACTAAAATAAACCTAGATTCACATCATGCATGTGCTCGATGTTCATCACCAACACAAAAGATGATGACAGACAATGGAATTACTGTCAATCAATCATTAACATCCCGTAGGTCATTGTCAACCAGAAATGGAAGTGGACCAGCCCCATTAATGAAACAGTAAATGGAGGGGTGACAAGTGAATAAGCTCCCAATGCTCAAACTTTCCACCTTCTACATGTTTTGAGGGAAGGGGTGCTCTCCACCTCACTGGTTGAGCGATACTCCAATAAGCAGCTCAGCCCAGAGGATGAGTCACCATTTCGGGCCAAAAACTCTAATCATCATCTTTTCTTCTCCAGTCTAGGTGAAGGATCTCAGCCCGAAATGTCGACTGTACTCTTTTCCATAGATGCTTCCTGGCCTGCTGAATTCCTCCAGCATGTGTGCGTTGAAAGTAAAAGTAAAAAAAAAATTTTCCCCAACAAGACCTCCTTTCACTTCAGATGGAATGGTTAAGTGCCTGCACAATGAGTGGTGCTGATTAAACAGCTCCCGATCAGGTTTGCCTGTGTTAGCCCGAGGGAACCCCATTCTGATTGCTTCAACATGATGCAGGGCATAAACAAGGCATTTGTGCAGTGAAAGGCTTCACTTTGATGGCTAAAACTTGTACCTCAAAAACTCAAGTCATATACATGCAGGTAGAAGAGATGTCCAAAATACTAAAAGGGCTATCTATCTTTTAGATCAAGGCACCAAACCAAAACAGCGAGTTTAAAAGCTGTGACTGCAGTTACTTTTAATTGAATGTTCTTTAAACTAAATATGAAAACATCTACTAGCCAATGAAAATATAATTCTAAAAAATGCGTAATAGCTTAAACAATGTTTAATTATTTTAATTCAATTAGTTGACTCTTTATACAGCAAATTGCAACTTTCTACACTTAAGTTGGAAAACTGAAAAATATGTCAAGTATGTGCGGAAAGGTTGTTTGATGTATGAAACAGTTTTTTCTTTAATATTTCCAAAACTTTCCCTTTCCACCAACCCATCCAAACTAATTGGACATGGACAAATTTCAGAACATGGGTTCTGGAGTTGACTGGATAAATAAGGAACATCAGGAATATGAGTGCAATTTTGTTATCCACCGACTCAAAGACATTTCCAGTGAAATGTTAACAACAGTTTTAATTATTCAAACCAATTCAAAGTAAATAGCACAGACCCTTAGTCAAGGGAGAAACATGGTTTGAATGTGGTAAAGGGAACATTTTCAAATGGGTTGACAATGCACACATATAGATCGCAGATAAAATTCTTAGGTTTCCAATTTCAGTCTCACTCAGCGACAAGCACATTGGTCATCTAGTTACATACTTTTGTTAGAATTTTGAGGATTTGGTATCTCACAGTAGCTGTAACCTCAGCTCCACTTTCTAAACGTGGTCAACGAGCTTTCTGAAATCTTAAATGACTGGCCCTGAAGCAAAGTGATAAATGAGAGGTCACTGCTTATAACAGTTTTCTCTTAATATATACAAAGATACATTTTTGAAAAAATACACTTTCAACATCTGAGTAATAGATAAAAAAGAGATAGAGACGCAAGAGACTGCAAATGCTGGAAGCATGGTGAAGCAGCTCAGATAGTTGAGCCGTATCTGTGGGAGGAAAGGGATAGTCAATGTTTCAGGTTGAACTTTACATCATGTTATATGGATTCTGTGCATAGTACTGAACACCACATCCACTCTCAGGACATACTTTCACCTAGAAATCGTTACCGTGGTTTTCAGGTGTTCAAGGGTGTTAAAACCCAACCTGCATGCTTAACAAAATGGGAGCCACTTTCTGAACAAGAGGGCTGACTGCCATGTCACTCGCATACTTCTCAGATCTTCCTGCGGCAGTCCTGCCATGTCACTTCACACTTGAGTGCTCGATGGAAACAGGGTGGGGAATGGGCTGTGCGAGGAGAAAATCCATTCGGGGACGGGGTAGACTGTGCTGTTCTCCAAGAAAAGCTAGCCTTGATTATGGAAGTCTGATCTATCCTGTGGCTATACATGTCTGAAAACCCTGACCACCTGTAAGATTCAGTGGCCAACAGGTCAGCAGGGTCTAGAAACCATGCTGGTTCTACTGATGTCAAGAAGTCATTTTTACACAGGCATACATCATTATTTTTAAACATCATGTACAAACAAAAAAATAGGAAGAACATAGAAAATGTGGTTGTTAATATTTGAAGTAAAGGGATTAGGTAATGTTTCCAATGAATACTTTGGAAATAAATTTACTGTGGAGAACATCATAAAGGCTAAAGAATTCAGTAAAGAAAACAAAAGATCTGAAACATTTTCATTTTATGAATGAGGTGGTTGTGGTCATAAAGGTGGACAAATCCCTGATCCCTGACAAAGAGAATTTCAAGACACCGTGAAGCAAAGGAGTTGAGCCCTGACAGAGATTTTATTTTCATTACCGAGATTCTAAGATTACAACAGGAACTAGTTCAACTGGTAAAAGTTGGCCAGGGAATAGCAGAATGAACTTAACACAGATAAGTGTCAAGTGCTGCACTTTGTAAAGTTAAACCAGAGCAGGACATGGTGAATGGTAAGGCCCTGTAGAGTTTTGTAGAACATGAGTCCAAAGAATTTATGTGTATAGATCCCTCAAAGTGGTGACAAAGTTATACAGGGTGGAGAATGCAGCTTATGGCATACTTGCCTTCAGTGGTCAAGGCATTGAGTACAAAGGAGGGAACATCATATTGCAGCTGCACAAGTTGTAAATGAGACAATACATGTACAGCTCTGGTTGCCGAGATAAAAGGATATCACTAAGTTAGAAAGATGTAGCAATGACTTACAAGGGTCCAACCTTAAAGAAAATGTACCTTCTTCAAATGATCCTTCAATGAATTTGCCAACCTCTTCATGACCTCTCTGATACAATGTTCTTTGGTGAGGTGCAGCTCAGTGAGCCGTTTTTACGTTACACGTTCACTAAACCGACTTCTTCCAGTTGGTCAAGTACTACAGCTTTGGTTAAGCTATAGCAACGACCCACAGTCAGCAGATCACCCTCCAATTTTAATACTGTCAAAATGATGTCACCACCACGCAAGTCATCTCCTTGCCTCCCTGCTCAGAATTTGTGTTGGTTCCTTTGGCAGCTTACTCTTCTGTCCTTCATTGGAAGCCAACAGCAGCAGGATGCACAACTCCTGCCCTTTTACCTTGCCAACATCCAGAAGCTCTTAGGTCCACCCAGATGAAGCAGCACCTTATCTGTACTTCTTCTACTCTGTTTCATTGTATTCTGTATTCACAATGTAATCTCCTCTGCCATGAAAAGCCATTCAAACAATCATTCTGCTGAACACCTCTCCAGTCTGCGCTTTCAGTTGTCCAATACTTGAACTCCTTATTCCTATCTGACCTAATGAACATAGAACATTATAGCACTGTATGGGACCTTCAGCCTACAATATGGGCTACTCCAAGATCAACACTTCCATCTTACATTGCCCTCCATTTTTCCATTGCCCACATGTTTCTTAAATGTCCCTAATGTACTTGCCCCTATGACCATCCCGGCAAGGCATTCTATGCACCAACCACTCAGGTAAAAAACTTACCTTTTACTTTCCACCAATCACCATTAAAATTTGCCCCCCATTTCTGCCATTATTATCTTTAGCCTTGAATACTCCTCGATATGTAGAATACAACCCCTCATTATTTGTCAACCTTAAATTAAATATTTCTTATCAATTACATCAGAAATGGCAAATACTGATCCCAAGATTAAACTCTAACATCAAATGAATTACCCTGCACAGACGCTGCCTAAGGTCCAGCCAAGTTTACCTGCTCTCGTTTCTCAATGTTGTTTCAATCTTTTGACCTGGATAACATTTTTTTGAAGTATCCTGGCCCAAAACTCCTGGACATAAGATGATGAGTGGAACTCTACTACTCAAAATGCACTGTACTGACAGAAGACCTATTTGTCAGATGCAGTGTGAAACCAAGACAACATCTGTCTCCTTCAGTGCCAATCGAGATTGCTGCATTTAAGAAGAGTGCACACTGTGTCTTCCGCAACATTGCACACCTCAGCGAAGTTCCATAGAGAGATAACTGGTTTTATCTTTGCTGATGGCGGGATATAGCTTCATGGTAATTGGTTGCCACGTACATTGCACTTTAGATTTCAAAATGCTTCATTTATTTTGAAATGTACAAGAGGCACAAGAGTAAGCAAAGAATGGAAGATGGTAGGAACATGTGCAAACAGGAGGAATTAGGTGTCAAGCTCTTTTTCAATATCTTGAGACCATGTTAATTAGAAACCTAAAGTACATATTGTTTCCAAGGACTAAGCCAACGCTACTATCATTTGTTCTCTTTTACACCGGTGCACTGTAGCATGACCATAAACCATCTTGAATCTGGAGTAATGTGACGACAGGTTGACCGGTAAGAGAAGAACGTCATACACTTACTGTTTCCAGACTAATTTTTTTCTTTCATTCATAGTAGTACTGTGTTTCTTTTAAAGCAAATTATTTCTTGCTGAGCGAACAGATTTCTATACACCTTTATTAAAATGAAATCTGCAAGTTGGCACACATTGACAATTTTCCCACCTCGCTTTTTTTCTCACAGTTGATAAAGAAAATTAAGTTTGAGTGCAAAATTCATGACCTGCGCACACACACACACTCTGCTACTTGCAGCAATACTCTTGGGATATGACCATTCCAGCTTTCACTGCTCCAAGCCCCTTATCAACCATAACGACATCACTGATGTAGAAAGCGCCATAACACACTCCCAAATAGTTTGATAATGAGACTTCTTTGCTACTAAATGAGTGACAGACTATTGATCACAAGATGGTGTGGGACTGGGTTGTAGAATTTTAATTTTTTTTATGTAGTTCAATTTTCTTATACTTGTTCGTATTTTTATATAATCATCTATATACCTGGAATTGTTCAGTGAGTTTTCCCACTGGTTATAGTTGCCTCTGTACTTAGCGGGAATTTCTAACTTTCAGTGGCGGGTGTCACATTACTTGAATCTATCTGATTTGTTAATGTTATCAGTGAAATTTCCGTTGTTAGTAGTCTTGTATAAGCCATACCACCTTTACTTTTCTCTCCTCCCATTCTTCTTTTTGTTCTCTCTCCATGCTTCTTCCTTTCTATTCCTTGCTCTTGCAACACTTAATAGAACAACTGTAAGCGACAACTTTTAAGCCTCATTCTTGACTTCCAAAGAACCTTTGAACTGCAAAAGCATCAGGATCCAATGGTGTAACTAAGTAACAAATGCAAATCCAAGTCAATTCAACTGTGCTCAAGATTAATCTGAAGCTAACACTACTGCAGTTGATGCTAAATTCAAATGAGATCCTATCAAGCTGAAGCTGTACATTGACCAAATCAGAGTCCTTCTACTTCGGGACTTTAATGAGTCTTATTTAAACCAGTCTTGGTGTTACCAACACTCCTACAACCTCAAAGATGTAGTGAATGCATGTGTTTCGAAGTATTCTTTTTTTCCCACCTGCCTTATTACGTTTTGCTTGTCTATATTGTGAAGCAGACACAGGTTGACGTAAAATTTGATCAAACGCCTGAGCTCCAAATACCAAGTCTGTCTTTCCTTTTTGTTAACTCATTCCCCCCACCCCCACTTGTGATATTCTGTGATTTGGAGAGGATTACAAGGCAGGGGTGTTCCATAGTGTCTGCTCCCCTTAGCCACTGATTTTTATTTAGCCACATTGCCCCAGTAACAACTAATTAACCTGAATCACAGGACAATTTACAATGACTAGTTAACCTACCCAGTACATCTGCAGACTGTGGGAGGAAAGCAGAGGACCTGGGAGAAAACCCACACATTCCACAGGGAGGACAAACAGAGACTCCTTACGAAACGGTGCTGGAATTGAACTCTGAACCCCAGGACATTCTGAGCTATAAGAATGTCACACTAACCACTACACTACTGTGGTGCCCTTTTGCGGTAATATTCGCAGGTAGAAGGTGGTCTTGAAGTAGTCTGGGTGTGTATTTTGCAGAAAATACATACCGCAGCCTCTGTGCACTGGACATGCCGTAAACTAGAGTTTGGCATGGTCCTAAAGCTGCTGGAAGTCATTTGCACTTCACACCTCCAGGCAAGTGGAGAGTATTCCATGACCCTCACTAATGCCCTTGTAGAAGATGTGTCGTGATGCAAGTCACTCACCAGTGACTCACCTCCTAACATACTCTCTTGTTACTCTGATAATTCTGTAGTTGGTTCAGCTGAGTTTCTGACCATTAGTGACATCTGGGAGTTTAATGGTGCATTATCTACAATGCCCTTGAACATCTTTTGTTGGAATAGTCATTTCTTGACATATTGTGGTGTGATTGTTCCTTGCCACCAAGCATGTTACTATGTGCCTGGGCCTTTCTCCATGCAGACGTGGACTGTTTTATTTGCTTGAGATACTAATGGAATTGAACATGGTGCATTCACCAGTGACCATTCACATCACTATCTGTGATAAAATGAAACAGTGGACTGTAGACTTCAATAGGGTACTGCCCTGCAGTGATGATTGATCATCCAGTATTGACATCAATCTTCCTTTGTGTGATGTACGACTTTAGCCATGGAGTGCTTTACTCTTGGTCTTCATTTGTCAAGGGTCGTTACTCTAATCTTACATTGGGAATTCGGGCCTTGGATTAATGTTTGGTGCAGGCCTGTGAGGAGGTTTAGGACTGAGTGACCCTGGTGAAACCCAAACTTGAGAGGGATGAGTAAATGATGTTCAATAACTTCCCTCGCTGTGCTGATCAAGTGCAGGCTGAACCGGACTTAAAATAAAATTTGAAAAGAGAATGTACATGGACAATTTTGCTTAACACAGGGCAGGTGTAACATTGCAACTGTACTGGGGCAACTTGGCCTGAGACCTGGAATACAAGTCATCCACATTACTCCCAAGAGGTCCCCTGGACACATAGCTTTTCTGTATCCACTGCTCTTGGGTGCCTCCTGATATCAGGTGATTGAATTGGCTGAAGACTGGCATCTGGTTTCACTTGGAACTATTGGCTGAATATGCTTCTGAATGTCTTCAGCTCTGGTATGCAGGCTCCAACTCTTTCCTTAGATGCCCATGCATGTAACAATAGGAGTTGAATCCTGTTCTTAAAGTAGTTGTAGGGGAAAAGGAAATATCAGGGGATATTATTAGCAACAAGAGTTAGATCAAATTGTGATCATGAGTTAGACTAGTAAATGTTGATGAGTATGTTGAGGTTGTGGACTTAACTGCACAATGTCCTAACTTTTCTATAAATAAGCTTTTCTCTCGTGTTCTTCTGAATGGAGGTTTATTGCTTCAGTATGAATCATATTAAAATATGTAAAGCACTATAATGGACACCAGATGGGCAAGACTGAAGAAGATTAACAACATTCCACTCTCCCCCAATGCATAATTTCACTTTGTGCAGATATATAACCACAGTCACATCAGAATTAGGTTTAATGTCACTGGGGTACATCATGAAATTTGTTGTTTCGTGGAGCAGTAATTGCAATAAATTCCCACACACTCACTCACTCATTCCAGGGTTCCAGGTTCAAATCAAGCTTGCATGCTTCCCATCCATGCTGGGTTGAGCGTCCAGCTAACAACCTGGCTTCATAAAACTAACGCTACAGAAATGGCAGGGTTGCCATCCAATGTGCCAAACAAGGCAGGGGGAGGAACTTTTACATATTGTATGTCCTAGGTGATGGGGGACCTTAATGATGGATGCTGCCTTTTTGAGGTATTGCCTTTTGAAAGTGCCCTGGATGCTGAGAAGGTTGGTGCCTATGCTAAAGCTGGCTGAGTTTAAAACTTTCTGCAGTTTTTCCTGATCCTGTACAGTGGCCCCTACATACCAGACAGTGATGCAACCAGTTAGAATGCTATTTGTAATCCCATCAATATTTTGGGGCCAGGAAAGATCCTCAGAGATGTTGACGCCCAGGAACTTGAAACTGCTCCCCCTTTCTGACTTCTGATCCCTCGACGAGGACTAGTGTGTGTTCCCTCAACTTCCCCTTCCTGAAATCCACAATTAATTGCTGGTCTTACTGATGTTGAATGCCAGGTTGTTGCTGTGACACCAGTCAAACAGATGATCTACCTCGCTACTGTAACCCTCCTTGTCACCATCTGAAATTCTGCCAATAGTTGTGTCCTTGGCAAATTTATAGATGGCATTTAAGCTGTGTCTAGCCTCACAATCGTACGTGTAGAGTGTGTAGAGTGGTGGGCTAAGTACACATCCTTGAGGTGCACCGGTGCCGATTATCAATGAGAAGATGTTACTTCCAATCCGCACAGACTATGGTCTCCCAGTGACAAAGTCAAGGACCCAGTGCAGACAGAGGTAGAGGCCCAGGTTTTGGAGCTTTCTGGTTAGAACTGAATGTATGATAGTATTGAATGCTGAGCTATAGTCAATAAACAACAGTCTGACATAAATAGTACTATTGTCTAGGTGATCCAAGGCCGAGTAAAGAGCCAGTGAAATTGAATCTTCTGTAGACCTAGAGCAGCAATAGGCAAATTGCAGTGGGTCCAGGTCCTAGTTTAGGCAGGAGTTGTTTTTAGCCATGACCAACCTCTCAAAGCACTTCATTACAGTCCTGACGACGAGTCTCGGCCCGTAACATCGACTGCTCGTTTCCATGGATGCCGTCTGACCTGCTGAGTTCCTCCAGCTTGTTGTACGTATTGCTTTGACTACAGCATCTGCAGTGCACTTTTACACTTCATTACAGTAGGTGTGAGTGCCACTGGGCGAAGTCATTGAGACAGCTTTCCCTGCCCTTCTTAGGTACTGGTATGATTGTTACCCTTTTGAAGCAGATGGGAACCTCCGACTACAGTGGTGAGAGATAGAAGATGTCTTTGAACACACAAGCCAGATGGTTGGCAGAGGTTTTCAGAGCCCTGCCAGGTATACGGTTTCACCCTCTTGAAAGATGTTGTCATCAGTCTCCAAGACAGCGATCACAGGGTCACTAGGTACTGCTCAGATTTGCACAGGTGTAGCTAAGCATGCATAAAAGGCATTGAACTCCTCTGGGAATGAAGCAACTCAGCCATTTTGCTTTGCAGGAAGTAATGGCCTGCAAACCCTACCAGAGCTGATGTGCATCGGAATCTATCTCTCACCTCAACTGAATTGTTTATTCACTCTTAAAACAGCCTTCTGCAGGTCGTACCTGTACAGGTTGGTGCAGATGGTGTGGTATTTGGATATAAACAAAGTCTGGTCAATTGGATGCAATTTCTCAATCACACGACCTTGTCTGTCCACACAATACAAGATCTTGGCAATAGAAGGGACAGAATAATGTTCTGAGAATTGATGAATAACATTTGGGCTTCAGAAGACAAACCTGAAGCACTGACTCTGTATATCTCTTTCCGTAACTGCTGGCTGGTTTACTAAATGTAAGCCAGTATTTTGTTTTTATTTCAGATTTCCAGCAGCTGCAATTTTCTTCAACTTCCATGACAAGAATCAAGTTCACAGCAGCCTTGATTGTTTTTGGTCATAAAACCAGAGAACAATTCCTCAATTATGAGGGGAGTAACCCAGTTTGGAGATGAAGTTGTCTCCATTAAGATTAGAAGGCTACATTCCCCAAAGACATTCATGAGGCCACAACAAAGAAAACCAATTCAATGACAGCCTAGTCACCATAATAGGTGGTGATCCCATTACCCTCTCTGAGTGGTGTCACAGCCAGGTTGGTCCTGATTGATTAACAAAAGTATTTCTGTGGGCTGCTCCCAGGATTACACAGACATCAAGTGATGCTGGAAGATCATCTGGGTGGAAAATTTTCTTCAGCCTGCATGAAGCACAGTGAGATGTCGGTGGAGGTATGCTACTGACTGGTACATTCCAGGCTCCAGGAATGCAAAAGCTCTGCAGGGAAAGACTACAGTTTAGGGTTCTGGTGTCTTTTCTCAGTTGGACGTGGGAGGCTTGTGGGATGGGCACCCCTCAAAAAACTGAAAGGGTGTATTATCCCAAGGGGGGCACAACTGGCAAAAGCACTTTGGTTTTAACAAAGTATGAACAATAAGTATATTGACCTAGCAATGCTTGTATATTTTAAAAATAATTTTGTATACACTATGAATAAAATCCATTTGTGAAATAAAATATCAAACAGGTAAAGTTGTAATGGCCGTATCTCTTAGCAATGCTGAGTTCTGTACCATGAAGGAACAGAGGTGGAGTGCACTTTTAGATTAATAGGTCCTCTCTCTCTTACAAGAGAATGATAAGCAAATATACATTTGTTTTACCCAAGAATGGACATTTGCAAGTAAATCTTTGCCCCAGGACAATAGGAGGCTATGCTGAAATCTGGGGAATACAGCAAAATCCAGTCAAACAAAAGTAACAGAAATATGGCAGGGAATGTAACGTTTATAGATGAATGGCTACACAGGGCTGAATCAAGTGCTCCTGCACCACCTTCCATCTACTCAGGCTACAAACAACACTTGGGTGTGGCCTTCAACCCAACCCTATTGTGCCAAACAGGAACTCCAGGCTAACTCGACACAGTAAATAATACTTTGCCCACACAAAACTGGGAAACCACCTAATACGGTTACCTCAAAATGTTTTGCAGTTTAAAATGATCAAAATTAAAACAAAAATACAAATTCTGTACATCTGAAGAGATTTGGGAAGGAGAAAACAGGATTGAAATTAATTTTGGGAGAAGAAACAAATACCAGGATCAATTAAAATCAATGGGGGGGGGGTAGTCATACATCTGTGCAAGAGAATTGATAAGTGGTGGGGAGGAGGCGAGGGGGGGGGAGAAAGGGAGGAAGAGGAACAAATACTCAAAAGATGCGACTGGGATGGGATAGTGGAGAAAATTCATAATTCTACTCTCAATGAAAATAACAGATGAAAATTGTTGTGTCTGTGCACAACTACGTATCAATTAAATAAAAGCGTGCGCACAGGAGACGACTTTAACCAGTGTATTCAGACTGCAGTAAGAGAAAGGCAGAGACAGCGAGAGAGAGAGAGAGAGAGAGAGAGAGACAGAGACAGAGACAGAGAGAGAGAGAGAGAGAGAGAGAGAGAGAACATTGTGCATGCATAGGCAACAGATCAATACGTTGTGCGGTGGGGGGGGGGGGAAGTCATTGCTCTAAAAGAAATAGATCCATACATCGCACTTCCTCCCCCTTTAGAATACTGCAACATAAAACCATATATGTACAAAACATTCAATTTCCCTTCCAACCCATACTCCAAACAGACAAGTTTTCAAAATAACAGTCCATAACTAACTTCACAGTTCTAAAGATTTGGTCTTTTGGGAGGTGCTCTATTTCTTTCAGGATAAAGCCTCCCGACTCGTGGAGCAGCATCAGGTTTGGCGGGTGTCTTGTCAATCCTAACATCCTCATTGCACTTCTGGACCTGTAGAGTGGCACAGGGTTTAGTAGGTGTCTTGTCTAAGACGAGGTTTTCAGTTTCCCATGTCACGTTGCTGTCAGTGACATGATCATCACTGAGAGGCCAGTCTGTGACTAATGTACCTGCCTTGTTGCATGCAATCAACTCAAGATGTGTTCTTCCATTTTGAGCATTCAGAGTCAGGTCCACATGACCCTTCCATGTACGATCTCCAATATCCACTGTGTACATCAGTGTACCGGTTCTTGCAACTATCCTACCGACTGTCCACTTGTCTTCTTAGTAATCATGCTAGCTAGGACTTCCTATCCAATCTCGAAGTTCCTTGCTGATTCACTTGGAACTGGTTGAACTGTTTATTCTGTATTTCCTTCCACAGATCTGGTTTCAGGAGGTCTATGCAAGATCTCACATTCCTGTTCATGAATAGGTGCTTGATACACAAAAAGGAAATTGTCAACATTGTGTTGCAGAGAAATATCCTCCTTGTCCATCACTATGATGGACTTCTTGAAGGTCTGGATGAACATTTCAGCTAACCCATTTGTTGCTGGGCAGCGAAGAACTAAATTGAAATGTTTGATGCCATTTTTCTTCATGAACAGCTAGAATTCTTCTGACATGTATTGTGGTCTGTTGCCACTCACAATTTGTTCTGGTAAGCCATTTCTAGCAAAGACAGTCCTTAGAGTGGAGACAAAGCAGAGAGGTGGTTGATTTGAATAAATATCCACAGCAATCAGAAACAAGGAGTCCATGAAGGGCCCAGCAAAGTCAATATGTAATCTTCGCCATGGTGAAGATGCCCACTCCCATGCATGAAACTTTCAACTTTTTAGCATCCTGAACAGTTTTTGGCCAAGCCTTTAATCTGTTTATCTAGTCCTTTCTCAAACACCTTCTGATTAGCATTAAGCAGCTATGACAGCCTCTGGTTAGTGCTACCATTTGGGCTGCAGTTGCCTGTTGATGTTGTTGGCCAGAAAGAATGACAATCTTCAAATCAGTGAATTCAAATGAATCAAGGACAGTGGAAGCAGTCTTTGTTTTTGCCGTGTGCTTGGGGGATGGAGGCTGCCATTTTGTGAAGACACTCTATTCTTCATTTTGTGAGCTTGACATGCTGGGCTTGATGGGTGTTTTAAAGAAGGCGCAAAGACTCCTTAGGTAATCTGCTGCACTGGAGGTCATTTCCAAATAAGGAGTCATTTGTGAGGTGTTCTTTGGTTGGCTATAACATGCAGGATTGTGAATGCCTGAGGTGATTCGAGCTCATTGCTGATTGGGAACAAAGAGCCATGAGTCAGCAACTGTCCCTTGATGGGAAGAGGACAATAAATGGATGCTGGCTTGGACCAGAGCCAATGACCAGGTGTTAAAGGCCAGACACATGACCTGCGGCCAATGACGCGGGAATGCAATATTTGAATTGACAAGAAATGGATATAAAAGTGGATGCTTTGTGGGTGCTGGAGGCGGTAACTTCGAAGAATAACCATCGCAGATACAAGTGAGAAGAACCCTGCGTGAAGCACGCGGAGAGTGAATCGGGACCATGAGGAACAAGGAATGCCCGGCCAGCGTAAATTCCTCCGCCCGGGTAATATCTTTGCTATTCTTTGACTATCCAGGAGAGTCAGGGATACTTAGCAGGTGTGCACACAAGGTATTTAATATATGAATTCACGTACTTGTTAGTTTGAACAATAAAGGTAATTGTCAGTAAATACAGATCTCTCTGTGCCTCACTCAGGATTGTTGGAAGAGGTAGAAGCAGCATCTCTCTCTCTCTTTTTTCCAACAATGTCACACTGAGAGCTTCGATTGAGTGCCAGTTTTGTTGGATTTTTTCTCAACTACTCATGTCCAAAAAGCGTTGGCCCTCCACTTTTCAACACATAAAGCTCTAACTGCAATCTTCGGCCTCCATACGCCCCCTTCACTTTCAGTTTGCCTTTAGGGGATACTTCCTCCTCTGTGTCTCTAATGGTATCTTAGAAAACAGCCAGCCTCTGGAATCGTAGACAAAGCTGATGACCCTGTATCCAGCTCCATTTTCAGTTTTACACCAGACACATTTATTGTGATCCAAATTATATTGCGATCTGCTTCAATAATATTTTGTAGTTCTAGGCATGATAGTTCATCTTCATCAACCTCTATGTTGTCTGATTCTCTTTTACATTTAGTAACTTTACACATTTGCTTAGTTTTGCATTTGAGGTGTTTCACTCCATTGTGCTTTGTGTCTACATCACACAGTCTCTCTGTAATCTTGTCTGGAGGAATTCAGCAGGTCAGGCAGCTTCTATGGAGGGGAATAAATAGTTGATGTTTCGGGCTGAGATCCATCATTATTATTGAATATTCCCCTGCATAGACACTGCCTGACTGGTGAGTTTCTGCAGCATTTCATTTGTGACGCTCTCAATCTGATTTGGTATACGAGAAAGGGAGCACCAAAGAACATCAGACGAGGCCAGGTGATTGCATCCAACTGGATAGACATCCAACATCATGATAGAAGCTGAGAAAGCAGATTGCTTTTCAACCTCCTATGGTCCACAGTAAGTTGCCAACAAGGAGAAAACCACTATGAATAAAACAAAAAAAGGACGGCACAGTACAGACCCGTTGTCCCTCAGTGTTACGCCGACGTTTTAACTTACTCAAATCTAACCTCTCTCTTCCACATGGCCCTTATTTTTTTCTTTCATCCATGTGCGTAGCTAAGAGTCTCTTAGATGCCTCTAATATATCTGTCTATATCGCCACCTGTGGCAGTGCATTCCATGCACCCATCACTTTGCGTAAAACAGCCTTCTTCTGACAATACCTCTATACTTCCCTCAAAACACCTTAAAAGTTATATCCCCTGATATTAGCAATTTCTGCCCTGGGAAAAAGTTTCTGGCTGTCCACTCTGCCTGCATGATGGGAAAACAGGGCTATTAAAACACAGCATTACACACAACTGGGAAATAAATTTGTATTATTGTTTCTTTCACCATTATGAGGCAGCATAATGAGTAACGGTAAACTAGAGCAGGCTGAGAGAGCGAGAGCAGGACGCAGGGGAAGGAAGGAAAGCTGCCACCTTGTTCTATCTGGCCAGCACAGTGGCACATGCAGAACTCCTACCCAGGTTCAAATCCGACCATGGGGAGATTGTATGCTCTCCCTGTGAACGTGTGGTCTAACTTCCTCACTCATCATGAAGGTGTGGTTAGTGGGTGAAATGACTGTTAAAAATGGCATCGATTGTTAGGTTAGTGGTCGCCAACCCATCGATCATGATCGACTGGTTGATCTTTGAGACTTTTTCAGTCGATCCCAAAAAAAAGAAAAATAAATACACAAATGCTGTTGAGAGATTGTTTCCAGGTTGCAGGGTTTTAGTTCCGTTCTTTCTGCCCAGGGCACGCATGTGCAGCTCCCCAGCCATGCGCTGGTCCCCAACCACCAGGCTGCAAGGAAATGATATGAGTCAGCTTCACCTTTCCTCAGTCCCTGTCACGCCCACTGTTAGACTTGAACCCACGCGAGGTCATCAGTCGCCCAAATACAGTGATACCCTCGCGCCAATTGGTCTCGGGTAACCGACTGCCTCACGTGGCCACTGAGAAGTGCCATTACTACCAGCCAGGAGCACGGACAGATGGGTGCCGTCTCTAAACCTGTTTAGCACACCGAATGTTCATGGGGAACCCAGCGCTAAAATATTCGCAGATGACCTAATTCGTAAGTATCAGAGCAGCTATCAGGCTGCCATCAACTTAAAGACATCCCTCGAGTCAAACTTTTGTCGGCCGATAGATCCTACAAGGGGGGTGGGCAGGCACCCTGTCACACACCTTGCTTGGTCAGTTGCTTTCTCTGGACTGCGACCACCACGGTCCCCATATAGAAACAGCCACACCTGGCCAAGGCATCTGGTGGCAGGCGGCCGGGAGGCTGTCTAATGAGGCAATGAAGCCCTCAAAACTGCTTCGGAACCCTGAGTCCAAGTACCCAGCACTTAAAGACGAACCCACTGAGTATTTTTCCAGCTGAAAAAAAGTGAGCAGTGCAGGACAGAAGCTAAGTGCTGAGAGCCACGAAAACTAAATTGTGGAATAGACTGGACATAAGGAACCTGCTTGGAGTATCGCTGTATTCCAGTTGTGTTTAACACCAACCCCCCGACGGCCAGTCCGCAAGAATATTGTCAATATTAAACCAGTCCGTGGTGCAAAAACAGGGTGGGTACCCCTGGTGTTCATACATTATTTCTACTTCTGGGTTGCAGGGTTTTACTTCCAGTCTTTTCTGCTCCGGTGCGTGTGCGTATTACTAATCGATCTGGAGTCGATCTTGCCTTTCACTAAGGCCGAGGTAGGGGATCTTGGGCTTAAAAAGGTTGGTGACCACTAGCGTAGGTGAGTGGAAGAAACTGGGAGGTGGTGATGGGAACATGTAACATTAATACAGCACAGTTTCACAGGTTCAATCTCTGCCACTATCTGTAAGGAGTTTATACATTCTTCCCATGACCACGTGCGCTCAGGTTATCTCCCAAAATCCCAAAGATATAAATGTTAGTAGGCTAGCTAGTCACATGGGTGTAAGGGAGTGCCACGGGCTCATGGGGGTGGGGAGGTGGGAATGGCCCGTTACCATACTGTATCTCAAATAAATACAAATAAAAGTTTCCAAACTACTTAACATCTGCCAACACCTTGCCCACCCACTCAGCCAGGCAAAAAGCACGTGCATGCTCTTTGCATCCTCCTCAGTTTCCTTTGGCAGGAAGATTTGTACGGTGGATCAGCCAGGCTGCGGCAAGAAAATGCAGCCCACCACTTTCTGTTTCAGCTGAAGGAACGAGCTGCAAGTATTCAAGAGCCACACGAGCACACCAGCTCGTGAGCGGCCTGGAGTGAACACTGTAAAACTCGTGTAAACACATTCAGCAGCCACCTGCTCAGCTTTCTGGACTTTACAGAAATAGGAATCATTAAAACATGATAGGGTCGGAAAGAGTTGTACAGAGAATTTGGCACATAGACCTTCATAAATCGGAGTATTAAGTACAGAAGTTGAGTTACGTTGAAGTTGTGTCTGACGTCGGTGAGGCCGAATTTGCAGTATCATGTGGTCAATGACCTTCAGGAAAGATATCAATAAGATTGAAAGAGTACAGAGAAAATATACAATAATATGTTTGGAACTTGAGGATATGAGATTGAATAGGTTAGTTTATTCCCTGCAGAACAGGAGAAGGAGAGGAGATTTGATAGGTACACAAAATAATGAGGGGTATAGATAGGATCAAATCAAGCAGGCTTTTTCTACTGAGGTTGAGTGAGACTAGAATTAGAGGTCATAGGTAAAAGATGAAATATTTAAGTGGGCCATGATGGGAACTACTTCACTCAGAGGGTGGTAAGAATGTGGAACAAGCTGTTTGCTGCATTTACGAGAAACTTGGATAGGTACCTGGATGGGAGGGATGTGGAGGGCTAAGGCCCGGGTACAGGATAGCAGCTCAGCATGGGCTGAAGTACCTGTTTCTGTGCAGCAGTTCTCTATGACTCTACACTGGATTAATCCAAATACAAGCCCAAATCTCAATTGAAGAGCACATGAAAACTAACTAACAACAGTCTTGAACCTACTTCACCCATCAAAAAACTGCTTTCTGTGACAATCTAATACATCACTGCAAACAGGATTTTCACAAATGCTATTATACCTAGCAAAATTGCTGCCCGACACACTTCAGAAAGATGGTACACCTTTAACAAATCGATTCCTCGCCTACAGTTATTTTAGATGACAGAAACAAACCTCGGAATTGGTTTCCAAGGGAATGGCACCAGTTTGATTGCTTTAATCATGACCATTTGTTACTGACAAGACACTCAAAATGATTTGGAGTGCTTTCTCAGTTTCAACACTATTGTCCTATTCACTCTCAATGCTCTATAGAAATTCAAGCAAATGACTTCAAAGACAGATTAAGCTTTCTTTTTAAAGAATGCTTCCTCTCAGATTCATCTGAAGGAATGATGGGATCCAGTAGTGATACTCCATCTTACTGAAACAGCCAAAATGAGAATTGTGTACTCCCTGAATTCAGAACCATTTCAACAAATAGAACTACACTGAAATGTCAACATTTGCTCCATAGATACTTTGCATTCTGCTGAGCAAATCCAACACTTTCCATTTTCACTTCTGATTCCCAGATTCCCCAGTCTAGTTCTTTATTGTCTTGGTGTTGCTCATAGTGTTTAAAAGAGCCAGTGAAATTCTTTGAACATGACAGCATTCAAAGGAATTAGAATATTATATTATCACCTCTTTTTGAAGCCAAATGAAAATAACACCACTTATGTCATTTGAAAGCTTCATCTTTTCCAGAGAGGATAGATGCACCCTGCCCAATATCAATCACATTCTTCTTTTATCTGCTGACACACATTTAGCTGGGCGTTTTCCACAAGTCTCAATGTGAGGCTTATGGCTAGCTCAGACTTTTTTTAAAATTTCCTTATTTCATAAAGTCTTTGTTTTGGGGCTGGAGAGACAAGATCTAAGTTAATTGAATCAGAATCAGGTTTAATATCACTGACATACATCATGAAATTTGTTGTTTTGCAGCAGCAGCACACATGAAATAAACAAACAATACTGCATATCGGCCGGTGGTGTAGCGACATCAGCACTGGACTTTAAAGTGAATGGTCCAGAGTTTAAATCTGGCTGGCTCCTTGCACACTTTCCATCTGTGCTGGGTTGAGTGTCAAGCTAGCAACTTGGCCTCACAAAAAAAAAGTTAATAGGCACATGAGTAGTGCAAAATGAGAATAAAAACACTGCCACTTTCTATAATCATTTACTTCAAAATAAATATGTTTCAGGCCTCTCAAAATCCAAGCCTACGTCACGAGAGGCGCAAGGCTGGCCAACAGGGCTCTGGTGAAGCTGTATAGGCCAATCCCCAGAACAGTGGGTGCAATGCATTACAGGTCCATTGATGAATACCAATGCGGTGAACTACATATACCTGTCTGGACACCCCCCCCCCCCACCATCCCGCTGACTGCTCCTGTGGCTCCTCCCTCGGACCCCGGTATAAAGGCGATTGGAGGCACAGCCCCGGCCTCAGTCTCCAGGATGTAGTGTGGTGGTCACTTGCTGCTTGTTCTTTCTTCCAGCCAATAAAAGCCTACCTTAACTTACGTCTCCGAGAGTTATTGATGGTGCATCAACCAACTATACCATCAACTTGGAGATGGAGATGGGAGGTCATCAATGGGAGCCAAGGGCCCAGGAAATGGGTTTCAGATTAATGGTCAAGATGTTCTCTGTCGTCCACATATCAACATGGTGGATCCTTGCTTTGAAGTCATTCTTCAGCAATTCAAAAAATAAATAATTGAATATTTGTCAACACACTTCTTTTAATTCAAACTATTGTTTTATTTTAATATGTTAGTTCATTAATGCTCATTTTCTGTAGCTTTCTATCTTAAGATAGGAACAAGTCCAAGGTCTTTGACGTTTCCTTTTTAAAAGAATATGTCTAATCTTGACCATTCTGCAAAAGCAATACATTTGGCAGCATTAATCTTGACAGGCTTCTTCAAACCTAATACCTAGACTGCATCAGTTAGAACGCGCCAAAAATACAATCATCATAAGAATGCAGAGTCATTTCAGGGACGTAGAACATAGAGCAGAGAAAATCTACAGCACAACACAGGCCCTTCGGCCCACAAAGCGGTGCCCACCAACATGTCCTTACCTTAGAAATTACCTAGGGTTACCCATAGCCCACAATCAAAGTACTTTTATTTTAAAAAGTTCATAAAGTACTTTGTATTACACAATTAACAAACTTGCTGCTTTATGGGAGCTTACTGTACATATTTCCCCAAATCTACAAATAAAATGAAGCAATGGCTGTGAGGGTCTTTGGAATACTCCAAGGTTTTGGCCAGGTATTGAATGAATCTTTTACTTGATTTCATTAGCTCTCACACACACCTACACCTAAATCTAGCTAAATTAGGATGGTACATCAGCTGGAGCTAATGTCACGTTCCAGCAAACCAGCTTCAATGCTGACTTGAAGTGCTTATATGCATGGAGTTTGCATGTTTGCTGTGACATTTAATCACTGCCTACTCTACATTGTCATTGCCTACCAGGAGACTTAGGGCTTGCTGATAAAACATGCAAGAGCAAACAGATTACAGGAAAACAGTGGGGGAAACTGAACTGATGTGATTGCTGAGAGCATTGCCTTGGTAGGTCAAACAGTACCTTCCTACATTGCCAGGAAGCAAATTATGAAAAAGCTAATTTTAATTATGGGGCAGTACGGTAGCGTAATGGTTAGTGCAATTGCTTTACAGTGCCTGAAATCACCAATTCTTGTTCAATTCCCACTGTTGTCTGAGTGAAGTTTGCACTTTCTCCCTGTTACCACAAAGGTTTCCTTTGGCAGTTCTGGTTTCCTTCCACATCTTCCAAAGAAATGCAATTACGAAGAGTGAATCGTGAGACCCAATGTAGGTGCTGGAAATATGGTGACACTTGGCTTTCCAGGAACAAGGTTTAAAAATAAGCGCTCCCCTGCTGTAAGATGGGCTGGAATTCAGTGCAAACACAAAATAAAAAATAAATCTATTTTCAGTCCCAATGCATTTTTGGTACCTTGTCAAAATGCCTTAGAATAATGCCAAATTTCTAGATTTATGCGGGTTGAGCATCCTGCATCGCTTATCCGAAATGCTTGGGGCCAGAAGGGTCCTGGGTTTTGGATTTTTGAATAGTTGTATTTATATCATGGGATGCGTTGGGGGGTGGGACACAAAATCCATTTACATTACATATATAGCTTATGGACAGCCAGTCAGCAGCTCAAAGGGGACAGTACGCTGTCAGAGCACAGTTTGTTCTTTAGCCAAAGGCAGGTGAATTTGGGGAATTTGTTGCCACATGCAGCTGTAGAGGCCAGGTCGTTGGATGTAATTAAGGCAGAGATTGTGCTATGTCCAATCAAGAACCTATCAAAGGTTACGGGGAGAAGGCCGGGAACCGGGGTTGAGGAGGAGATGGGGAGAAAAGAAACTGCCATGATGGAATGGCAGAGCAGACTCAATGGGCAGATGGCCTAATTCTGCTCCCTTGTCTTATGGTCATGATGGAGCTGGGTCCTCCACAGACTTCCGGAGTCAAATGACTTCATCTTCCGCATCTATTGCCAGGTTCCTGTGCTGCAATTGGCTTAATATCCACCAGCGATTTTAAACAGCCGCCCATTCCACAGCAAATACGACAGGAGGGGGTTATTTTTATACAATATTTTAAAAATTATTCTATTTTCAATTCATCATATAGATCTTTGATTGTTTCATGATCAGCACACCATCAAGCAACATATGTTCAGTCCGGCGCTGACGAATCCATTCTTGTAATACATTTCCAGATCTTCAACACTAAGTACACTGCAAATGCTGGGGTCAAAGCAACACGTACAACAAGCTGGAGGAACTCAGGTCGGGCAGCATCTGTGGAAACGAACAGTCAACATTTCGGGCCAAGACCTTCATCAGGACTGAAGAGGGAGGGAACAGGGACCCTCTAAAGAAGGTGGGGGAGGGTGGGAAGGAGAAGGCTGGTAGGTGCCAGGTGAAAAACCAGTAAGAGGAAAGATCAAGGGGTAGGGGGGGGGAGAGGGAAGCAGGGAGGGGATAGGCAGGAAAGGTGAAGAAGGAATGTAAGGGGAAAGCACTGTGTGTAGTAGAAGAAGGCAGAATCATGAGAGAGGTGATAGGCAGCTGGAGGAGGAGGCAGAGTGAAACTGGGATGGGGGAAGGGAGAGGGAGGGAATTACCAGAAGTTGGAGAATTCCAGATCTTCATTTTTTGTCTTATGTAGTGTTTCTATTTTTCATTAACTTCTGTTCATTACTTCTCAGAACTGTCTGTGGTGTGCAGAGTCCAGTACATCACCTGGGAACCTTCCCAGTGCCTTGTGGAATTTTTTCCATTTGTGATATCATGTCCAAAAAAAAAGCACAAATTTGGGAAGTTATTGGATTTTGGAATTTCAGGCAAGGGGTACTCACCAGTATTAAATTTCTGGGAGTCACGTTTTCCTACAAATAGTTAACACCATTCATTTAGCACTGGGAATTTCCACGAGTTTCTTGGCAGTTCATATTCTATGGGCTCTGTACTTAAGCAACAAATCTGTTGCCTCAGTAAGGTTTGAAAAATTCAGCAGGATCTGATCAAAAAGACTTAAAGGCTTCAAAAGGAAAAGGAGGGGAGAGAGAGAGAGCGAGCAAGATGAGGAAAAGCAAAACAAAGCTTTTTGTTTTAAACAGTGGGAATTATCTTTCTCTTCAATGGTTACTGTCACATCGAGAACTACACTAATACAGCTACTACTAATCTCTGTGATGGGGGATTTCTAAGTATCAAGAAAACTTGAGCAGAAATATGAAGAGGCTGCACAGATGTCAGACAGAAAAGAAAACGTGGTCACAATTTTAGTATACACTGGGAATCCAGCAGCCGGTCGGACAGACTGTGAAGATGTGAAGTACTGCAACATTCAAAGCTAACGATGTCACACGGAGTGATAGCAAGTGCAGCAGTGAATTCAGTTTCGCAGTGTCACACGTCCGTACAGGGAAAGCCCAACAGTAAAGATTAGAACCCAGACTTAAGCAGTTTCAGGAGATTTGGTATGTCACCAGACTCTCAAATTTCTACGGTCATACAGTGGAGAGCATTCTGGCTGCCTGCATCTCCATCTGGTCTGGTCTGGTCTGGGGGTGGGGTGCTACTGCACACGATCATAGGATGCAGCAGGAGGTTACAGAGTCAGACAGCTCCGTCATGGGCATTCGCCTACCAGCATTAAGGACATCTTCAAAAAGTGTGCCTCAAAATGGTGGCATCCACCATAAGACCCTAAGACATAACAGCAGAATTAGGCCATTCAGCCCATTGTCTTCTCTGCCAATCCATCTTATCCTCTCAACTCTATTTTTTTCTGCTTTCCCTCCATAACCTGAGGTACCCTTACTAATCAAGAACCTATCGACCTCTGCTTCAAATATACCCAATGACTTGACCTCCACAGCCATTTGTGGCAATGAGGCCCATGAGTTTACCACCCCCTAGCTAAAGAAATGCCTTCTCATCTTTGTTCCAATGTTGTCCCTCTATTTTGACCTGTGCCCTCTGGTTTTAGACTCACCCACTATATGAAAACTCTCTCCATATCCACTCTATCTAGGCCATCCAATATTCAATAGGTTTCAGTAAGATCCCCCCTCCCCCAACCTCTTCCCAATTCTTGTAAAATTTCCAGTGACCACAGGCCCAGAGCCTTCAAACGCTCTGCATACATCATTCTTTTGAACCTCTGCAGGATGCTCTCCAATGGCAGCACATCTTGTCTTAACTAAGGGGCACAAACCTGCTCACAATATGTTAAGTGTGGTCTGACCCATGCCTTATAAAGCCTCAGCATTACATCCTTACTTTTATTATTCTAGTCCTCTCAAAATGAATGCAGACTTTTCAGTTGCCTTCCTTACCCAGGACATTCTCTATTCTCATTACTACCATCATGGAGGTGATACAGGAGCCTAAAGACACACACTCAATGCCTTAGGAACAGTTTGTTCCTCTCTACCATCAGACTTCCAAACAGAAAGTTAACCAACCTATGAAAACTACCTCACTTTTTGCACTATTTAATTATTTTTAATATATGTTTCTGATTGTAATTTATAACATTTTTATGTATTGCACTGTACTGCTGCCACAAAACAACTAATTGCACAACATACGTTAGTGTTATCGAACCTGATTCTGACACTTTGGGGAAAAGAAACACTTGGCATCATAAAAGGGTGGGCGTTTTGGAAATGCTTGACAGACATTAATCCATGAGTCCATAAGTGTCTTCAAATGTATGAAGCCAGCCAAGTATTTGTTAATCTAGATTTTCTCAAAAATTTGCACTTGATTTGATCAAGTTTTGTTTTTCCTTTAAGAACTTCAGATGTGGCAATGTTCTGGAATAAAACTGGTCTGCTTCCTCAATGTCATCCAGTTGACGGATCTGTAGTTGTATCCTGTCCAAATATCTGGCTTCCTTGAACCTGCTTGATTGCGAGATAACTTGGTGAAAGCAAACCGTGTCACTGTGCAATGGGCACCCTCTCTGTTCACCCATTACTTCCTTCTCAAATCAAATTCTGGTGAAGGTGCACAACACTCCTACTCATTTTGCAAATCACAAATGAACGCAGTAAAGTCTAACTCAATGGCAGCAACTTAATGAAACTAACGTATCTCAATGGTCTCAACCCAAAATGGTGGTTGCTTTTTCACCTTCATAGATGCTGCCCGACTTGCTGAGTTCCTCCTGCACTTGGTGTGTGTTGCTAAAGATTTCCAGCAACAGCAGAATCTCATGTGTTTACGTATCTCACTGGCCAGTATTCCATTGGTCCACTTAATTCCTTGTAAACTCATTAAGATAATGCAAGAGTAGAATTGATTTATTATTGCCAAATGTAATATCATACAGATCCTTTCATTACACCATGCATTGAAGTAGGTTAATGTAAAATGTTTACAGAATGCAGAATAAATCACAGAGAAGGTGCAGGGCAAGACAATGAGATAAATTGTTTGTCCAGCTTAGGGAACTATTCAATAGTTTTACCAGGTTCAAGTTATCCCTGAGTCTGGTGGAACGTGCTTTCAGGCTTTTGTATATTCTGCCTGATTGAAGGTGGGGTGGAGAGAGAATGTCCAGGATGGGTGGGTCTGCTTCACTGAGGCAGTGAGAAGAATAGACTGAGTCCACTAAGGGGACAGGACACTGACCTGATGCAACAATGAACTTCACAATCTGTGGTTCAAAGCACCAAAGAATAAAGGGGAATTTCTGCACCTCTCAACATGGATACAGATGAGCATTTTAGTCAGCAGAACAGCCGGGACATAGAATGTCAAAACTGAATTTCTTGCAACTAACACAAGATAAGAGAGCTGGAAGAAACTTCATACCATTTGCATGGATACCGAAGAAACCAGCAGATGTGTTCTGCCGCTTACAACTCATAACTGCTTGATGCGTTATCTTGGGACTGAGACAAGGTAACATATTACATCATTAAGAGAAATTTGAAAGCCTTTCAGAAAGGTGGCAAGGTTGCATAGCAGGTAGTACTGCTGTCTCCGATCCAGGGACTCCAGTTTGATTCCACCCTTGGGTGCTGCATGCTTGGAGTTTGCTCATTCACCCTGTGACTGCTGTTTCGGCCTTATCCCAGCAAAGCTGCCAAGGCTAACTGGCTACTTCAAGGTACACTTCACTGCAGGCAGCTGGTAAAAGAACGAAGTGGGAGTGCACGTGAGAGACAGCAAGTTGCAGACACATGGGAGGGCAAGGAAGAATGAGACTAATCAGCTTGCTTTGAGATTTGAGCTTGCAGATAGTTGAAGCAGGGAACTGCCATGGATGGCATTTCAATAAGAGCAGAGTCAGTGTGTGCCCCTGAAACACAGTGACACGTTTATCACTCTACAAGCAGCAGGGTCAATGCAGAGACCATATACTGTCATTTGTTCACTCAAGACCAGCCCCACAAAATTTCACAAAACTCAATGCAAGGACATCAGGTTGCAAAAGAAATTTAAAGCATTTGATCTCAATGGTAACCATGGAAACCATCCTGCCACCAAGAGCATGACGCAAAAGGACTTCAAAATGCTTTACTCTGGGTTACACAATCTGACAAGTAGGCTTTGATATGTTGGACTCTTGTGGAGTCATCAGCAGAATTCTATGTAATTAAATAGCAAAAATCATCTTCAAATAAATGAATAGGTTAAGAATCAAGGGACAATTAAATACTCAAATTTCCTTTGGTTTTCCCCATGACTGAAATAATTAATTTAAAACACAAATATTGGGAGCTTATGGACTGGTCACTGGTTTTCCATTTGGCTTTATCATCGCTTGCTGGATTCCAGTCTTCACCTTCTGACTCTTCAATGCTTTCAAGATGTTTGCTTCTTCCGAAACTATGCTTTTTATAGAGTGACAAGTAGACCTCTGTTTTAGAGGCATCCATCGATCCTACTCGTATTGAAATGCAAAAAAAAGCATCTCTCTTCTTCCTGAAACTGTTAAAACCTCCCCTTGGCTGCCAAGTTTCTAAAGTCTTGTATAATGCTGACAGCTATGGTTAAACCTGGACAAACGGATCAATGGATAAAGCATTTAAAAAGCCAGCTCACTTCCTAGCTGTTCTCAGTATCTTGCCTCCTATTAAAGATTAGCTTTATTTGGTCACATGCACATCTAAACAGTGAAATATGTCGTCTGTATCAACGACCAACACAGTCGAGCTGGTGGCAGCCGGCAAGCAGCACTACACATTCTGCCACTAATAAAGCATGCACACATTTACTAATCCTAACCTGTCCGTGTCTGGAATGTGGGAGGAAACCAGCAGGTCTCTCGATAACGTGGAAAAGCCAATTAGATTTGCTTCTTCAAGCTAATGCCAAGTAGATCTGCATCTCTGCGACATGCTACATTGCCGTGCTGCCATTGGAAATTTGGCAGCCATGGTTAAACTTGGGCAGATAGGTCATCAAGGCTGGAAAACAGGTTGAAGTAATGAAAGCATTTAAAATGCTAACTCGCTTCTTAGCTGCTCTCAGTATCGTGCCTCTTAAATCCTGATGTGGACAGAGTCAACATTTTCGCTCTTAAACTCTCATGCAAAGCCCAACCACAGCCCTCGAATCAATCTCAGGCTGATGGAATTAGCACATCTCTTGCAGAGTCACCTGTAGCGCAAGGTTCAGACCATCCAAGTCACGGAGCTGTACCCAACAATGAGTTGCTGATGAATCAAGAGAAGCCAAATAGCTCACAGGTGTCAATCGACATCTTGCCTCAATTTAAAACAGCCTTCAAATTTTCAAATAGTTTGGAGAGGAGAAAGATTTTTTTTTTGTTTCTTCACTGCGAATAAGGCAGCAGGGGCCACGTGCACTCAGGTCATGAGATAGAAGCCACCCACGCACATGACGCAAGTGCAGAGGTTCTAAGAAAAACCACCCAAATCTGCTTCAGTGACAGCGTCTTCCCGCCAAACCCAGCAGTACCGATTCACAGGAGCTCAGCTCAGAAAACAGGAAGCTCGCTCTTGTGTGTGTTACACCCGTGCCCCCACCCCACACACACACACACCAACCATCTCTCTCTGGCATCTCGACATTGCCATGGGAACCTCCAGCTCTAAACTTGGACAGACTACAAAAGAAGCAGTGTTTGGCACTGTGAAGTTCACATTGTTGCTTTCCATATGCCCATTTAACTCAAAACCACCATCAACACTACAAGAGTGGAAAAATTATTTTTCTTATTAAAACCAAATATTGTTCACAGAACCAGAACCCTTTTGTACTTGAAGATGCAAATCTACTTGGCATTGGCTTTTCCACATAATCGAGAGACATGCTACAAATAGATGTCAAGATAACCTGCTTTGAAACAAAGCCAAGAAATTATGCAAGAGGCCAGCAAGTGGAATACCCAATAAATAGTCAGGATTTAAATACATTCAAGGGGGGGGGGCATCACTGATGTGATTCATCTCCTACGGTACTGAAGTAATTTAATTAAATATTAGCAATGAGATTGGGTATTGAGAGAAAGGAGTGGAAAATCTCCTTGACAGTCATGGAGTTTCTGCTTTACATTTCAACTGGTGACACTTATAATTAATAAATGCAATTTAAAACCTAATGGCATGGGAGTGGAATTAGGACATTCGACCCATCAAGTCTGCTCTGCCATTCTATTCTGGCTGATTTATTATCCCTTTCAACCCCATTCCACTGCCTTCTCCCCTTAATCTTATTAATCAAGAACCCATCAACCTCTGCTTTAAATATGCCCCATGACTTTACCTCCATGGCAGTCTGTGGCAATGAATTCCATAGGTTCACTGCCCTCTGGCAAAATCCTTTTAGATACGGATGAGGAGGAATTTGATAATATCGTCTGCAATTGAGAGCCCATTCTGCTATTATTTTTGACATAAGTTCTAAAGTATAAAAACCAAAACGATAACAGAATCAGTCATTCATAGAGCACCAACCCACTGGCCTTCAAAAGCCCCCGATACTAGCCCTCTTATTCCCAATCATTCACCCACACATTAGTCAGGCATTGAAAAGGCAAACTTTTGCCCAGCAAAGATCAGAGCACCCAGGGAAGTCCTGTGTGGTCATAAGGAGAATGTGTAAACTCCGCAGAGAACCAGAGTTCATGAATCAACCTAATTCACAGGAGGTGTGAAAAACCCAAACCCAAATGCAGCCCAGTAGACAAATTAAGCAAAGACTCAATTTGGCTGAGTGCAGTCACTGGCTACTAGCTTTTTGTAGACCATCGCCTTTACTCGAAACAATAATGTCTAATGGAAAATCAAATCCAAACTGGTGGGGTGGGTAAGAGCGGGTAGTTTTTACAATTTTTTTGGTAAAGCCTATCAAATCTATCCTGGGACCAGCATATTGATGCAGCTATAATTCATTAGAAGTTTGTCAACCTCACCAACCAGGGCATATCCTTTTCCCATTGCTACCATCAATGAGGTGGTACAGGAACAGGAACCTAAACTGATGGATCAATAGGATGAGAAATAGAAAATGAAAATGAGGAAGTACCACTTTTGTCTTTCTGAATTCTGAGGGGGAATGACAGGATACATGAGAAAGCAGCTTCTGAATTCTGAGGCATTAAGGGACAGACATGTAAAACACAGGAGAAACCTCAATACCGGCAATCTACAAACCTACACTACAGTGCCATTATTATTATGGACCCCCACCACCCAAGACATGCCCTCTTCTCACTGTTACCATCGGGAAGGAGGCACAGATGCCTGAGGCACACACTCATTGATTCAGGAACAACTTCTCCCCCTCTGCCATCATTGTTTTAATTTAAGTATTTTGTTTTAATTTGGCGCTGCAGGCTCAAAGGGCCAAATGGTCTACTTCTGTACCTATTGTCTATATACTTACTGTAATTTAGATATTTTTCTGTATTTGTCACATATTGCAATGGAATTCTGCCTAAAGTTAACAAATTTCACGTCATATACTGATGATATTAAACTTGATTCTGATCATTCAGTGAACCTTGTTGAGTTCTGGAGAACTGGAGACACCGAATTGATGGAAAAGTAGAGGCACCGGATTTGCCAGGATCTTCCTCAATGGCAGGGACATCAAGGGGCTGTGTGATCCGTTGGTACTTATTTCTTGGCCCAGATTTGTTGCCATATTTACTTCTAAAGCCTTCTGCCATGATCCGTCACAACCCACTGATTTCTTTCAGCAACACGTCCCCAACTAACTCTGAACACTGGGCTAGTGCACTTTTCATCCATACCAGTAATCACACATTCCAGGGAACTGCCTTGGAATTTATCCAGTTTGTGGGCCTTCTCCCATTTTCTCAATCCTCCTTTAAATCCCTTCACCTTTGGGATCCCAAAGCATTACCCTAGGGCAAAAACATTCCCACGGGGCTTAACAGCAGAACAAATAGTTCACTATACATCCACAGCAACAAGGAATGATGCACTGATGCTCTTTTGACCAAAAGAGCCAGCATCCTGCTTCCAAAGTGTTTTATTCACAATCAAATTGTACTGGCAAGTGTACCTGAGAGATTCAAGATAGGGGACTGTGGATCCGATAACAGCAGAATAAGTTTCCACCAACAACTCTATGGATCATGCTGCTTAGACACAAAACAAAAAGCATACAATTAGTATATATTAAAATCCTGACAAGAGGAGCATTACCAGTTGTGCTGGTTTGAGCCAGCTCCTTCATACCTACAGATCTGATGCGATAAAAACATCGCCCATTATCTCGTAGACAGGTTTGTGCTCAAAGAGGGACACATTCACAGTCAGGAAGGTTGCTCCCAGGATTTCCAATTTGAGCACAGCTCAGCTCAGTAAAGCTCATCAGACTGTGGACCCCCTTTCTACACTATATCTGTCTTCAAACACCTCGTGCCCAACGCTCTCATGGACTATCAAAGCCAAAGGGCCAATGGGTAGTGAATCTGGGAGAATGCCAGGTATATACCACTAGAAAGTGGACAAAGATCAGTCAAATTGAAAAATATTGCCCTGCAGCAGATAGACAATGGGTTCACCCAAACCAACTTTATTGGATTTCAACTTTAATTCCAGATGTGAAACTTAATACCACCCCTCTCCAGTGCCCAGCTTTTCAAACACTGTCACGAGAATATTCTGGTATGTAAGGAAACTTCTATTAGAGATCTTCATATAAATAGCACTTGGGTTGACAAGTTCACAATTTTGTCTATCCTCGGTGCCCCCCTTACCTCGCCACTGCAGGTGACTGACCACTTTAAAAGTTTTCTCTATTTCCATACACGACCAAAACCACAAATCACTCGACTGTTATTCAAAAACCACACTCCTGCACTGGTTCAACCTATCAGCATCAATCAACTGCATCAGTTGACCTTTTATCTGTCAACTCATTGAAAAAATAAATTGGAAAAAAAAATTACAAAGTAAGTAGGGGTAAATTGACTTACCAATTTACCTCTAGGTAAAGTGTGCTGACTGGCTGCACTGCAGCCTGGTATGAAACACCAATGCCTTTGAGCAGAAATCTCATACAAAAGGTAGTGGATTCAGCCCAGTACATCATGGGTAATACCCTTCCAATCACTGAGCACATCTACATGAAACATCGTAGAAAAGCAGCATCCATCATCAAAGATCCTCACTCCTCAAGCCATGCTCTTTTCTCACTGCTGCCATCAGGAAGAAGGGACAGGTGCCTCAGGACTCACACCACCAGGTTCAAGAACAGTTACTACCCCTCAAACATCAGGCTCTTGAACAAAAGGGAATAACTACACTCATTCTATTTCTGGAGTCACAACAATTGTCTCAATTTAAAGATTCTTTATCTCGTTATTTCATGCTCTATTTATTGCTATTTATTTATATCTGCATTTGCACATTTTGGTGTTTATTGATCCTGTTCTGATATTTTGAGACAAGGCCCCTCTGTACAGTGAAGGGTTTCAACCAGAAACATCGACTCTTTATTCCTTTCCCCAGCTGCTGCCTGACCTGCTGTGCTCATCCAGCATTTTACGTGCCTGTTACTCTGGATTTCTAGCATCTGCAGAAACTTTTGTTTAGATTTTACAACATACACCAGAGATCTAATAGAAAGGTTCAGACAACCCATGGCCATGCCAGGTGCATAACCCAAACTGGAGAGAATGCTACCAGTATCAATGTAGTACCAGCTCATTAGCACAGCTTACTGGCTTATCATTGCCCATTTCCTCAATACACCAACACCACTTAAATATGCAATGCATTCTGGCAAGTGATCGGATGATCACAAGTGGTCCAATATTGATTTTTCAGATTTGGGACCAACCATCCCGGTTCTCAAATGGGCACTGTGCACATTCCATTGGGCTTCTTGGTAGAATTTCTACCTCCTCACAGACAGAGAAAGGAAAATTTCCTGACTTCTGTATACAGGCAAGCACGACACACACACAAAAACACATCAGAATGCCCAGGACACTGTAGAACCACGCTATTCTCCAAGGACTGTATTACGAATAAGCCCTTGAAGAAAGAATAACACAAAAGACTTGGCAAACTAGATCACACGGAGGAAGGATTTTCTTCCTCCACCCTTCAATGTAAAAGGCAAAATACCATTATAATGTTGGAGTCCGAGGATGTTTATTTTGGCAACTGTTGCTCAGTTGTTATAGCAACCTCTACATGCTTAAAACAGAATACATGCCACACAATTCCTTAATAGCAGCAGCTTAATTACATACAAGTGATGCTGCACTTCAGAGGTGGTGCATGTTTGTGGCTACTGTTAGCATAATAGTGGTTCAAAAAGGAATACCCTACTTCCTCTCCAGGACTGAATTTAGGCATTTAGCTCAGTTGAGATGTCTGTTCCACCCTGCTCACATGATCTGCCAAGTCCCTGTGTATTAGGTTAGTCCTAGTAACCAATAGTATATAGTGATTAACATCAACCTAATTATTTCACAAGTCATAGAAGGTCCCACCTCACATTAGCCAGCTCTACTACTAATTATTCCACTGTGCTTCGGTTAACAAGCTGCCAATCCAAACTCAGTGACGTACTCACAAGAGAGTCTGCAGATGCTTGAGATCCAGAGTAACAAGCACAAAATGCCGGAGGAACACAGCAGGTCGGGTAGCACCTGTGGAAAGGAATAATCAGTAGACATTCAGGCCAAGACCCACCTTTAGGGCTTTATCCTGATGAACAGTCACAGCTTGAAGCATCAACTCTTCATTCCTTTCCATGGATGCTGTCTGACCTGCTGAATTCCTCCAGCATTTTGTGAGCATTACTCAGCTACATACAGTAACAGTCCAGAGAGGTCACCCAAACATTCAAGACAACCTCGACTAGGACTCTTGATGCAGCTGAATATTGCGTCTTTTCAAATCTGACTAGATGCTCTGACAGAGATGAGGCTGTCAGTAATCCATACTAACTCCTAACTCACCCGGCATGTGTTTCAAGGAACTCCTGCTGGGCTTGATACCTTACCAGATCAATGACAAGCCTCAGCTGGAGACACCATCATCAAATTTATTGCCAAAAGCAGATAGATAAAATATTGAGCATAACCAGTTCAGCATCATAGATGCACAGCATTTACAACAAAATAGTTAATTGTACAAAGTTATACAGGCAAGAACAAAATTTAAACAAACCAAGCCCACAGTAGTGCAAAGTGGTCATAGTTTTGCTACACTGAGGTAATGATTGAGGTTGTGCAGGTTAGTTCAAGAACCGAATGGCTCTGTTCAAGAACCGAGTGGAGCTGTTCTTGAGGCTGGTTGTGAGCAATTTCAGTCTCTTGTACCTTCTGCCCTGATGCTACCTATGAGAAGTTAGCATGGTCCGGATAGTTGGCATCTTTGAGTTTAATTGGCCTGAAAGAGGACATGGGTCTGGTGGTTGCATTGCGTCAACAGCAAACAAGTTCTTGCCCTCTGCTTGTGAACATCACCATCCAGATCAAACAGGTTACAACATCATTGCAAACTGCCCTCAGTACAAATTCACCACCAACATGAGATAATTTCCCTCTGCAAAGCAGCCACACAATGAAACTTCAATCTTCCAGTTAACTGCATGTGTAAGTGTCACTCACAGGAACTGTATTCCAGACATAACAGCGCTTCATAAATCAGAGACACAAATATCCAGGCATTCTTTAAAGATTACACTCTGCTGGTGAAAGTTACCTCTTCAGAAGAAACCACACAGCTACTGACCGAATCTAGTTACTCACCTTTCGACAGAATCTTGGTACTAGAGGGAAACCTTCCTCCGTTAAGCTGCAGCTGCCTTCACTGCCATCAGCTCCCACTTAAATAACAAGGAAATGTGCAGTGATCTACATTGAAATAAAAAAATAAAAAGACACTATGAAGTGCATATAATATATGCTCTACATACTGACAAGGACACCCTGATTGAGGAACTTTGCCAACATATACTCCCACTCAAGAACAAAATTACATCAGGCAATGTTGACATCAAGAGGCTAAATGTTTAAATAAATGGGTGAAATCAGAAATCTCACAGGAATTGCAAACACAAAAATCAACGAGCATTTTAAATCTGTGCCAACAGCTACGCAGAGCATCTTATCAGAGTTCTATTTCTAATAGTTCAATTTTTCAAAAATTGCCATTTTCATAAATTAAGAGCTGTCAATCTTGCTAAACTTAACTGAACAGGAGTTTGACTATTTTGTTTGTCGGGAGAAAAACTACTTGTGAGTCAAGTGCAGCTAAGAGGCCCACAGCTGAACAGGCTGCAGCCTCCACAGAGTGGGTGGCTGACAAATTTGCATATGAATTATTTTTCCCACCCACTCAGATTAAAGTACATATTCTGACATATTCTTCGTAAAGGAAGTCGAATTACAGTAATACAACCCGCACAAATCAATCCAATCTACTGTAATGCCAAATAAATTATCTATAGTTACCTACATACTGTAACACCTTGCTTCAGTGAATGCCTTGCAAAAGCAAGAAAGCAATTCTTCAAAGGTTGATTTCTGATGCTAACAAACTCATTCAGAAATTCTAAGCACTTGTTTTGTCCTGAGACTGTCACAGAATCACAGCAGGTTCAAAGTGTAGGGTGAAGGCCATTTGTATTATTGAATCTGTGACTTCAGAGTGTCAGCCCCATTCCATCACAAATCGCACTCAGAATCCCCATCCAGCTGCCTTAAATGTGCAGTCTCCACTTCCACCACAGCCAGAAGGCATCATAAACCTACCTACCTCATGTAAACAATCATTTCATAGCATTCTGTTTGCATCTCATGGCCAAAATGCTAACCATGCCCCCCACCACCTCCCACCCCTGGTCCTCCCGGGATCTGCTAACAGGCATGTTATGTTTTGTAACTCAAAAAACTAATCAAGCAAAAATTACAGGAGTTGAGATGACGGCTTACTTAGTCTTTTTCTCCCAGTGAGGCACTCGCATATGACATGGTGGCGTAACAACATATGCCATTCTCATGCCTCTCACATATACCCCACAATGAATTATGTAAATAAACAAAAAAAGCTGAATCAAACAATATATTTACAAAATTACTCAAATATTACTGAAATATTATATAGACTACACTCATCCTTGATTATCTATCAAATCCAATTTAATGAATAAAGCATCTCAGCTCAAATATATAACATATTGCTGTCTAGTCACACACACACACACATGCTCCACCTTATAATACAACTACTATATAGAGACATCCACAGCACAGTAAATTTTATAATGTCCCTTTCAGGTCTAAAGATTTAATGACACTGGAGGATTTCTTACTCTTGTGGGATAACATCTTTCATGACAAGGGAGGTCAACTCTGATTGGCAGGTGAGACTTGTGACTGTGAAACAATCTGCAGTACTGGGGTCTCCTCCATGGTATTTGTAGGAGTTAACTCTGTGACTGTAGGAAGTTCTGGACACAATTTTTCCTCAAACAATTGACTCTCCACTCCTCAATTGATTGACGTGTTGTCTCCAGATGACATCAGACGCAATCTTCACCGTGTAGGAGAGTGGTTCAGTTCTGTCCTTAATTTTCCCAAGTACCCACTATTGATCATCTGTCGTCCCTCACGAAGACTGCTTGTCCAGGAGTGAAACATCAAACCTCAGTTAAGTCAAACCTCCTTGTTTGAGGAGACTCAACTTGTCTCACATGTTAGTCCTGCATACTCCTTCTGAGATTAGGTATGAGGAGATCCAAATGTGAGCACACAGCAACCCAGAAACAGCATAGCTAGTGAATTCAATTCAATTGACTTTATTACTTATATCCTCATATACATGAGTAAAAATCTTTATGTCTCCATCTAAATGTACAATTTACAGTAATTTATAATAAATACTATGAATTGTTGGTTGCGGAGTGTGATGCAAGGAAATTAGTGAGCTTCTGATTCCGTGTCAGTGTACTGTGACATTGTTTGCAATGAGTTCTTTAGACTCTGGACAAAGCTTTCTGCCAAGCCACTTGTAGCTGGGTGGTACTATGCAGATGTAATATGTCTTATTCCATTCACTTTCAGGAATAACTGAAACTGTACCACAACAAACTGTGGTTTATTTTCACTGACTAGGTTTACTGGAACACCAGCCCTGGAGAAAAGCTCTCTCAACAGCTCAACGGTGTGTAAGGCTTAACTGGAGGCCATTAGGAACACTTCTGGCTACATTGTAGTTTTATCCGCTACCACCAAGACCTTTGTGCCCATGAAGAGGCAGGTAAAATCTACACGAGTCCTCTATCAGAGCATTGCAGGCCATTCCCTCAGATGGTGACACACTTCTCTTGACAACTTTGCGATCTAGTGGCATCCTGAACAAAGCATGGCAAGCTGCTTAATCTGCTGATTTATCCCAGGCCACCAGACAAAGCTTCGAGCCAACACTTTCATTTTAACTGTGCCTAGTTGACCAGCTTGTAGCTCCTTCATCACTTTAGCTCTCAGCTTGGATGGGACACAGGGCAAACTTGGTCAAGGGCAAGTCCATCCTGGAGTTGGTAAAATGGGGGTACTGGAACTTCTGCTGCACATTTCCACCATTTTGCGTTGCCATGGAGACCTGAGACAGCGTGGGGTCTTTTCTGGTTTCCCTTTTGGATCATCTGTGCCGTAATAGGGAGACTTTTCCTTTGCACCAGGGAGAATACATCAAGAGGAGTGTCTTTTTGTGCAAGTATTTCCTTTTCCAAGGGTAAATGGAACAATCTATCAGTATTTCCATGGTTAGTATCCTTTTGAATTCAATCTTGTAATTGTGTCCTTCTAGAAACAGACCCCATCTCTGCATTCATGCTGCTGCTGTTAGCGGAATACAGTACCCTTCTATAGATTGCAAATGGACACAAGTGATTGACAATCTGTATAAATGAGGGTAAACTTTCTCCCATTCAAGTACTAAATGTTTTACACCCCAAATCAGACTGAAGGCTTCCACTCAATCTATGAGTAATTTTTCTCTGCACTGGTGAGGAAACATAATTGAAAGGCATTCACCTCCATCACTCATAACATGCGACATGGCTGTGGGTATATATTAAGGTGAAGCATCACAGGAAAGCTTTGTTGGAAAAGAGAGAGAGAGAGAGACAGATCTGCTTCTACCTCTTCCAACAAATCTGAGTGAGGCACAGAGAGATCTTTACTTACTGACAATTACCTTTATTGTTCAAACTAACAAATACGTGAATTCATACACTAAATACCGTGGGCGCACACCTGCTAAGTATCCCTGACTCTCCTCGATAGTCAAAGAATAGCAAAGGTATTACCCAGGCAGAGGAATTTACGCTGGCCAGGTGCTCCTTGTTCCTTGTGGTCCCAACTCACTCTCCACGTGCTTCACGCAGGGTGCTTCACGCAGGGTTCTTCTCGCTTGTATCTGCGATGGTTATTCTTCGAAGTTACTGCCACCAGCACACACAAAGCATCCACTTTAAAATGGCGCATTCCCGTGTCATTGGCTGCAGGTCATGTGTCTGGCCTTTAACACCTGGTCACTGGCTCTGGTCCAAAGTAGCATCCATTTATTGTCCTCTTCCCATCAAGGGACAGTTGCTGACTCATGGCTCTTTGTTCTCAGTCAGCAATGAGCTTGAATCACCTCAGGCATTCACAAGTCTGCATGTTATAGCCAACCAAAGAACACCTCACAAACAACTCCTTATTTGGAAATGACCTCCAGTCCTGTAGATTACCTGGTCTTTGTGTCTTCTTTAAAACACTAATCAAGTCCAGCATGTCAAGCTCACAAAATGGAGAATAGAGTGTCTTCACAAAATGGCAGCCTCCATCCCCCAAGCACACGGCAAGAACAAAGACTGCCTCCACTGTCCTTGATTCATTTGAATTCACTGATTTGAAGATTGTCATTCTTTCTGGCCAACAGCTTCATGGGACGATGTGGATAATAATGAGTGAGTATAATGTCAAACACAATTTTTCCTCTTGAAAAGCCATCTCTCACTCTTTAGTCCATTGCCACATCTTTCCGATCTGCTGCAGTGAGTTCAAGGGGTGGAGCACAGTGTCCCAGTTTGGCAGAAACCTGTTATAGTAAATGACAAATTCTAAAAAGGATTGCAACTGTGACACATCTATAGTCTTAGGGCATCCACCACTGCTTGAATTTTCTCAGCATGTGTGTAAGCGCTTGTAGTCAATGTTGTAACCACAGTAAGTGATGTATGGTTTGAAGAATTCACACTTGTCACATAGTGCTCTGAGCCCATAAACTTCTAACTCAAGACAGTGTTAAAAAGATTTTGGAGATGTCATCCTTACCAGTAACAATAATGTCATCCAGTTAACACTGAATTCCTAGGCAGCATTGCAGCACCTGCTTCATAGTTTTCTGTCTGACTGCAGGTGCAGATGCTACTCCAAAAATAAGCCCTTTCTATGTGTTTATGGTAAGAAACACTTTGAACTCTTCTTCCATCTCCATCTATAGGTAGGCCTCAGCTACATCCACTTTGCTTTAGTGTTTCCCTCCAGAAGAGTTTTCAAAGATCTCCTCTATCCTGGGAAGAGGATACTGATCTATTTTCAGTACTGGGTTGATGGCGACCTTAAAATCTCCACAGGTCCTGACAGACCAATCCTACTTTTTCACGTATAGTATATGGACTTGTAAAACTTGGATGTGGCATTTTCATTTAACACAATTTTACTCTTCATATGCTTGAGTTTTCCAATGCCATCCTTACATCACTGTGGCATCATCTTGTGCCTTTCTTAATTTGCTTTCAGTTGACTCTGTTACAGAGGGTGTGGCATGCAAATGGTGGATGGATCTCCAATCAAGTTGTAGTTGACTCAGCCAATCATGGCCCCACAATGCTGATCCTCCAGTTTTTTTTTAAACTACATGCATGCCCGATGTGGCTTACTGATTGCTGTATTTCACTGTTACAAATGTCATTCCTACAGGAGTCATCTTGTATCCAGTACAAGTTCTTAGTTGGATTTCAGCATCTTTGAACTGCCACTCAAACTCATTTTGTGGAACGATGGAAACAGCTGAGCCAGTGTCAATTTCCATTTTAATTAATTTGACATTCAGTTCTTGTGTAAGCCATTCAGCCACACAAGCTGAAATGGACTCCCCTGCATTGTAGTCCAGTTGTGAAACCTATCTCTTCAATGTAGCTAGCCATTTCTGATTTTATGTACTATCACCTGTACTATTCATGAACAGTGGTCATACTCATTGCTTGTTAATTTTGTCCATTTTGTCTTTTTTTTAAACTTGAACATCTGTCTCCTCTTTCCAAAGAAAAATGTGCTGCACTTCAATGGGTAGGTAGTCATCTCAGGTTTGTTTTAAAACTTCTTCATTTTCACTGTTCTGTTTTCAAACTCCAGAATCTAATCAAAAGAAAAACAGAAAAGCTTGGATGATTGTCCCGTTAGCATTTTTCCTTAGTCAGGTGATCACATATGACACGGTGGAGTAATAGTGTATGCCATTCTTGTACTTCTTACATACAACCTGTAATGAGTTTTGTAAATGAAGAATGCTTAATAAAAGTATGTACTTACAATATTACTCAAATATTACTGAAATATTGAATACACTCCACTTAGATTCCCCCTATTTGCCCTAGCTAAGGATTTCAAAATTCTGTAGACCTCTGTGTATGGCCACAGTCTGAGGTACTGTTGCCTATGAGGGGCCAAATCCACTTAAGAGTCTCTCAAACTACTTATGGATGTACTGTTTAAATAGGAGACATGAGTGATAAGGATGAGTTGTAAATAGAAAATATTGATTTGATAGCACAATGAAAATGCTGTATCTTTCCAATATATATTTATGACAAAAGTAAAATTAAGAATCAAAGTCAAAGTAAATTTATTATTAAAATATATATCACCATATGCTACCTTGAGATTCATTGTCTTGTAAGAAAATAATGAAATACAATAGGACTTATGAAAACTGGACATAAAGACCAACATAAATAACCAACGTGCAAAAGACAAACTGTGCAAAGTAATACACTATACTGAGAACAAGGGTTGTGGACGTCTTGAAAGTGAGTCTGTAGGTTGTGGAATCAGTTCAGTGTTGAGCTGAGAGAACTTATCCACTCTGGTTCAGGAGCCTGATGGTTAAAGGGTAGTAACTGTTCCTGAGCCTGATGGTGTGGGATTCACAGCTTTTCTACCTCCTGCCTGATGAAGAGAAAATGGCCTGGAAGGTGGGCAGTCCTTGATGGATACTGCTTTCTTGTGGTCACACTCCCTGGAAGTGTGCTGAAAGCAGGGGAGGGTTTTTGCTTATGACATACTGGGCTGTATCCAACACTTTTCTGTAGATGTTTCCATTCCTGGGCATCTCTTCAGCACTGCTTCTGAAAGGGAGAACATTCACGGCCATCAGGATACACAGTGATCCAGGGTTTGAACATGCAGGGTATGGAGGACCACTGATCACATGCACACAGTAGGGATTAGTTTGACATCATGTGTGGCACAGGAATTGTGGGCTCAACTGTTCTAAATTCTACATTTGCAAATCAAGCAAGCAGGTGATTTTAAATGCAATTTCTGCAACTTCAGATATTGAAAGTTCTTCACAGCCAAAGAACACATCTAATCACATTTTGCATTGAGGTATAGACAATCTGGGCACAGAAAGTTTCCACAGAATAAATACCAGACGATCTGTTTTGAGGAATGCTGATTAACGAATAAAAACCCGCCAGAACCTTCTTCAAAATAGGGCTAAGGGACTTTTCTGACTCAAGAGGTTTCAGTTTAAATAGTTCATCCCAAAGGCACATGGGTATAGTTGCTTGCTTGTAAGTTTAAAACAGAGACAGACAAGATGAATATAATTAAACACAAACTGGGTGAGGGGAAGGAGGTAGAAAAGAGACAAAGGGGCGAGCCGAGGCACATTATACGAAGTCTCCCAGCATAATGAATCAACTGTAAGGTGAAACAAATTCACTAAATTGGCTCAAATAAGTAATTATACTGAGACTAAATTAAAGAGATAGAAGAAAATTGTAATCATGCACACTCAAATACTAGAGAAGGAACAAAGAATGTGCGAAATTTTCCTATTAACATAATCTTTGCTTTGAGATGCATTTCAAGTACTAAACTCCATATGCTCTTTACAGTAAATTTATTATCAGACTACATATATGACACCATATAAAACCCTGAGATTCTTTTTCCTGCAAGCAAACCTATCAAATCTAAAGGATAGTAAAAGGACCAATGAAAGATCAACCAGAGTGCAGTAGACAAAAAACCTAGCAGATGCAAATATAAATAAATAGCAATAAAAAATGAGAACATAATATAATGAGATAATGTGATATTATTGATTATGGGAACAGCCACATGGATGGGCAAGTGAGTGTAGTTATCCCTCTTTGGTTCAAGAGTCTGATGGTTGAGGGGTAGTAACTGTACTTGAACCTGGTGGTGTGAGTCCTGCACGGTCTACCTGGTGGCAGCAGTGAGAAGAACATGGCCTGGGTGGTGGTGATCTCTGATGATAGATGCTGCTTTTCTCTGACAGTGTTTCATGTAGATGTGCTTAGTGGTTGGGAGGGATTTACCCATGATGTACTGGGCGAAATCCACTACCTTTTATTGGATTTTCCATTCAAGCGCTTGGTGTTTCCATTAGTCAACACACTCTCCTCCACACATCTATAGAAGTTTGTCAAAGTTTTAGATGTCACGCCAAGTTCCTGCAGACTCCTAAGGAAGGAGAGGAACCCCAGCAAAATTGCACCAGTAATCATCAGTGCATTTCTGTGGGCTGTAGGAAATTATTCCATTCAGTCCATCAAACGTATGACAAAGCAGTCCCATTCCTTCAGTAATTCCCATCATAAACTATTCTTGATGATTTCTACCACACACCGATATTAACCTACGACCCCACATCACTGCAATGTTGAATGAATCCAGAAGAAACCCATCTCATCATGAGGAGAGCATGCAAAACTGACCGAGCACTCTAAATCAGGTTTGAACTGACCCACTGAACTGTGCAGCTGCATCTCTACGAGTAGCACCTAAGCCACATCACCTTGCTTCATTGCTGAGTCTGAAATGGGCAAACCTCTACACAAGTACAATGAGCTCTCTGTTACCTCACTATTGGGCGACTCTTTGGCAACTCTATGATAACTGACAAACCAAAATATAGCAAACAATCAAGATACATAAAAGTTCAGAAAAAAATGTTCACTATGTGTTGATATAAAGACTGGTTCTCCGATCCTTTCCACATATTTTATCTCACCTGGTCCCTCAACACCAGCTCCACAACAAAGAAAGCCCAGCAGCGTCTCTACTTTCTGCGAAGGCTGAGGAAAGTACATCTCCAACCCCCCATCCTCATCGCATTCTACAGGGGTTGTACTGAGAGCATCCTGAGCAGCTGCATCACTGCCTGGTTCAGAAATTGCACCCTCTTGGATTGTAAGACCCTGCAGTAGATAGTGAAGTTAGCTGAGATCATCAGGGTCTCTCTTCCCGCCATTACGGACATTTACACTACACGCTGCATTCGCAAAGCAAACAGCATTATGAAAGACCCCACGCACTCCTCATATAAATTCTTCTCCCTCCTAACATCTGGGAAAAGGCACTGAAGCATTCGGGCTCTCACGACCAGACTATGTCAGTTTCTTCCCCCAAGCTATCAGACTCCTGGACTGACACCTTACCCTAATGTCCTGTTTATTATTTATTGTAATGCCTGCACTGTTTTGTGCACTTTATGCAGTCCTGGGTAGGTCTGTAGTCTAGTGTAGTTTTTTTTCTGTGTTGTTTTTAACGTAGTTCAGTCTAGTTTTTGTACTGTGTCATGTAACACCGTGGTCCTGATAAAACGTTGTCTCTTTTTTATGTACCAGCAGTTATGGTCAAAATGACAATAAAAGTGACTTAACCTGACTTGATTAATAGAATGGTTATCTTTTGTGTTTTTCTGAAGTGAAAAGCAGTAACTTCATTACAAAATGTTTCAGATGTGCTACTGACCAACGTACATATTCAATACTGAATGACAAAAGTACGCAAATGTAAAACACAGCATTTTGAACAGACAGAATTTCAGAGAAAAGATGTCCAGAGGCGGTTCACAAAGATGATTCCAGGAATGAAAGGGTTATCATACAAAGAATGTTTGATGATTCTGCTCCGTACCCGTTGGAATTAAGAAAGATGGGGGGGAGGGGGATCATTGAACCTTTCAAATGTTAAAAGGCCTGGACAGAAAAGATGTGTAAACGACGTTTCCCATGGTAGGGGAGTCTAGGACAAGAGGGCACAGCCTCAGGATACAGGGGCATCCATTTAAAACAGAGAAGCGGAGAAATGTCATTAGACAGAGGGTGGTGAATTTGTGGAATCTGCTACCACAGGCAGCTGTGGAGACCAGGCTGTAGGGTGTTTTTAAGGCAGAGCTTGATAGGTTCTTGACTGGATGTGGTATCAAAGGTTACAGGGTGAGGCCAGGAAATGGGGTTGAGGAAGGGAAAAGAGGATCAGCCATGATTGAATGGGGGAGCAGACTCGATGGGCCTAATTCTGCCCTTATGTCTTAAGGAATTCAGCTAACTTCCCTTGTATTGCCTTTCACTCTAAGACAGTTCTTCACTCTTAAGAGTACTGGAAAGGAAGTAGTGAACAGAAAGTCACAGTGACTTTGCCTGGCACTTTGCATGCCTTGTCTGAAGTGGTGAATACATTCATATCACTCAGTACCTTCCCTCTGAGAAAGTGAAAATTATGCACTGAACTGCACACGAAATGAAACCCAATAGTTTCTGTTCATTCAAACACTTTTATAAAATACAGTTAATACCACCAAAATGACAGATACAGTTGCCCAAAACAGCTGTCCGTATCTGGGGGCACTAGCTTACAACTAGACCTGGAGTGGGGTAAGCCTCTCTTTACCATCTTAATAATTCCTGTACCAACCTCAAAGCAGAAGAGTGCACGTGGTACAGGGAGTACCTTCACCAACAGGATTTGAACAATGGGAGCATCAGAGCATTTTTTAGGGTTAGCACATACAGCAAATAACTTCAGCAACGGACTTCAGTCACTCGTCTTCAGATTCAAATATTACCTGTGGATTAAATCTAAAATACAGCTCTGAACAGTGGGTTACTAAGAATCATGAACCCAGTTAATTGGAAGACCAGACAAGGCTGATTTAAATGTATTATTTGGGTGTCTGTGATGTGGGTGTGAAGTGGAAGGTGTGGAGTTTGCTTTAAAGAATGCATTGTGGATTCATTGTAAATATGGAATTGTACTTTGGAGCTTTAGCACATGTCATGTTGTGTTGGGTTGAGCAGACCTCTTGCTCCTAAAGAGGATCCCTCTCCCTCTTGACTCCAGAATGGTGTCAGTTTATTTGTGAGTGTGTGTATCAAACAAAAAGACGATTTTCATATGGATGATAGAAAAATGGAGGATTATGTAGGAGGGAAGAATTAGATTGATTTTAGAGTAGGTTAAGAAATCAATACAACATCATGAGCCAAAGTGCATGTACTATACTTTACACTCTCCTGGCCTCCCTAGAGAGTAAAACCAGAATAATAATGAACTGTGTTGGGTCTTTAGGGTTGAAGTTTCAAGTACTTAAAGCAAAGGTGATTTTTAAAAAGCAAATTATCATGGAAGAAAGGTGCCTCTCAGAGATAGGAGTGACATAATTTGGCTTACTACACCATGCTCTAAAGAAGATACTGGCTCTGTCCAGAGAAGTGATTTAAGATTGCACCTTGACAGGTTTTCAGCTGGTAGACAGACTACCCTTGTGAACACTTAGTCCTTCAACATCAGGTGTGCCAACCGCTGCTAAATGTTACACTTTGGTTAAGTTGGCACACATTATCAAATGTGCATTACTAAAAGGAAAACAAAGATAGATTGAAGCCTCAGTTTGACCACACAAATTTGACTGTCAAACTAAAACAAATAAATCTCACTCACTACTCAACTCGACAGCCCAGTGAAAGATAATTTTAAGATTACCAAACCACAAAGCTCATGAATACAGCAGCACTGCCAATGTACCATTCAATACTATTGCTTGATCCCTTAACAAGATATATCATGGCAGGAGATAAAATTCCACAACGATGATTGCAGGCATTTATTCAGCTCATCAAGAATGCTTTGAACCTTCAGTCACCTTCAAAAAATTTCAGCTGTTACAATTTCATTCATTTTAGGAAATGGCTTCTTATTTGTCATTTACCTTATTTGTCATTTCCTGTGCAAATACATTTGATTTCCAGTAATGGGACAACATTCCAAATAGTTGATAAGCCCAATGAATGAGTAACTCTTGCTGGCAGTTCCAACAAGCTCAAGTAAACTAGGTGGCACAGAACCAAGCTGCTGCCTCGACACAAAAGATCAATCATGACCCTGGGTGCTGCTTGTGTGGGGTTTGCAGGTTCTCTCGTATGACCGTGTGAGCTTCCTCCCACATCCCAAGACGTGGAATTTGCAGGCTCTCCCCATAACCACATGGGTCTCTTCCCACATCCCCAAGACTTGTGGGTCAGTATGTTAACTGGGCACTGTAAATTGCTTCTAGGTGTAAAAGGCGAGTTGGAGAATCTGCGGGGCAGGGAACTGAGGGTGAGGTAAGTGTGAAATGAAAGTGGTTCAGGATTAGTGGATGATAGTACGTACCTGGTGGGCTCTTTCTGTATAGTACCTCTCTGACTAAATAGGACTAAGATGGCATGCAGACATGCACTTAAGAGGCCTCCACTAGACCCGGTTAACCATGGATGCTGCATCCCAACTGTCTATGAGCAGTCACTGCAAAAGTTAGTACACAAGCCAGGGCAGTACGATATGAAGAACAAGCTGTCACCTAAGCAGCAGCCCCCTCCTGTCCACACAGGCGTTGAATCCAAAGGAACAGCAGAGACCAATACTGTTTTGGTAACCAGCAGCATTGCAGGAGTTGCCAGTCAGCACTGAACTCAACGTTGGACTTCCTTCGGGAATCTATCTCCATGTTTTTACGCTTTGAGGTTTATTCTAAAGATTTCCTTATGATCAGGAATAGCCACAAGGCAGCAAAGGTTTGAGATCAGAGTTTTCCTCTTCCTAGATGAGCTACCAACACACAGCTGATGAGCCCCATTTGCATGAAGTGACTAATTTTAAGGTACCAGTGAACCACCTTTGCCCCTTCTCTTATCAGTAGAAACTGTTTCACTGGGCTTAGTTGCTAAACCACACGTTAAGAACAGGAATTGGACTTGGTTATCAAAGGTTATTTGAGACGCTCACCTTTGGGAGCATTTAATAGATAGTGGAAACATTTCCCTACTAACCAACACTCCCCACCACCCCCGGCTACAACAATCTTAAGAAATGAGTAGAGTGTAATGAATAATATTCTGCAAATCAAGAGTGTCAGGACAAGTCAGTTGTGGCTTATCCAGCAGGCATCAGATATGCCATTTGTATGTATATCTGTAAAGTTGTCAGAAATTACAAGAGACATTATCAGTACAAAATGGAGTACCAGACTAGCTGTGCATTGTGGAAGGGCTCACATGCTGTAACGAGCCACAAAAGGTCAGGCAGCATTGCCAACAGCCCATCCCTTCCCAGTGAGTTCAACTCACTCTGAGCATGCTTTGAACTGAAGGCAATTGGAATGCCAGCACCCACCCTGACAATCTCCAGTGCACAGTCACCACTGCAGGTGTAGGGTAAGTATTCCAGGTAATGAAGTCATGCCAAACCTCTGGCCTGAATGGAGACCTTGGCTGGGTCCTTAAACCTTGCGAAGATAAGCTAGCAGAAGTACTTGCAGACTTTGTTAACTTCTCCCTACTTCAATCTGAAGTTCCATCTGCTTTAAGACCTCAATCATCCTGGTACAAAAACAAAACAAGGTAACACGCCATAATGACTATGGTCCAGTGGCACTGACATTCACCAGGAAGTGTTCTGAGTGGCTGGTCATGGCAAGCCTCCTAGATATTAACTCCAGCCTCCAAAACAACTTTGACGCACGACAAATGCCTACCCGAAACAGGTCTACAGTGGATCCAATCTCCCTGGCAGTAGACAGTGAAGACGCCTATGTTAAACTACTATTTATAATTTGAAAGGCAGCATCATAGTCAATAATTTCGAGAAACCCGTCACCAGACTTCAGATCCTGGGAATCAACACCTCCCTCTGAAACTGGATCCTCTACTTCCTGACAAACAGAGTGCAATTAGTAAGGATTGGCAGCAACACCTCCGCCACAATCATTGCAGAATACCAGTGATAACCAGAATAAGTCCCATTGACCACTACCCTTTGTCTTCCATTGGCAAACCAAATCTCAATCCAAATTGCCATTTCACAGCAGATCCCACACAACTTCAATCTTCTGATCTCACTTTAAAGACTTTTTATCTTGTTGTTTCATGTTTTCATTATTTATTGTTATTTATTTATATTTGCATTTGCACAGTTAATCTCCTGCACTCTGCTTGATCTCTCATCGATCCTGCTGTAGTTACTATTCTACAGATTTGCTGAGTATGCCCGCAGGAAAACTAATCTCAGGGTGATTATACAGTGCCTTTAAATGGTATTAACACCCGCCCCCCCAAGAGGTTTTCATGTTTTGTTGTATAACAACATTGAATCGAAGTGGATTTAAATTTTGACACTGATCAACAGAAAAAGTGATTTAAATTATCTACAAATATAAAACACAAAATTATCAATTACACAAGTATTCACTCCCTTTGCTATGACACAGCAAATCATCATCGGTGCATGCAACTGGCTTTAGAAGTTGCATGATTAGTTAATAAGAGATCTGTTTTTGGAGACCTGTGTGCACTCAAGGTGCTCCAATTAGTTGCAGTAAAAATACACCTGTATCTGGATGGTCCATCTGCTGATGTCAGTATTCTGGCAAAAACTAAATCATGAAGACAGAAGAACACTCCAAGCAACTCCACAAAAAGGTTATTAAAAACCTTTCAGGAGATGGATACAAGAAAATTTCCATGTCACTAAAAAGCCAGTGGCATACAGTCAAGTCAATCATCAATAAATGGAAAGAATATAGTACAGCTGTAGATCTGCCTGGAGAAGGCTGCCCTCAAAAACTGAATGACCGTGCAAGAAGGAGACTTCCAAGAGACCTATGACAACTTTGAAGGAGTTACAAGCTTCAGTAGCTGAGATGGGAGAGTGTGTGCACACAATTGTTGCCGGGTGCTTCACCAATCACAGCTTTATGGGAGAGTAGAGAAGAGAAAGCCATTGTTGAAAAAAAACTCACACTAATTCTCAGCTAGAGTTTGCCAAAAATCACGTGGGTGACTCTGAAGACAGCTGGAAGAAGGGTCTATGATCTGATGAAATCAAAAATGAATTTTTCACCATCAGACTAAATGCTGTTTGGCATAAGCCAAACACAACAGATCATCAAAAACACACCATCCCTACCATGAAGCACGGTAGGGGCTGCCTCACTGCAGCAGGCCCTGGAAGGCTTGTGAAGGTAGAGGGTGAAATGAATGCAGCAAAATGCAGGGAAACCCTGGAAGAAAACCTGATGCAGTCTGCAAGAGAACTGTGACTTGGAGAAGATTTGTTTTCCAGAAAGACCATGACCCCAAGCACAAAGCCAAAGCTTCACAGGAATGGCTAAATAACAACAAAGTTAATGTCCTGGAATGGCCAAGTCAGAGTCCAGATCTCAATCCAATTGAGAATTTTTGGCTGGACTTGAAAAGGGCTGTTCACTCATAATCCCCATGCAATCTGACAGAGCTTGAGCAGTTTTGTAAAGAAGAATGGGGAAAAATTGCAGTGTCCAGACGTGTAAAGCTGATCGAGACCTATCGACATACTCAAAGGCTGTAGCTGCTGCCAATGGTGCATCTACTAAATACTGACTTGAAAGGAGTGAGTAATTATGCAATCAATTATGTCATGTTTAATTGTAATAAATCTAAAACAATCTGTAGCAACTTATTTTCACTTTGAATCGAAAGAGTCTTTTCTGTTGGTTAATGTCACAAAAAGCCAAATTAAATCCACTGCGATTAAATATTGTAAAACAATAAAACATAAAGTCTTCCTGGGGGAGGGAATACTTTTTATAGGCACTGTATTTACTCTGATAATAAAACTTACTTTGAACTTAGTATGAGCCAACCATGTGGGACCTGGTCAAACATCCTGCTGAAGTTCAAAGCAAATTTGTACATATACGTCACCATACACTGCCCTGAGATTAGTTTTCTTGCAGGCATTGACATGAGAACATTGTTGACAAGGATGGGCCATTCAGCCCAACAAAGCTTGCCGAATTTCTGTTTGCATAGTGTTGAAATAACTGGAAAAGTACATGCAAACAACAGAATGAATGAACAACTATAATGATAGTTAAACAACCTATGTACAAAAGACTAGTGGCAAATACAAAAAGAGCAAGTAATAGTAGTAATCAATCATGAGAACAAAAGTTGTAGAGTCCTTGCAAGTGAGTTTGTAGGTCATAGAATCAGTTCAGCATTGTTGCGAATTAATTTAAACACAGCAGAGTCTGATGTTTGTAGAGGAATCATCGTTCCTGAACCCAGTGGTGTGGGACCAGAGTATTCTGTATCTCCTGCCTGATGGTAGTAGCAAGAGGTGGGCATGGCCTGGATAGTGCAGGGCCTCTAATGATGCATGCTGCTTTCTTGTGGCAGTGTTCCATGTAAATGCACTCAATGGTGGGGAGGGCTTACCCTGTTATGGATTGGGCTGTGTCCACTGTTACGTACCCCGTAACTGGGTCACTTACCAGCAAAGATAGAGAGGTCTGTTGAAGTCTGATGGTACTATTTTTAAGTATTTATTGATAAAAATACACAAAATAATATCAATGCAAACATACAGATAATATACGTCATCAATACTAAATCTAAAAGTGCGGGTATAATAATAATCAACAAGAAATAGCTCTATCGTTGTCTAGGGGATAATGTATTGTCCGATGGAAATATAAATGTCACTGTTAGTTCGTTCAAGCTGCAGCGTTTTGGTTTGAGAGAAAGACGGGTTAAAACTTGCCCAGTCCTTTTATGATGTCAATCCTTCGAGGGTCGTTGAGAGTTGATTTCCCCGTTGTTAGCTAAAAACCGTTCTACCATGGTAAAGGCACACTGATCCCGAGGCAAATGGAACCGGACGCACGTGGCCTTCCCACCAGCTTTCGCTATTAAGGGATCGCTAGCGTTTCTTCTGGTGCGTCTGAGGGGCTGTTCCCTCAGACCCTCTTTTATCCTGACTCACAGGGTCTCAGATGTCAATCAGGTTGAGATGATGCAATCTTTCCACCAACCTCCCCCTCAGTTCATTGCCTGGGGGCTTTGATGCATTGTACAGGATGCAATACACAAGTCCATCTCCAAGAGACAATAACCGGTATCAATGGGTCTGCTTTTCGGAGGTCAGGACACATTCCAATTCTTTGTGGATTCTGCATGTCTTTCTCTCATTTCCTGAGTCTCATGAACTGACTTAATAGTGATCTTGCGATTCTCACAAAGGAGGGGGCTACCCCGCACCCTTCGACCCCTTAGAGCTGTGGTACATTCATAACACCACCAACTTCCAATTCTGGGCATTGGTATTTCCATACCAGGCAGTAATGCAACCAGGTAGGATACTTTCCACTGTGCATCTACTGTTGTTGTGGTTCCTTTCCACACCTTGTTGCTCATCGTTCAGCAACCTCGCTGTTTCTTCAGCATTTTTGTTTTTTAATGAGGCTGAGTTGCTAGCTCAGTGCTCAACCCTGCACAGATGGAAAGCACTAAGGAGCTGGCTGGATCTGAAACCGGCACCATTCATGTTGAAGTCCGGTGCGGATGCCACAACAATACCAGCCAGCCACTGCGCATTTATATAAGTTTGTGAAAGGTTTCAAAATATTGTCCCTGTAAATCTTTCCCTGCTCTTTAAATGATGTCCCGTAGTTTTAAATTCTCCCACCCTGGGGGAAATATGGTGACTGTACACATCATCTACACACTTCATAGCTTTGTATACCTCAACATTATTATCCCTAGGCTTCCTGTGCACCAGGGAAAAGAACCCCAGTCTACGTAGTTTCTTCATGGAATTCACTCCATCCAATGCCAGTTACGTCCCTGTTAACCTTCTCTGAACCATTTCCAGTTTAATGATGTAATTCCTGCAGCTAAGCATCCAGAACTAGACACAATATGGCAAGTGTGGTCTCACCAATATCTTATACATAATTTGGTAACATGACATCCCAGCTCATAACCCTCAATTGCTCCAAACCTCAGTCTCAAGGTAATTGGTTAAGTATTGATCTCTGGCCCTCCAATTACTCAAGGCTGATATTGGCCTATGGAGTTTAAAGATTAGCAGCCTATTCCAGAGTGAGCATCTGGTATGATGAAGGAAGATGAAATGATGTTGTGTCTGGATGCAGATGGAGTTGGAGTGAGTGATTCAGAGAGGAGGATTCGAGGCTGAGGAGTTTCAATACTCATCCAACTAACCTGGGTGTGAGGCTAGATCACTCTAAGCGACAAGCCAATTTGGAGAGGGGTCGAGAACGACTTTGGACTGGGCGGCGAGGCCCTGGGCCTAACACGAGGCACAAAAAGCAGGTGCAGGTAGACTGGAAAGGCAGGGCGTCAGGATCAGAGGTGAGGGTCAGACCGATTTTGTGCTAAGGTTGTGAGGCTGCTGTGTTTCGTGTCTGCTTGCTTCACAGCGAATTGCCCATGGTGAACTGAGACAGAATCTTTGGGCCTACTCTGGACTGCTCCAGGCTTCAGATCTAAGGACTCAATTTGGTTTGGAATGCTGTTGCTCATTTCTATTGCTTGCAAGGTTTGTGATTTTTTTGCCCCTCTTTCTCTGCACATTGGGTGGTGGTCTTTACTTTTTTAAATTGGGTTCTTTTGGGTTTCCTGCTTTGTAGCTGCCTGTAAGCAGACAAATCTCAAGGTTATACTCAAAAAATGGTGGACAAACTCAACAGGCCAGACAGCAACAATGAAAAATGTAAACAGTCGACACTTCAGGCAGAAACCCTTCATCTGGACAATCTCAATGTCGTGTAATTTATACATTCTTTCATATTAAATATACTTTGAATCTTGATGTAGAGTCTCTGCCCCAAACAATGACTGTTCATTCCCTCTATAGATCCAGCCTGACTTGCAGAATACCTCCAGCATTTTGTATGATGGTAAATACAGAAACTTGTTAGAGACACAAGAGATTGCATATTGTGGAATCTGGAGCTACAAACTACTTGCTGGGGGAACTCAGTGGATCAAACAGCAGACAGTAGGAGAGAAGGAACTCAGGATTCCTGTTTCAGTTTGGAACCCTGCATTCAAGATTCAAAATTGTCTAATGTCATTTCCAGTACACAAGTGTAAAGGAGAACAAGATTATTGTTACTCCAGATCTGATGCAACATTAAAAAAAAATCACAAAAAGATAAAGAACACAATAACTTAAAAAAACACATAATAAATACATAAGATCTTTCTTCACAGCTCATCCATCAGGACACTAGGGCAGCACAGTAGTGTCGTGGTTAGCACAACGCTTTACAGTACAGGTGACCCGGGTTCAATTCCCACAACCACCTGTAAGGAGTTTGTATATTCTCCCCAAGACTGCGTGGGTTTCCTCCGGGTGCTCTGGTTTCCTCCCACGGTCCAAAGTCCTACCATTGTAAGTTGTCCAAAGATAAGGCTAGGATTAACTTGGGGGGTTGTGGGGCAGTGAAGCTCAAAGGGCTGAAGTGCCTACTCTGCACTGTATCTCAATACAAGTAATGAGATCAGGTAGCTGAGCAGGTGGGCAGGGAAGGGGAGGATAACTGAATTGAAAAGGAAATATTTCTAATTGGCTAAGCTAGGATGATTTAACATGCCATTTAAGATCCAGATCAACCTCCCTTGTATGTCTCAGTGTTGTTAATGGTAAGGCTGTGGAACATGCCTGGCAAGCCAGACTATGTAAGAAAAACAACAAGCAAGAAGAAGGAAACCGTGTTAAATGTTGGCAGGCAAAAAAAAAGGCTCATACAAAAGAAAGTGAGTTGGAGAATACAATGCAGGTCCCATAGGCTGCAATACAGCCAGATAGTAGATGTGATTGCAAAAATACATACTTGTGGAGGAATTCAGCTGGTCAGAGAACAGGGCAGGTTGTCACTTAAGGTCAAGATCCTGAATCTGGACTCAAAATCATGTGTGGTTCCTCAAGTGGAGCAACAGTGAAGGAGGATCCAAGAGAAAGGGTCAGGGTGGGATGGGTTGGTCTCCTCTCTGCTAGAGAAACAAACCCAGATGAAGTAACTGCTTTGTGGACCACCCAGTCTACAGGAGTGACTTCGAACCTTCAGTTATCCGCCACATGAATTCACCATCCTATTGCTAGTAAAATGTCGTTAGCACAGAGAAACAGAACAAGATGATGGAGGAACTCCACATGAATGGAAGGAAATATAATGTATTACTGTGTTACTTGGTCTCTTCACTTGGACTGGCCAAAGGTTAAGTTAGAGACTCGTGCATCTGCAGTCATGCCTCTCCATCAGTAAAGATAGCTACTCAATGATCAGCATGATCAAGATGTGCTTAAAGACCCATTTCCATTTTGCTTGACACCAACTCAAAATGAGGAGAGGAATGTTTCTTCTCCTACAATCAGTCTTTGGAGTTCTCCACTCCACAGAGCTGTGGAGGAATAGTCATGCATACGTAAGTTTTTGAACTATGGGTTACAAGGCTGGTGCAGCATATTAGAGAGTGGGGCTAATAGCATATCAGAAATCACAGTATAGCAATCATAGTTCATGTACATATCATGTAGCAGGCAGTTCAAGATATACCAGCTAATGGTGGGGTGCCGCAGCAACACTCAATGTCAGTAAGATGAAAGAGGTGATTGTGGACTTCAGGAAGGGTAAGACGAAGGAACACATCCCAATCCTCATAGGGGGATCAGAAGTGGAGAGAGTGAGCAGCTTCAAGTTCCTGGGTGTCAAGATCTCTAAGGATCTAACCTGGTCCCAACATATTGATGTAGTTATAAAGAAGGCAAGACAGCAGCTATACTTTATTAGGAATTTGAAGAGATTTGGCATCTCAACAAATACACTCAAGAACTTCTATAGATGTACTGCGAAGAGCATTGTGATAGGCTGCCTCACTGTCCAGTATGGGGGTGGGGGATGGAGAGCTACTGCACAGGACCGAAAGAAACTGCAGAGGGTTGTAAATTTAGTCGGATCTATCTTGGGTACTAGCCTTACAAAGTACCCAAGACACTTTCAACGAGTGGTATCTCAAAAAGACAGCATCCATTATTAAGGACCCCAGCACCCAGGGCATGCCCTTTTCTCACTGTTACCATCAGGTAGGAGATGCAGAAGCCTGAAAGCACACACTCAACGATTCAGCAACAGCTTCTTCCCCTCTGCCATCTGATTCCCAAATGGATATTGAACCTATGAAAACTACCTCACTTTTAAATATATTATTTCTGGTTTGCACAATTTTTAATCTATTCTATATACATACTGTAATTGATTTACTTATTTGTTTTTTTCTTCTAGATTATGTATTGCATTGAACTGCTGCTGCCAAGTTAACAAATTTCATGACACATGCCGATGATAATAAACCTGATTCTGATTCTGAACTGCTATACTGTGCCAGTGTTAAATGATCAGGGTTAGATTCCACCACTGCCTGTAGTGTGTGTGTACATTCTCATGACCACTCCAGTTTCCTCCCTCATTCCAAAATACAAATGTATGGGTTAGAGTCCGTGAGCTGTGGGCATGCCGGAAGCATGGTGATACGCGTGGGCTTCCCCGGTACGATCTTCATATTGTGTTGGTTGTTAATGCAATATGTCATATTTCACTGTATAGTTTGATGTACATGTGACAAGTAAAACTAATTTTTTTAATTAACCTTACAAAATGGTGTCGAGGCTCAAAGAGCCACGCATCCTATTCCTACTTCGATTTCTTAGGTTTGTCATACACAATGAGGGCCTCAAAGAACAAAAGACATCAAACTGCAACTCAGCAGTCCTCCATTAATTCCTGTCTATTTAAAATAGCTGTGAACCTGAGTAGATTATGCAATTCTCTCCACAACAAATAAAACCTATCCACATATATCTGATAAGTCATGCACCTTCAGGGAAGGAGAACAAAGCAACATGACTAACAAATTTTAAAAAACCTATCTCAGGAATCATATCCAGGAAACATCCACATTTGAATGCACACAATACTTCACATTATCACATCCACAATATATGACAGATGTTCTAAAGTAATTTGCTCCTCAAGTAACAACGGCTGATGAAACTAGCCACCAGTACTCCTGGAAAGGAAACAAGTCTCCAACGTCTACATAAATACAAGAGATTTTGCAAATGCTGGAAATCCAGAGCTACACACACAAAATACTGGTGGGACTCAGCAGGTCAGGCAGCATCTAGGGAGAGGAGTGAAGAGTCATTGTCTTGAGCCAAGACCCTTCAATAGGACATTTCACAAATAAAATTAGTCCTGATAAAGGATCTCAGCCCAAACTGTTGACTGTTTATTCCTCTCCCTAGCTGTTACCTGACTTGCTGATTTCTTCAAATAGTGTGTGTGTGTGTGTGTGTTACTCCAATGACAACATTCCTTTAGATGAGGTGGGAACTTATTCTTGGATACATTGACACACTTGGTCACATGACCAGCTATCACTAGCCCCAAGTGCTATAGCAACATACTTCCCATATATGATAACGTTACCTGGATACAACAGACCAAGACCAAGACAATGCCAAAGCTCACTTACTTGGCAAAATAGCAAGAGCTTTTTCTTCCATCCAATCTGCAAGCAGTGAGCTCCAATTCTGCTGCATGTTCCACAGTCCACTTGAGCCTCTAAGACCAGTCCTTCATCTAATCTCATTTTGGAATTTAACACGTCATGACAGCAAGTTCTGTTGAGTGAAGGAAAGTGGGTCAGACTATTAAATCAATTAATTTTTTTTTAAAACAAGAGCAAGGCTGGCAGTCTCATTTACCACATCCCATTTCTCCTCTGCCCAAAAAGTGAGAAGAGCCTTAGCTAAAAGCTATCTAATGGAAGAGGGGTCAGTTGTTTCAATCCCTGGGCTGCAGATCATCTGGGATCTGTTCCACACTGGTGTCTACCAATTGTACAAAGATTAGCTGGAAGAAATGAGGCAAGTTATCCACAGAAACATACCTGTTGAAATTTATTGTCATGTGTACAAATGCAACAAGATAAAACTTACAGCATCACAGGGACATAGGGTACCAGACAACACACTAGACCTAAATTCCGAAGGGGGGGTAAGATGCAAAGAAGCCATTAGTACAAAGAAAAACAAAAGCCCCTTTTGTCCCTTTCATCAGTCCTGAAAAAGGTCTCAGCCCAAAATGTTAACTGTTTATTCCTCTCCTTTGACCTGCTGAGTTTCTTCAGCACTTTGTATGTGCTGTGCAAGATTTTAATCACTGCACTGCCACCTGTATTTTCAACATTGTTAACATTTCATTAAATCTTACACGAGGCAATGAAAATCTACATTACTGACAGGGCCTTAAAATAAATAGGGCTCAAGCTCCTTTCTTATTGAAGCAAAAGACTTGGGGGTGGGAAATAGAAGCAGTATTTCAATATAATTATTTCCAAAACTGAATCCCAGAAAATGAGAAGCAACCTATACATTTGGCATTGGCAGTCACGAACCTTTTCCCCATACACCTTAATACCTGCAATGAAATTAAAATCTCTTCCTGTATCAAAATCTAGCAAGTTAGTGATAGATTGCCCCTTACCCTCTTGGGATCTCCTGAAACCCCAACAGTTGGGCAAATTACATTGCAATGGAGCAGACCTATCTACCACTTCAGTCAAGAGGTAAAGACATTGCTTTTGATAGTAACTACGTCAAACCAAAGATCAGTCTTTGCCACACTTCCCCTTCAGCTGGGATTACTGATAGTTATACATTTTGCTATTTGTTTCTACTTTTTAAATCTATTAATTATGGAGGTGTGGACAGAGGAATCGTTGTGTCAAACCAAGAAGAAACAATGAAGAATACAACATTAATAGAAAATGCTGGAGACATTCAGCAAGTCAGGCAGCATCTATGAAATGGAATAAACAGTCAATGATTTGGGCCCAGATCCTTCATCAGGACAACTTGAAAATACTTAGGCCAAATATTATCAGAATTTGTGCAATTATCGTTTTGGATAATGGGAGTCTATTAGCCATTGTGTTTTGTTGGTTTCCTAAAGCTTCAATGGAATGTGCAGTGCCAAGGACGGAAAGTTGGGTCATGGAAAACAAGGAGGTATGGTTAATGGTTACCACACTCATTGGAACACAGTCAAAAAGAGGTGTACACAACTTGTCAATGCCCAGTCCAATAACTGCACTATTTTGCAACATGCTGGTGATACAATTGGTTGGGATGCTGGCAACCTGTAAGCTACTTTAGAAAGAAAGGCAACTTGACAGAACAAGCTGAAATATTCTGAATGAGTGCTGATGAATGGGAGCCTAGATATTTATTCCAAGTGAATCATATGAAGTGCAGCAGGAGACGCAGCATGTTCAATTCTACCAAAGACTAGAGATGAACTTTCTAGGCAACAAATGATAAAGGTCATAGATTGAGGGCAAGGCGCAAGAAGTTGAAGATCAAAGTAAAATTATTGAAGTATGTATATGTTACCATATACTGCCTTGAGATTCAATTCTTGACAAACACTTACAGGAAAATAAAACAATAGAGATTACGAAAACTATACATAAAGATTGATGAACAACCATTGTGCAAAGGAAGACAAATTGTGCAAAAATAATACTGAGAAAGTGGCTTGTAAAGAGTCCTTGAAGGTGTAGGGTAGGGTAGGGTTGTGTAGGGTAGAATCTGTAGGGTGTAGAATCAGTTCAGAGACATGGTGAGTGAAGTTATCTAAGCCAGTTCAGGAGCCTGATGGTTAAAGTGTAATACGTGTTTCTGAACCTGGTTGCATGGGATCTGTACCTCCTCCCTGATGGTAGTACAAGTGTCCCCCGTTTTTCGAACATTCGCTTTACGTCAACTCACTGTTACGAAAGACATACATTAGTTACCTGTTTTCGCTAACAGAAGGTGTTTTCATTGTTACGAAAAAAGGCAGCGTGCGCCGAGCAGACTAGCTCCTCCCCCGGAACTGCATTCTAGACGGCATTGCTTAAACACATGCCTGTGAGCATCTGTGCTCTATGTCGATTTATTTTGTGCATCCATTAGCAAGATGAGTTCTAAGGTATCTGAAAAACCTAAAACAGCGCGTAAGAGTATAACACTTAGCGTAAAACTAGACATAATAAAGCGTTTCAATCGTGGTGAACAAAGTAAGGATATAGTGAGTTTGGCTAAGGATTTGTGGAAGTTGACGAAGATGATGTTGAAGAGGTTTTAGCATCCCATGACCAAGAACTGACAGATGAAGAGTTGATGAAGAGGAAAGGATAACAATTGAAGCCGAACGCAGTAGTGAATGTCCCGAAAGTGATATCGTCCAGGAAATGAACGTGAAGCAAATGCGTGAGTTTTCCGCTGCAATTGGCAACGCTGCAATGATTGCAGAAAAGTATGACTTTAATTTTGAAAGGGTACATAGGTATAGGGCAGGTTTGCAGGATGGTTTGAGTGCTTACAAAGAACTGTATGATAAGCTAAGCAGTCAAGCATACTGCCATTTTTCAAGCCTTCCACATCAGCCACAGCAGACGACGAAACTCAACCTTTGACACTGAGGTGGGCAGACATAGAAGGTGACCTGCCTGCCATGATGGAAACAGACGACGATGAGATGACACCCATCTCCTCTACCTCCCACCACCCCAACCTCTGACAACTCAGCCTAACACACCATCATCAGTGTCCTCACTGTCTTCACGATTCCAGTAAGTGAAGTTACACTGGGTGTATATTATTTCTACTTTATATAGGCTGTGTATTTTTATGTGTTATTTGGTAGCTTCATAGCTTAAGGATTACTGGAAAAGGTGCTTCTGCCAGGAGCACTTGCACCGTGTGTTTCTGCCGGGAATCCCTGTGCCGTGTGTTTCTGCCGCGACTGCTGCTGAGAGCGCTTGCGTGAAATTTTCGCTATGGTGGACAGTGCTGCAATAATTGTAGAAAAGTATTCCTACATTATATAGACTGTGTATTTATCAGATCATTCCTGCTTTTACTATATGTTACTGTTATTTTAGGTTCTATGTGTTATTTGGCATGATTTGGTAGGTTATTTTTTGGGTCTGTGAACGCTCACAAATTTTTCCCATATAAATAAATGGTAATTGTTTCTTTATGACATTCCGGCATATGAACCATTTCATAGGAATGCTCTACCTTCCAATAGCGGGGAAAACCTGTAACAAGAAGAGGGCATGGCCTGAATAGTGGGGATCCTTGATGATGGATTCTGCTTTCTTATGGCAGTGATCCATGCCAAGTAATTTTTATATTTACCAAGGGCAGTAGGAATCTAAAGTGCAATGTCCAAGTAGATGCTGGAGGCAAGTACCCTCACAACATTTGAATGAACACTTACATCTCCAAGGCATGGAAGACTATGCTGGATATTGCATGCATTATTGAGGACATTGTTAAATAGGACAGTACAGAAGCATAGGTAGTACAGCTTCTGCCTCAGAGTCCTCTTCGTGTTAGTCATGCCCTCTGTGAGTACAAGTTGCCCAGTTTGTAGGCAAACGACAGGATAGATGAGATTAGAGTGGATCAGTGTTTGCTGCTGGGCACGTTATTTCAACACTCTGTGACTACAACTACAATTAAAACTGAAGTCACAGATTATAAGCAATGTAAATTCATAGAACTATAACCGTGGGGAGGGAATAAATACTTTGAAGTGGCTACTTAACGTCTTTTTAATAAAAAAGAGGAAAGATCAAGTTTGAGGTTACTGCAGGTGAATGTGAGGTCCTCAGCTGGAAGTCAACAGTTGAAAGGATTTGCATCAAGCTACTTTGACTTGATGACACATGGAACTCTTTGCTACTACAACTGATAAGAAAACTACTGGAGAGAAAATGGCAGAGGAAGGTGTATCAACTGAAAGGATCAGTTTTGGACTGCGTTGGTAAAGCAAATGGCAACCAAGAATGGCCTCTCTCCCTGCCATATAAGTTTAGTGTTCTAGGGGGTGGATTTGGCTTAAAATTCCTTTGGAATTTGTCGATGACTGAATGTATTTTTTCATCTAAAATTCGAATTCAGTATTTCCTCCCAAGGACACCATGTGAAATCACTAATCAATCCTTCTTTGTTCAGTCAAGACATTGGTATGGAAATAAACAGAGACAGTTTTTAAGAGGTCAAGCCATCATCTTATTTTACAGAAAAGCAACTTGGATCACAACCGGACAGCACATTTCCAAGCCATCTAGCTAGTAAAGAATAACAAACACACAGTAAGTGTTATATAAGCCTGAACGCATACTGCAATACATTGTGTGGTGTTTATAAATACAAAGAGAGGAGTCTCAACTGATTCAAGTCCATTCCAAGTAAAACTTCATTACCATGGGACCCACCACATTTATTTAGAGACACAGTACAGTAACAGGCCCTTCCTGTCCAATTACAGCCATGTGACCAATTAAACAACTAACCTGTACATCATTGGAATGCAGAAGGAAACCAGCACACTCAGAGGAAAGCCATGTTGTCACGGGGAGAATGCATAATCCCCTTACAGATATCAGCAGAACTGAACCATGGTTGCTGACACTGTAATCACATTACACTGACTGCAAAGCTACCATGACACCCATAAAGTTCCATGCAACTCAAATTGTACTGTATGAAAACCATTCTCCACCATGCTACCATGGGCCTATCTTCAATCAAATGCTTTAAAGTAGCTACTTGAAGTTTTACATGTTTTAGGTTATTTCAAGGCCCTTGACTATTTTTTTCAGCCAACTCAACCGCTTTACCAAAAAAAAAAAGAGTACAGTCACAAACACAAGAAAGATGCTGGAAATCCCAGGCAACACACACAAAAAAACTGGAGGAACTTAGGAGGTCCGGCAGCATCTATGGAAAGGAATAAGCAGTCGATGTATCAGCTCAAAATGTCAACTATTTATTCCTTTCCATAGAAGCTGCCTGACCTGCTGAGGTCCTCCAGCATTTTGTGTGCATTGCCTTGAGAGCACTGTTATTGGAGGGGTGCACTTACAAATACAAAAATAGTCTGTTGTTTGCATACCATATAATGGTCATTTTAGAGCAATCTGGCTGATTGCCATCACAATTATGCCTTTTTTATTCAGGCACCATCTTCTTTTGCCCTCTAATGAAGGTTCACGTTGCACTGAGCCTTCCACAGATTCTCTGAGCTTCTGATTCTCTTCACAGCATGAAGCACAGTCAGTTCTCATCTCCTGATAAGCATGTTCTGAATCAAATTTATTCTTAATGACAAACGTCATGAAACTTATTTTGCATTAGTACCGCAGAGCAAGACAAAATACATGAGATGACCAAAAAATAAATTAGTCCAAAAGTCAAATATCAAGATAGTATTCATGGACCATTCAAAAAAATTGATGGTGGAGAAGAAGCTGTTCCTAAAACATTGAGTTGAGATCTTTAGGCTCCTGCACCTCCTCTCTAACGAGAGCATTGCCAGGATAGTGAGGGTCCTTAAGGATGGATGCCACATTCTTGAAACTTCACCTCTTCATGATGAACTTGATGGCGGCAATGAGCTGTGCCTGTGATGGAGATGGCTGAATCTGCAATGCTCTGCAGCCTGTTGTCATCCTGTCCTTTGGAGACCCTACACCAGGTTGTGATGCACCCAGCCAGAAGGCTCTCCATCATACATTTGCAGAAGGATGCCACTGCATTGGTGACGTACCAGATCTCCACAAACTCTGAATGAAGAAGAGTCACTATTAGGGCTTCTTCATGATTGCATTTGTGTGTTGGGTCCAGCATAGATCCTCTGAGACAGTGATATCCAGATATTTGAAGCTGCTTCCCTTTCTACTACTGACCCCTCAGAGGATTGATGTGCGTTTCCTGACTTCCACTTCCTGAAGCCCACAATTAATTCCCGGATCTTGCTAACTTCAGGTGCAAGGCTGTTACTCCAACACTACTTATCCAGCTGATCTCCAAGTCCAAAATACCTTGTCTTCGCCTCCACCTCTATCCCACTTACACCACCAGTCTCTCAGAGCATTCAAATGCCAGTCCTTTCACTCCATTGCCACGTCATGTCTGTAAGATCACAGGCCCATGTAGATATCCATGGCCCCAGCTCATCTACCTGTTTGCAATTCTCCATTCCAAAGCTGGATTTTACTTCCCAAAAATATCAAAAGTTGGCCTCTCTTCACTGACAGCCAATTTCATTGGTAAATGTGACACAAGAAATTGAATGAAATGAACATAGTTGGCCACTGAGAGGCCAGTAAGCAACGAAACAGAGCTACACTGTGGATGATAGCAGCAAGTTCACTAATGAAGGCCCAACTTAAAGCTTTTGGAAACTCTTCCTCCCTGGAGACTGTGTTGTGTAATTAAATTGTTGGAACTTTCCAACATTAAACATATGCAAACATCAATCTGCATTCTGAAAGAGAAAGGTAAATTTCAAACTTAATACCTCCTACTTTCCCCACAGTTAAATATTTACAAGGAATATTTTATCCTTTATCAAGAAATACACTCAGTTGCCACTTTATTAAGTACACCAGCTCGTTAATGCAAATATTTAAACAGCCAGTCATTGTGGCTGCAACTCAAAGCATAAAAGCATGCAGACATGGTCGAGGTTCAGTTGTTCAGGCCAAACATCAGAATGGCGAAGAAATGTGACCTAAGTGACTTTGACTGTGGAATGACTGTTGGTGCCAGATGGGGTGGTTTGTGTATCTCAGAAACTGTTGATCTCCTGGAATTTTCACACACTAGAGTTTACAGTCTCTAAACTCTAGTCTCTAGAGTTTACAGAGAATGGTGCAAAAAACCCCCAAAAAAAACAGTGAGCAGCAGTTCTGTGAGCGAAAATGCCTTGTTAGAGAACTCAGAGGAGAGGGCAGAGAATGGCCAGACTGGTTCAAACCGACAAGAAGGCAATAACTCAAATAACGTGTTACGACAGTGGTGTGCAGATTTGCATTTATGAACACACAACACATCAAACCTTGAAGTGGATGGGCCTCAGCAACAGAAAACCACGAACGTACACTCAATGGCTACTTTGCTTTTAACAAAAACAGAACACAGATCAAGTGACATCCTCCCTCTAGAAAAATTCATGACTGCTGTTGCAAACCACAAGCTAAGTCCTTCAACTATTACACTCTTCATCCTGGAAGAACTTGTTTACATTTCAGAGCAGGAAGCTTGAACTTCAAAACTGAGTTTTCTACCAGCTCAAATGTAAACCTGCAGACCAGCAGATTCCAGGGCAATAGTCCTCACACAGGGACAGACAGCGGTGGAGAAGTTGTGATAGCAGCCAGCTGAAGGCCGAATAACATCACAACTCCAGTGTTGTAACTGTTGCCCAGTATTAATCAACAGTCATTGGAGTAAAGATTTCCCCCTCTCCAGCCCTTTATCTCTTTCGTCATTCAACTTCCCAGCTCTTTACTTCACCCCTCCCCACAGAGTCAACTACCACCTACCACCTTGTACTTCTTCCTCCCTTCCCCCGACCTACTTCTCCTTTTTCCAGTTCTGCTGAAGGGTCTTGGCCAGAAATGTCAACTGCCCACACCTCTCCAGAGATGCTGCCTGGCCTGCTGAGTTCCTCCAGCATCTTGTGTGTGTTGCACTGGGTAATTAGCTGGTCTAGAATTGGCCCCTCAGAAACAGAGCTGAGAAGTGAAGGAGGGATGAAGGACGAAGAAAGCATCACCGCAGAAATAAAAATGAGGCCACAATCAGAATCAGTCTGCTCACAAGTGGTGCACAGCAAGCTGGGAATGGTTGTTTTATTTTTTAATGCATTCAATTTCTAAGCAATTTGGTCAGCATTGCGTATGTGGTTTCAGGAAATGGTTGAATTCAAATTCTAGTCAAAGCAAAGCAGCATCGCTGAAATTATTTAATATGCCAAATGTAAATATTTGCATTTAGCATATCTTTGCACTGGAATGGCGGGGTTTTTTTTTCAGTCACAGATGGAGGCTGCCCTACTGTACACGTCCAGAATTCCGATTTTATTACTGATGCACCATCAATAACTCTCTCTGAGACGTGAAGTCAAGATATCGGCTTTTATTGACTGGAAGAAAGAACAAGTAGTAGTTGACCACCATACTACATCCTGGAGAATGAGGCCGAGCTCAGGCCTCAATTGCCTTTATACAGGGGTCTGTGGGAGGAGCCACAGGAGCAGTCAGCAGGGGGCGTATCCAGACAGGTATATGCAGTTCACCACAATTACAAGTGTTTAGAACAAACTTGTGGCAGGACTCAGGTGTAGGCACCAAAGGCAATCAAGAGGAACAGGGTATCTCCATTTAAGTGAATGAGATTTAAGCTTGCAAGTACGTGTATGGGGTTGGATTAAAGAGGTCGAGGTTGTGGCTTTAGGGTGGTGTAAACACTGGCCTCTTTCTGCAGCCTACGTTCCATTAAAATAACTTCAAGTAAAAATACATGATCATCTCTGCAACAAAGGCTACAGGAAAAAAAAAGCTCAAAGTAAATTTATTATCAAAGTTTATATATGTCACCATATACAACCCTGAGATTCATTTTTTACGGTAGAACAAAGTACAACAGAATCAATGTAACACTACACATAAAAGCTGACAATGTGCAAAAGACAAACTATGAAAACACAAAACGAAACATTTAAACTAACATATTCTGAGAATGAGAGTTGTGGAGTCCTTGAAAGTGAGTCCATAGGTTGTGTTCAGTGACCAGTCCAGTGTTGAGGTGAGTGAAGATGTCCACACTGGTTCAGAAGCCTGAAGACTGATGGAGAAAAACAAGCCACAAACTTAAGACGGGCTCTGTAAAAATGGGTATTTATTCCTCAGATCTCCCATGACACAACTTTGTAAACAAAATGTACAACCCGTTTGGCCAAGTGTATGATTTGGCAGCGGTGACCACACCTCAAGAGCAAAACATGCCGAGAGAACAGCTGGCACACTGAAGTTACAACCACAAAATGAAGAATAAACAAGGACATTTCTCAGTCACCTGATGCATCCACTCCACTTAGGTATTAGTTTTAACACCTTAAGTCCATAAGATATGGGAACAGAATTAGGCCACTTGGCTCAGAGTCTGCTCTGCATTTTTTCATAGCTGATCCATTTACCTCTTGGCCCCAATCTCCTGCCTTCATCCTATATCCCTCCATGCCCTGACTAATCAAGAATCTATCACCCACTGTCTGAAATATACCCAATGACTTGGCCTCCACAGCCGCCTGTGGCACCAAATTCCACAGCTTCACCACTCTCTGGCTAAAGAATTCCTCCTCATCTGTGTTCTAAATGGGTGTACCTCGATTCTGAGGCTGCAACCTCTAGTCTTAGACTCTCCCACCATAGGAAACACCCTCTCCAGATCCACTCTATTGAGGCCTTTCAACATTCAATAAATTTCAACTACATCCCCCCCCCCCCATTCATCTGAATTCCAGTGAGTACAGATTTTCATCTCAAGGTGTGAGGATGTTGCATTATCCTGTATTAACTTCACCCTCCCTCCCCCCACCCCCGACACCAGAAAAGATCATGCAGTGTATTCTCCTTGCTGGACTCAGGCATTGAAAACTCAAAGCTCTAGTATGTCACACTAGAGCTGTTTGCCTTTCTGCAGATGACCTCAAAGTGTCAGCTGCTGCTGCATTCAAATGCAATTTCTGATTAATTGGTCTTCGTGTAACCAAGACTCAGGATATTTATGTTATATTTCCGCTCTGCACATCAAAATGGTCAGAAGCTGAGCCTGCAGTTTATCTGCCTTATCAAGTCCATGATTTGGTCCATTCTCCTTGGGCGGCACTTGTAATAAACTCTTAGTCAGACAGCCCGAGGCAATGCAAGGAACTGTGCACTCTTTGAAGTTCTTGCTTTAGAGTTGATGAGCAGACAGATATGAAAATGGGGCTTCTCCATACTTTGAACCTCACAGCTACATCTTTGCCAGATCAAAGAGAGGTCCTGTGGGTTTAAATGCATGGTTCGTTAGAATGCAACCCCCAAGTGACAAGCAAGTATCCCATGAAGATCAGCATTCAAAGCAGAATAGAAAACACCAAAGAGATGTTTTGGTATTGGGTTTATTATGATCACATATAGTAAGATGCAGCGAAAGTCTTGTCCTGCATACTGTTTATATAGATCAAATCATTACATAGTACATCAAGGTAGAACAAGGTAAAACAATACCAGATACAGTGGAGTGCAGATAAACAATAAAGTGCAAAGTCATAATGAAGTAGATTATCAGGCCAAGAGTCCACCTTACCGTACAAGAGTTCTGTTCAAATGCCTGAAAACGGTGGCATAGAAGCTGTCCTTGAGGCCGGTGGGACGTGCTTTCAGGCTTTTGTATTTTCTGCCCAGTGGGAGAGGAAAGGAGAGGGAAAGTCCAGGGTGATTGGGGCCTTCGATTATGCTGGCTGTTTGACTGAGTCAGAAGAACAACAGAGTCCCAAGAGGGGTGGCTGGCTCCTGTGATATACTGGGCTGTGTCCACAACTCTCTGCAGTTTCTTGCAGGAGCAGTTGCTAAACCAAGCTGCTTTGCATCCAGACAGAATGATTTCTATGGTGCATCAATAAAAATTGGTAAAGGTTGAGAGGAGCATGCTGAATGTCATCAGTCTCCTACGTAGAGCATTAGCGAGCTTTCTTGGTGTGATAAAGTAATTGGACCAGAAGTGAGCATGGAGAGCCTGCTCTGTCCACTGAGCACATCAAAAATCAATGTGGTCCTTGACAGACATCACCAACAACAGCTCTGCAGCTCAAACCCCAATGAGAAATTCTTTTCTGTGTCCAAGTACCGGTCAGTCAGGAAATTGTCTCCATATTTTCCCTTCTCTCTCACACTTCTTTCCCTTTATTGAAATTCACAGGAGGATTCAATAGTCATCTACTGTTATAGTTTGAGTGAGAAGTTACTAACCTGGTTTCTCTGAAGTCACACTATTTTACAGAAGGCTAATTTTCAAACTACATAAGTTATCCTAACACCCAAGATATCCCACAGTCTCAAATACAAATCTTGCTTGTGCTCCTAAACCTTGCTGATCTGCTCAGACGTGTCAGATTCAATTCATTATCAACTTCCCAAACTGAAGGGCATTCCACGGTACTCACTGCCACTTCTCACTCCCCCAGCAGATGAGTCGTCCCATCTCCCAAATCTCACTGCAAACCCCCACTTGCTCAGCCGCCTCCAGCCCACAAGAGCAGACTGTGCTTTGTGGAGACTGAGGCAGTATCCCACCGGCAAGATTCCCTGGCGAAACTCTGCCAGGGTCTCCACCTCTTAGCTTACAGGTTCACCAAAGGCCCCATGCACATACTGAAGTTTGTTTTAAATTAAAGGTTAGCTCTGTCACATATACAGTACATGAAAACATACAGTGAAATGGGTCATTTTGAGTTAATGACCACCAGTCTGAGATTGTGCTGGAGGCAGCCTTTAAGTGTAGCACACTTCCAGCACCAATGTCGCGTGCCCACAACTCACTAACCTTAACCATATGTCTTTAGAATGTGGGAGGAAACTAGAGCACTTGGAGAAAGCTCACATGGTCACTGGGAGAAGATACGAAGTGCTGACGGACAGCAGCAAGAATCGAACCCTGACTGGTGATCACTGGTGATTGTGTGAACTGCTACATTACTGTACTGCCCCAAATACCACCTCCGGGCAGTGGTCACCAGCTTGACCAGCATTGTCCCAGGAAAGAGCTGATTATTGACTATAGGAGGAAGTAGGAGGTATATGAGCAAGTCCTCATTAGGGGAATCAGACGTGGAGAAGGTCAGTAACTTTAAATTCCTTGTATTATCGTATCAGTGGATCTGTCCTGGGACCTTCATGTAAATGCCATCACAAAGGCGGCACAACAGCGCCTCTACTTTCATAGACATTTGCGTAGATTTGAATCTTTGAACTTTGACAAACCTCTGTAGATGCAGTGGAGAGCATCCTAAATGGCTGCATCAAGATCTAGTATGAGAGCACTGATGCCAAGGAAAGGAAACCCAAGCCATCACATGCAAAGCCTCCCTGCCACTGAGCAGATGAGCGCTGGCACAAGAAAGTGGCATCCATCATCAAGGACCCCCCCCCCCCCCACCACCATGCTCTTTTCTCACTGCTGCTATCAGACAGGAGGTATAGGAGCCTGATGACCCACACCACCAGGTTCATGAACAGTTATCACCCTCAACTATTAGGCTCCTGAACCAGCATTGATAATTTCACTCACCACAACACTGTCCTAATTCCACAATTCAGTCTCATTTTCAGAATTAATTTTTGAATGATTTGTCCTCTTTTGCATATTGCTTGTTTATCACTCTTTATGTATAGTTTTCATTAGAAAATGCATGTCCTTCTTGAAAAACATTTTTCCTGTAATTGTGTGCAAGAAAACTAATCTCAAGGTCGTATATGCCGACAGAGTATGCATACATTGATAAATGTATTTTGACTTTGAATGCTCCTGTTGTCTTTCACGGACAACCCCCTCCCTCCTTTCAGCAAAGAGCATTGCTGGCACTCTGCTGTAATGTGCCTTCAGCCACCCACCATGCACACCAGTATGGAAGTAGCAACCACAAGTCCTGTTGTACAGGGAAACAAACACCATCCTGACAAACTGGCTACAGATTTGCATGCTTGCTTTAACTTTCGCATGCTGCGTTAGGATGATTGCTGACATTGTGTTACTGCCAGAAGCAAGAGCAATTTCTAGATTATGTATTTAATAAAAAACATTAGCATCATCCACTGTCCAAATATGGAACAAGGAAGCGAAGTAGCATTTAAAGAAACTTGCCCCAAAACTAATTGTAAAAAACCTTTCTCCTTCAATAATTAAATGGTGAATAATTAGGATCTAGGAGCCTCGTAATGCAAGCCCTGAATTAACTAAATCCTAAACTGCAAACACCGGATGAAATTCAATACCTTTCAAAAAAGATGCTTGCAATTAATATTGTGTGGATGGCATGGCAGTTAGCACGGTGCTTTACAGAGTTAAGTGTAAAAGTGATTGGGTTGGGGTTCAAATCCCCCCGCTGTCCATAAAGAGTTTGTACAGTCTTCCCGTGACCGCATAGGATTTCTCTGGGCTCTCGTTTCCTCCCACATTCCAAAGTTGTACAGGTTAGGATTAGTAAATTGTGGGCCAGCAAAGTTGGTGCTGGAAGTTAAGAGAGGGCTGCCCCCAGCACATCGGCTAACGCAAATGTTGCACTTCACTCTACGTTTTGACATTTTGATGTGTATGTGTCAAATAAAACTAATCTGAAGTCTGGCTGCGTGCAAGTGGGGTAACACGCTTAGCCACGCTTGCTGGATCACAAACTAAATTTTACTTGCATCTGGTCAGTCTTGCCCCCTTCGAGATGTCCTTTTCCTCAAGTTCAGCCTGCATCTCCTAACAAACGAGCCACAGTTACAAGGCTTTCTGATCCTTCAACCAACCCATGGATGCACAAATCCTCAGTAAGAGAATCAAGTTTAGCATTTTAGAATTATATATGTTTCAGGTGCTCCAGAATGAGATTTATTTATTTGTAAGTGTGTCACACTGGAGTTACTCTCTCAGCATTATTTGAAAACAAAGACTTGTCTGTCGTCCCATCTTGGGTTTAATTTACTGGTTCTCTCTTGCCTTGTGCGTATCTGGGCTTTCTTATTGGCACTTCGTGGACTGGGAGAATGAAGAGCGTGTCACTATAAGGTTAGGTTGAGATTATGCGGGCAGTGGGCGTATCAGCCCTCTTGTGCTTTTTGATCTCATCACTTGAGATTCAGTTTCACGTGACCCTGCTACTCTGAACTGGCCCACGCCTTCAGTAACCAGGTCCAACACTTGCCTTTGTTGAATTTTGCCCCTCCTGACATAGGACTCCGTGTTTAGCAAGGGTCAATCAGGGTGTGCTTTGGGTTTGTGGGGCTGAAGCCAGGGTTAACTGGGGAGTGCCTAGAGTTTGTGGGAGTGTGTACCCCATCTGGACTTTAGGATTAGGTTTGAGTTTTGGGCTGGTGGATGTATATGTTTGGCTGGGAGATGTTAGGCTGCAGAGTTTTGAGTGGCGATGTATGAACTGCTATGCCGGATGGGCTAGCATGGTGAAGCCAGGTTAATCTGGCCCATGCCTTTCGTTAGGGTTAGGGTTGAAATAATTGCCCCTTCTTTTGATGAGATTTATGTATTTGACTGACAATTGGATACATCACAATTCTCATTACAATTTACATCAGATGGAATTAGGCTCCATTTTGAAGTGAAAGGATTCCACACGCGTCCTCATTTGAACAGCTATTTGCCATGGATTGCTGGGTCAGGTTGGGCAGCAGCTTCTTCCCTCAGGCCATTAGGTTTCTGAACTCCCTGCCACATCAGATCTGAAGTGTCACCAGATCATTTGTTCTGTACCCTACAATAATAAATTTATGCATTTTACTTTGTTTATCTATATGTAATTCATTTGTGGATTTAATTCTTATTGGTCACTTTGCTGAACAGTTAACTGTCAGTTAACTGTCGGCTAACTATTACTTGGATTGCACTACTTGTATGTATAATCTATATTTTCATTTATATTTATCATTATTATTGTCATGAGCAGAGAGACAACATCTGCCAGAAGTAACTTCCTTGTATGTGCACAGGTACTTGGCGATTAAAGTTTGATTCTCATTATTTTCCTAAGTTATTGTGTGTTACTCTCCTCTCCTGTCAAACTCCTTCTGTGCCTTTTCATTCTGGCGTCCTCCCTCTTCCTTTCCAGTCCTGATGAAGGGTCTCAGCCCGAAATGTCGGCTGTTCATTCATTTCCATAGATGTTGCCTGACCTAGCATGTTGTGTGTGTTATGCAGGAAGATGGGATTAGTTAAACATTCAATTACAATTTTAATTAGTTTGGCAGAGCAACTAGGAGCGAAGAGCCCATTCCCGTGTTGTACTGTTTTATGTTCAAAGGATTTCACCTACCTTTATCGTGTATTATTCTCTGTATTCCAATGAATTCCCCTTACCGCTCACGTACACACTTGGGGCAATTTACAGGGTCACCCACACAGTTTTCGTGTACAGAGGAAACACCAGTAGTGAGGATTGGCCTTGAAATGCTGCAACTTTCCCTCCAATTAACCCAAGAGATAGTGCTCAAGGTTCATCACCCATTCAGATTTTAAATGGACGATAAATCCATGAACACTACCCTCACTAGTTTTGCGCATCTCATTTCTTATTTTAACTATTTTTTTAAATGAATTGCACTGTAGTGCTGCCACAAAACAACGAATTTCACAACATGTCAGACATAATAAACCTGATTTTGAATTTCAAAAGAGCAATTCTTACTAACTGCACTACTTTGCTGCAGGAATTACAGTGGCCATTTTGCATGCAGTAAGGTCTCACAAACAGCAGAACGACACTGACAGATCACTTTCTTGGCAGCAACGTCAGCTGACCATTATAGACTGGAATACAGGAGATAATCACATTTCTTCTTCCAATAGTATCAAAATTTCATTTGCATCCAAAACGGGCACTTCAGTTATAAGTCACTCCCTCAGCTGCACCATCAGCCTAAATCTCATCCTCGGTTGAACACAACCATCTAAGGATTATTACTCACCCAATAAACTTTGCTGTAAGGACAAACACACCATGAGGTGCAGAATTTGGGCATTCTGACATAAAATTCCATTGAGACCATAGGACACAGGAGCAGGGTTAGGCCATTTGGTCCATTGAGTCTGCTCTGTCATTCGATCATGATATGTAATTTTTCTCTCAGCCCCATTCTCCTTCTCCCCGTAACCTTTTACTCCCTTACTAATCAAAAACCAATCAGACCACACTTTAAATATACCCAATGACGTGGCCTCCACAGCTGTCTGCGGCAATGAATTCCACAAATTCACAACCCTCTGGCTGAACCTGCCCAAGAAAAGCAAATGGTGACTCAAACAGCAATATCTGGGAAAGTAACTGTCAACCATTCCCTTTGCCTCCACACGTCACCAGAGCAGCGTTCTTCCAGCTGTCAGGTTTTGCTCTGGATGTCAGCATCTGCTGTATCTTCTAAAAGCATATTCTACAAAGCTGCCAGTTTGACTTTTAGCAGGGGAAGGGGGTGGGGGGGAGGAATCTTCTGCATTGTTCGAGTACTCAGCAATGGCAACGTTATAGAAAGATAAAACAAAGGTTGTGATTGTGGGGATATTCGGTGATCTTCCCTCCAACCTTTGCACATGCTCATGGGCTGGATTAGGAGTAACCATGGGAATGGATCAGTATTTAGATAAACGTCTTGCACAAGCTTAAAGAACTTCAAAGTATTCCACAGCCACAATAGTTCAAAGTGCAAAGTCAACTTTTAAAGTACAAAATAAGATCGATCAAAGTACCAGGTAGATGCAGAAAATATGCTTCACCAAGTGCTGCGTATAAATCTACATGGGCAATCACCAACTCTCAGCCACTGGTAATTTCACTAAACAAACCAAATTAAATTCGTTAAACGGGTTCTAGCAAGTTAACACTCAAAATAAACACTGCCTCTCCATTTTAAAGTCCAATCAGCCTTACCAAGGAATGGTTTGGGCAGAAATTGCAGGGCGGCAACCTACAAAACTTGAGGTTGAGCTTTAAGAGGAACAGTGCAGTGCCCGCCCAGACAGGCATGAAGAGCCCCATTTTAAATTCTACTCGGAGTTTGCACTCATCAATTTACACAAAGGTGAAGCAGAAGTTGACAGGGTGTGAAGGATCCAGTTGCAAAGGAAATTGTCTCTTATCATGAACTACCTTAAGTGATGAAACAAGCTCCCATGAAAGTTGGGCTTTGTTCAACACAAAAAATGGCTTTTAACCAAACCAATATAAGCAACACAAAATGTGGCGCAACTCAGCAGCTCCGGCAGAAGCTATGAGGATGAACGAACGGTCGACATTTCAGGCTGACGTCCTTCATCGGGTCCTGCGGCATCCTGTGTGTTGCTTTGGATTTCCAGCATCTGTAGAATCTCATTAGTTCTAATTGCCATTCCAACTTGTTGGTCCATGGTCTCCTCTTGTGCCAAGATGAGGCCATCCTCAGGGTGGAAGAGCATCACCTTATATTCTGTCTGGGTAGCCTCCAACCTGATGGCATTAATATTGATTTCTCCTTCCAGTAAATTAATTCCACCCCCCCCTTCCATTCCTCACTCTCATCTTTTACCTCTTCTCACCTGCCTATTACTTCACCCTGGGTCCCCTCCTCCTCCCTTTCTCCTCTATTGACCACTCTCTTATCCTACCAGATTCCTCCTTCCCCCAGCCCTTGGCCTTTCCTGGCTTCACCTATCACCTTCCAGCTAGCCTCCTTCCCCTCCCCACACTTTTTTATTCTGGTATCTTCCCCCTTCCTTTTCAGTCCCGATGAGGGGACTCAGCCCAAGATACTAACTGTTTTATTAATTGTTACGCTCTTCTCCAGCATCTTTTATGTGTTGCTCCTGCTATTGCTCACCAGTCTCAGAAACATCAGAATGAGGTGAAAACCTCCGAGTGGATAATTGCTCCCGAGCACTGGCTGATGGGGAGAGTGCCCTTTAACCCAAGGGGGTGCAGATTTGTGGCTTTGCCTTTATAATCAATCAGACAATCTACTTAATCAGTCTGGTGTAAGTGGGAAAGGGGATTATACATTTAAGGAGGACAAGCAATTTAGCCAGGGGGAAGAAATACAGTGTTCCCCTAAGCTATTGCTTAATTGCTTCTTTTTAAATAATCAGTTCTTCATGAGGGTGTACAGCTAAATCTCCTTCTGTCCAAGTCTACTTCTTCCCTCTCAGTCCTGATGAAGGGTGTTGGCCTGAAATGGCGACAATCCATTCACTCATTTCCACAGATGCTGCCTGGCCTGCTGAGTTCTTCGAGCATTTTGTGAGTGTTGCAGAATCTCATGTTTATTATCTTGATACTAACATCCACACAATTTATTTCTATAATGGATGAATCTCACTGAAATGTTTCCACTGTATGGAAGTATCCAATTTAGAAATATGCCAAATCACCACATTCCACTTGCAGTCTTTTGTACAGGTCCAGACGTGTCACCTAAATCTTTCATACAGCCCTTCTGCATCAAATCGCATTACTTCCCACAAACTAATGCAGGCTGAATGCACCAACTCGTCACGATCAGTATTAGTCCATCACCAATGGGCTAAATAAAGGGCTGAAAACTGTCCCAATGCCATAACTACATTTACCTGGCAAATGCTCATTATATTAAACAATAGCACAGCAATGACTATATGTTACTGTCACTCACTAGCTCACCATTACGGCAATTACTGATGTGGCAAATTCAATGTTATACTAAGGCAGTGTGGCAGTCAACTAATCTCTCATCTTGACTGATGTGGGTAAAGATGTTAGGACAGCTTTCCCGGACATCAAGGAACCAGAAGACCTTTCGCCAGCATATTAAATGATTCAGTAGGACCTTGCCCAAATGACATCTAACAGTGGGGTCCTCAGTGCAGTGCTGGAGTCCCAGCTCAGGAATGTGCATATCCAGAGAAAACAAAGGGACAATGTCTTTGCTTCCTGAATTGTCCAACATGAGAGTCCCCCTTTATAAGGAAGATAAATATATTAACTCCAAATTTACATCACCTAATTGAAAACTGAATATTGAAAGGCCCAGATAGCGTGTATATGAAGATGTTTCCTACAGTGAGGGATTCTAGGACCATGGGGCACAGCCTCAGAATAGGCAGACATCCCTTTAGAACAGAGGTGAGGAAGAATTTCTTTAGCCAGAGGATGGAGAAATCTATGGAATTCATTGCCACAGAAGGCTGTGGAGGCCAAGTCACTGGGTATATTTAAAGAGGAGGTTGACAGGCTCATGATTAGTAAGGATGTGAAAGGTTATGGGAAGAAGACAGGAGACCGGATTCGAGAAGTTTAATAAATCAGCCACAACTCAATGGGCAAACTCAATGGGCCAAATGATATAATTCTGCTCCAATATTACAAATGCTTCAACTGAAGATGTAATGGATCCTGTTCAATGGAGCATTATTTCCATTTTGCTGATTGGGCCTGGCTCTCAGTAGATAGGCAGCTAATAATCTGAGGATTAGGGATCAATCAGCTAGGTTTTATTGTCACTGAGGATGGATGACCTGTCACTAAGTTACTGCTCTTACATTTGGAGGCCTGGAACACTGTCCAGAAACAAGAGCTTAAATCCAACCAGAGCAGCTGAGGAATTCATATTCAACTGCTTCAAGAGATTGTCGTTAAAATCCCATCTGGCCCACAGTCTGAGAGAAGGGATGTTCAGTCCTCACCCAGTCAAGGCAAAATGCAGCTCTCAAGTCACACCAATCATGGAGCATCAGGGGATGGAAAATATCCAGCACTCCCTGTGATGTCCACATTCCCTGCAACGAACTCTTTAAAATAGACCAAATCTGAGAGGTGGTATAAAGTGCTACTTCAGCACCAAATCCTTTTCTGTTTTCAATCTTAAAGCACGCCACCATCTACACTTTAAAGCCGGGCAGCAATCTGGCTATTATTAAACTTAGACAAAGCAGCATCCAACGTGGAATCATACTTATAAAATTCAATTTTCACATTATAAAGCAGCCTAATCCCAACCACCAAGCCACCGCAGGACTATATGGAACAATTTCAGTTCCCAGAATAAAAATATTTTAATAGTTTTAGAAATATCAGATGTAATGATGTAATGTTGAGACTTAAAGCACTGGTGAGGCCTCACTTGGGAGTATTGTGAGCAGTTTGAGGCCTCTTATCTCAAAAAGGATGTGCTGACACTGCAGAGGGTTCAAAGGGGGTTCACAAAATGATTCCAGGATTGAATGGATGGTTATATGAAGAGCATTTTATGGTTCTGGGCCTGTATTCACTAAAATTCAGAAGATGAGGGGTGACCTCATTGAAACCTATAAAACGTTGAAAGCCCTTTCAACGTTTAAAAGTTGGAAGTGGATCTGGAGAGGATAGAAGAGTCTAGGACCAGAGGACACAGCCTCAGAATAGAGGGAAGCCAAGCCTCTGTGTATATTTAAAGCAGATGTTGATAGATTCTTGATTGGTCAGGGCATGAAGGGATATGGGGGAGGGGGAGGGAGGAAACTGGGGCTGAGGGGAAAAATGGATCACCCATGAAGAAATGGCAGAGCAGACTCAATAGGCCAAATGGCCTAATTCTGGTCCTATATGTTATGGTCATACACTAGTGTAGCGCTATTATAGCGCCAGTGACTCGGAAAGGAGTTTGTACATTCTCCCCATGATAGTGTGGGCTTCCTTCCACATTCCAAAGATGTACAGGTTAGTAGGCTAATTTGTCACATCGGTGTAACTGAGCAGCACAGGCTCCTCAGGCCCGCAGGGCCTGTTAAATAAATAAGATCTCTAAATAAATTGCTTTTTTTAAAAACGTCTAAGAAAGCAGCCAACGCATTCCCCTGTTGAATGTTAAACACAATTATGTTAATGAAATTACTAAATTTACACCAGGTTTTCAGTAAATAATTTATTTTCTTAGTCCTAAATTTAGCAACCCTCTGACAATGTCCTCAAGAGTGGGAGGAAGAATCCAGCATTGTTGGCTGTGAAATACGAAGGAAATCTGCAGTGCTTAAAATTATAATTGGGCTGTTTAATGTGAAAAGCATGGATTTCATGGGACTTGGAGCTCAACACCCTCGTCTGCACTTGTCACAAATCAATTTCAGATGGGTCGTCTAGAACGCACGCATTCTTACGGCCTACGCTGTTGCACTGCCAGGCAGTCTGTCTAGGTCAATTTCCGACACAAAGTTAAGTGAGGAGGTGACATTTTAATGGATCGATGAATCATTCGGTGCTTAAGTACTTTCATCCTTCTAAGGCTGGATATTTAAACGAGGAAGGAAACAGGATTAGAACTGCACTCCACCAAACACTGACACATTCACTCTCCCCATTTCAAATTTCATTTTTGCACAACTGCTCAGCTGAAGGCAGTTCATAAACACAGCTATGTACCAAGTATACTGGACTGAATATAAGCTGCTTTTCGGTAGCAGGCTCATCCCCCATTGAAGGAATAAACAGACCCGCTCCCTTAAAGACATTTAAAACTTAAAAATTAAAAATGTCACATCTCAATGTCACTGACACAGTCAGAACAGAAGGTGCAGCTCCCTTCCCTGGGGTGTGGTAGCACAGCTTCTATCTCAGTTCAAACACCTAGATGGGATGAATGGCTACAGGCTCTAAAGAACAGCTCTTAAGCTTATGGTTTCTTTACAATGAACCATGAAAGATTTTGTACAGAGACATCATCAGTATTTCTCATTAATCTGCAATATGTGACTCTCTAACTTGATTTGCGATGATTTTCAGACAAAATTTTTACTGTAATTCTATTACAATAATATTTAAATATGAACCGTTTCCTGTTGAATTGACTTTAAAGAAAGAAAAACAGCTTTTTTTGTGCAGGTAGAGAGAAAGGGACTATTTTTCTGTGGTTCGAGCTGCTGCTGCTGTTCAGTTGAACTTGATGGGTACCCTATGGTACCACTGGAATACGTGGCAACACGCGGGCTGCCCTCTGCACATCTTTCGCTGTATCGGTTGATAACATAAACTACACATTTCACTGTCTGTTTCGATGTATACGTGATTTTAAAAAAAAACCCTGTATCTGACATCAAATGACCAGGGTATAGAAGGCTGCAGAGCATCAAGCAGGTGAATGGCATTACAGAAGGCAAGCACAATAGGGAGCAACCACAGGGCCTGTTTCTGGGCTGCTCTGAACTCAACAGCAGCAAAAGACAAATAGATTAAGAAACTCATGCACTGCCATCTACATACAAGCAATAAAAGTACTGAGCAGCAGGTTTTAAGGAAGTTATTATATACTTTAATGTTCTTGGAATCATGCAACACATCTGCCCACGTAGCAAGGTGGAGAAACAAGCATTTCCTTAAACACAGAATTCTGAAGAAATGAAACTCAGCCTATGATGTGTGGGAAAACAATAGGAAAATTGTGCTGAAAAGAGGGGACAACGATTCACCATTTTATTTCCTATTGGACTGGAAATTCAGATCAGAGAATCAATGTATTAGGGAATCTCCTCTGCCATATGCCCATGTCAGCTCAGAACACTGTGCTGATTTATGAGGGGACTGTGTGCACTGCAAATGGACTCTGTTCCAGCACAGACAACCAGGCTGCTGTGCTCTAGTACAAAAGCCCATCTTCTCATTCGGATTCAGACTGGGGGAGGAGTTTCAAGATGGCGACGTAGACATCTGCCTTTTAGGCGCTCTTCATTTTTTAAGCTATAATCACCCTTTAATCAAATCTTTTCGTACTTAATTACATGGGTTGATAGTTACGATTTATTTCTTTTTTTAAATAATACTTGATTTAAGTTTTTCAAAATGAAAATGTCTGCACCTAAGAAATCGTCTAAAGATCCTATATCTCTCGATGCAATCTCTAGTCTTCTGGACACTAAACTTGCAAGTTTGGAAAATAAACTTACTGCGAAAATGTCTGAGCTTGAAGAAGTCGTGAGATCGTTTGATACCAAGCTTCAATCGCAGGCTGCAGATATTGAACGGCATGAAGAAAAGTTTGCGACCCTTGACAAGTTAATTTGTGAAAAAATACGTACAATCAAAACTTTGGAGGAGAAGGTAGGGTCGACCGCTAAAATAGTGGAGCAGAATAAGTTTAAAATCACCGATCTCGCAGACAGAACTTGTGTATTATCGGATTTCCCGAAAATGTTGAGTCTGGTGACTTAACTGAATATTTCTCTAACTTATTGTGGGAAATTTTTGGCGAGGACGCTTTGCGGGTTAAACCTACTATTGATGGTGCCCACAGAGTTTCGAGATTTTCGGCTGCGAGAGACAAGCCACGAGCTGTGATTGTCCGTCTCCATTATCCTCGGGAGAAAGAGCTTTTAATTCGATTAGCTCGTCAGAAAGGTATGATTTCTCACAGAAGCAACAACTTTCGTATTGTTGAAGATTATTCATTCGAGGTGATGAGGGCGAGAATCACCCATCACCCTTTAAGATACCCATCGAATCTCAGAATTACGTTGAGTGACAACAGTCAGTGCTTCTTTAATACTCTGGAAGAAGCGAAGAAATTCGTTGAAGAATATCGGTCTTTTAGAACAAGTTGAACTATGTGTTATGTTGAAGAATTTTTGGAGAGAAGACGCCATTCCGTTTTCGGCTTTAACTTATGAAGCTGCGGTATAGCTTTTTACTTTGGTCTGTAGACCTGGATTTTTTTATTATCATGATTTACAGATGCTTTTTTAATTTTACTATGATGTCTTTTTTCTTGATTAATTTTTTTTCCCCTCTGGATTAGATATACATGTTAAGACTTTGTAATAATGATTTAATTTTTAAGATGTCGTTTCTTCTTCCCATAAGACTTTGCTTTCCGTAAGTGTTTATTTGCCTGTATTTGAGAATGGGACGAATGTTTTGAATTTTTGGACCTTTTTTTATATATATTGTAGTGGTTATTGAATCCTTTTTCAATCTTATTTTGATGACCTTTTTTTTAAAAAAAAAAATTTTTAACAGATTGGTGAATTTACATTTATATTCTGTAATATGGTCTTTTCAAAATGTCGTTTCTTCTGCCCATAAGTCTCTGTTTTTGAAACGTCATTTTCTTATATTTGAATATGGAATCTTTTTTTAAAGGCATATTACACTATTTTAAACTTCAATGGTTATCCTTTTTTTATTAATGATTTTTTGCTTTTTTATATTATTTTTTCATTTTGATTGATATATATTGTTTCTTCTTACAACCCTGTATTTATATCTGGGTGTTATATAGTTTCTCTTTTCTTTCTTTTCATGAAGTTGCCATCTTGAAATGGGAGTAATATTAGTATTAGTTTGTGCGCCTGCCGCTTGGCTTTTTTTCGTGGGGTTGGGGGAGGGGGTAGGGATCTTTTTTCACGCTTTTGCTTTTTATTTTTTTGCTTTTAGTTTATGGGCCGACTTTAAATTATTAATATTGTTGAGGTGTTATGTTCTCTGGTTGCTCCTGAATCATTTTTCCTTCTTCCTGAATTATGGGTTATGTGTCTTTTTAACCTTTTATGATATATACAATTAATATTGGCATGATGGATAAGTCTATTAATTTTATCTCTTGGAATACTAATGGTTTAAATCATCCGATTAAACGTAAAAAAATATTTAAAGTATTCCATGGACTAAATGCTAATATTATTTTTGCACAGGAGACCCATATTAGGAGGGAGGATAATCAACGCTTTTTTCAGTTCTGGAAGGGTCAACAATTTCACTCGAATTGTACTGCCAAAATTAGGGGTGTGTCTATTTTTATAGACCCCTCAATTTCATTTACACATCATGAAATTATTTCTGATCCACAGGGGCAGATTTTTGTTGATAACTGGTTCACTTTTTAATCGAAAAGTGGTTCTAGTTAATATTTATGCTCCAAACTTTGACTGCCCTGAATTTTTTAAACGTTTATTTACTTCCCTTCCTAATCTAAATGAATATATGTTGATAATGGGTGGAGATTTCAATTGTTGTCTAAATCCTTTGATGGATAGATCTAAACCTATCCAAATTCTTCCGAATAGATCAGCCTTACTTATTAATTCCTTTATAGTTGATTTGGGAATTACTGAAATATGGCGGTTTTTGAACCCTAAAGATAAAGAATTTTCATTTTTTTCACATTTATATCACAGTTATTCTAGAATTGATTATTTCCTTATTGATCATCATTTATTAACAGATGTTACTGATTGTAAATATGATTCTATTGCCATTTCGGATCATGCACCTTTGAAGTTATCTATCAAGATTTCGGACTTTTCCAATAATACTAGATCTTGGAGACTTAATGCTACTTTGCTTCAAGATCCAGAATTTATCACCTACATAAAACAGCAAATTGACTTGTTTTTCTCAACAAACTATATTTTGTTGAGAAACAGAGGAATACTTTGGGACTCTTTTAAGGCTTTTATCCGTGGACAAATTATCTCATATTCCGTTGGTAAAAGAAAACAAAGATATTTAGATATTGCTTTATTAGTGGATAAAATTAAAGAAATTGATAAGATTTATTCTGTGATTCCTACCAAAGAACTTTATAAGAGGAGAGTTGAGCTTCAAATGGAGCATAGCTTATTATTATCTTCTTCAATTGAGAATCAATTAATTAGGACCACAGCTCAATTTTATATCCATAGTGATCGAACTGGTAAATTGTTAGCTAACCATTTAAAAGCTATTTCGACTAAGCGACAAATTATTAAAATTCGTAAACAAGACGGTAATCTGACTACTGATCATAAAGAAATCAATAACACTTTTCAAGATTTTTATAAATCTTTATATCAATCAGAATTTGATGGCGATCTGTCCATGATGGATAATTTTTTTAACAATTTGAATATTCCCAAACTGACAGATGAAGATCGTAGCTTGTTCAATGCTCCTATGTCTATGGCCGAAATAGGAGAGGCTATCTCATCAATGAATTCAGGGAAAGCTCCTGGTCCTGGTGGTTATATTATAGAATTTTTTAAAACTTTTTCTTCTTTGCTTTCCCCTTGGTTATGTGAAATCTTTAATGATGCATTTGCTAAGGAGAGATTACCTCAGTCTTTTTATGAAGCTACTATCTCTCTAATTCTTAAAAAAGATAAGGATCCTACTTTATGTGCATCTTAATGCCCTATATCGCTATTAAATGTAGACTCTAAGATTCTTACAAAAATTTTAGCTATTAGGTTAGAAAAGGTACTATCACAGATTATTTCAGAAGACCAAACTGGTTTTATTAGGAATCGGTATTCCTTTTTTAAATTTTTTAGAAAATTGATTAATATAATTTATACTTCATCACCCACAACCCCAGAATGTGTTATTTCATTAGATGCTGAAAAAGCTTTTGATAGAGTTGAATGGACATACTTATTTAATGCCTTGAGATATCTTAATTTTAGTCCTAATTTTATATCATGGATTAAAACTAATATATTATAAACCTGTTGCTTCTGTTCTTACAAATAATTACAGATCCTCTTTTTTTCAATTATCTTGTGGTATGAGACAAGGTTGTCCCTTAAGTCCTTTATTATTTAATATCGCATTAGAACCTTTAGCCATTGCTATTCGTGAATCTCTTAATATTTTTGGTATTACCCGTAATGAGAAGTTATACAAGTTATCACTTTATGCTGATGACTTCTTGTTATATATTTCTGATCCTGACAGGTCTATTCCCGCTATTTTATCCTTGTTGGCTCAATTTGGTAGTTTTTCTGGTTATAAACTAAACTTGGATAAGAGTGATTTATTCACTTTAAACGCGCAAACTTTATTGAATGACAGGATACCATTTAAAGTTGTTACTGATAACTTTATCTATTTGGGTATAAAAATTACCAAGAAATATAAAGATTTATTTAGACTGAATTTTTTACCTATGCTTCATCAAATTCAACAACTTACTACAAGATGGTCTCCTTTATCCTTATCATTAGTTGGTCTGATTAATGCTATTAAAATGATGATTTTACCAAAATTTTTATATTTATTTCAAGCCTTACCAATTTTTATTCCTAAATCTTTTTTTGGTAACATTGATTCAAAAATTTCCTCATTTGTGTGGCAAAATAAAAACCCCAGGTTAAGTAAAAGGCAATTACAAAAATCTAAAAAAGATGGTGGTTTAGCTTTACCTAACTTTAGATTTTACTATTGGGTGAATAATATTCGTAACTTAATATATTGGAAATTAGATTTGGATTCACCATTGTGCCCACAGTGGGTAAATTTAGAATGCAATGATGCACAGGGATACCCTTTATCCTCCGTTCTTGGTTCTTCTCTTCCTGCTGACTTAGTTAAATTCAATAAACAGATATCCAACCCTGTTGTCAGACATACATTACGAATTTGGTTTCAATTTCGTAAGTTTTTTACTCTGAAAAACTTTGTTCTTGATAGCCCTATTTTACTTAATTTTTTTTTCAAACCTTCTTTGACAGATCAAGCTTTTAGCATATGGAAAAGGAAAGGTATAAAAATGTTTTCGTGATCTTTTTTTTGAAGGTAGTTTGATGTCTTTTGACCAACTTTCCAACAAATTTAAGTTACCTAAATCTAATTTTTTTAGATATCTACAAATCAGAAATTTTTTTACATAAAATTCTACCATCCTTCCCCAATTCAACTTCAATAGATTTTTCAGATTTGATTTTTACCTTAAATCCATGTCAGAAGGGATTAGTGGCTTTTATTTATAATATGATTATGAAGATACAACCAGAAATATCAGATAGAATTAAACAAGAATGGGAAAAAGAACTTCAATATAATATATCAACAGAAAAATGGGAAAAAATTTTACAAATGGTTAATTCTTCTTCTATATGTGCTAAACATGCTTTAATACAATTTAAAATTGTAGAGCTCATATGTCTAAAGATAAGCTTGCTTGATTTTATTCTCATATTAACCCTCAATGTGACAGATGTCATTCAGATGTGGCTTCATTGACCCACATGTTTTGGTCATGTCCCACCTTATATAACTATTGGAAGGACATATTTGCTACCATTTCCTCAATTTGGAATATTGATTTACAACCTCATTTTATTACTGCAATTTTTGGTATACCAAATGAGGATGGTAATCAGTTTTCTCCTTCAATTAGACGAATGATTGCCTTTGTAACATTAATGGCCAGAAGGTCTATATTACAAAATTGGAAAGAAGTAAATCCTCCTACCACGTTTCAGTGGTTTTCTCAAACTATTTCTTATCTGAGCTTGGAAAAAATTAGAAGCACTATTTTTGACTCATCAATTAAATTTGAAGAAACTTGGGGACTGTTCATTCGACATTTTCATATGAATTAATCTGGCCTCTTCCAGACCTTCTCTCTGTTTATTCTTGTTCTGGTATGGAGTTCTGGAGTTTTTGACACTATCATATACATATAAACTGTTATTATTGCCCATGTTAGTTTCGTTTAGTGTTTTTTTTCCCCAATATATATTTTTTTCTTGTATTTTAAATTTTTTTTTTCTTTTGATGATTATTTTTACTTTTTTTTCATATATAATTATTATAGGCTTGATTGATTAATGTACCATTTTTTGTTTGATATTTTAATAGGATATTGTTATCTTATTATTAATTAATTTCAAGTCTATTGCACTTATAACCTATTCATTATTATGTTATGTTTTTTTTATATATGAAATTCAATAAAAAGATTGAAAAAGAAAGAAAGGATTCAGACTTATTTATTCATGACACATATGGCGTGGGACAGCGTGTCCACCTTGTCAACACAAGCAACAGCAATGCAAGCCTTCTTTACACACACACACACACACCCCACCCACCCCACCACCACCCTGCCTCCATGACCCCAGCCTCGCAGACATCAATCCTCAGGCCTCAACCCTGTGGGCTCACCAACTCTGGTCTTCAGGCCTGCCAATGTCTGGTTACCGACACCAGGATTCAACGATAATAGGATTTAGACCTCTGAGCCTCGACCTCCAGAAACACACTTCATTCCAATCTCAGGACCAGCTGACCAGGAGGGGTGGGTGTTGGAGGCCTTGAGCTCAGGGCCTGCTGACATCCTTGGCCATGGGGATCCCTGATCCTCATCCTCAGCACCTGCAAATCCAACCTCTGTCCTCAGGGATCGCTGGTCCTCAACCAGACAGCACTCCATAGAACCACAGAACACTACAGCACAGTACAGACTCTTCAGCCCTCCATGTTGTGACAACCCATATAATCCTTAAAAAAAAGTTCTAAACCCACACTACCCCATAACCCTCCATTTTTCTTTCATCCATGTGCCTGTCCAAGAGGCTCTTAAATACCCCTAATGTTTTAGCCTCCACCACCATCTCTCACAAGTCATTCCAGGCACTCACAACCCTCTGTGTAAAGAACTTACCCAATGTCTCCCCTAAACTTCCCTCCCTTAACTTTGTACTTATGCCCCCTACCTCCAGTTCCTGTCCTGTCTCTTCATTTGCGACCTCTCCCTCATCCCTGTCCCTAAACCTTAACTTGACTCACTGTACTATTCCCAAAACCATCTCTACGAACCTGGAAAATCAAACAAGTCTGAGCGTTGACCTTGCTGGTCATCCTGCCTCCTCTTGTCATTGAACTCATGACAACAGCATTAATTTTTTTTTAAAATCTTGATGCACATGGCTGAAGGTCAGACTTCTGGGCCTGGGGCACTTGTACAAAAGAATGCTGGAGAGTCAGCCAATTGTGGAGTCTTCCGATAATCCCACATCTATAGCCATTCTGATACTAATGACTCTGCATTGCATTGAATTTGCAGTCTCCATTACTAGGCCATTTCCACATGAAATTATGGCCAAGAAAACAATGTTTTGGAGTGATAATCTCAAGAACCATCCAGCACGTGGTACAAACTCTTCAGAAACCCACCCAGTGCTCTGGAAACCTTTCCACTATCTCCATGGACACAGCATTGCTCATACACTCAAGTTTCATTCATTGCCAGGTTTCACACATGTAATCATTAGCACTTCGTCTTCAAAATGCTCTGCTGAGGCAAGTCTCTTTCATAAACCAATAATTTGAAAATTTCATTAATTTTAAACACATTACAGAAATCAAATGTAAGAACTTACTCTAACCATCTCTCACCACCCACTGCTTGCTAAATAATATATACAATATGGACAATAATTGCTGGACTTGCCAAAAACACCCACATCCATTTTGCAAACATGTATTAAAAATTCCACTAAACAAACGAGATTCCATTAACACGCCCCTTACAACTTGCTTCCTATATTCGAACATGAAATTATTTCAGTCACGTAAAGCGGTAAAGCAGGTTTGTTGTATTGTGTTTCACGTTCCACCACTAGGGTTATTTTCATATTCTCCCCTCGGCAGCTGAACAGATTTTCACATGTGTAGGCTGTGATGCAGCACCCTCCAATGCCTCCCAACTGCGATGAATCCTTCCTGATTCTTTCCCCAAACTTCTCTCTCAAATGATCAAACACTCCATTATACTGACAAACTAAAAATAGTAACAAAGTTATCTGAAAGATCAACTCAGAATAGCATGTCTGAATATGAAGCAGTGTACAAACCAACTGCTTAATTTTATTTAAAGAATCAGAATCAGGTTTATTATCAACAGCATATTTCATTAAATTTGTTGACTTTGCAGCAGCAGTACAATGCAGTACATAATAATAAAACACCATGGGAACACCAATGCCTTCGAGTGGAAAGTCCAACAAAAGTAGTGGATTTGGCCCAGCACATCATGAGTAACCCTCCCAACCATTGAGCACATCAACATCAAACGTTGCCATAGAAAAGCAGAGTCCATCATCAAAGATCCTCACCACCCAGGCCAGGCTCTTTTCTCACTGCTGCCATCGGGTAGAAGGTACAGGTGCCTCAGGACTCACACCACCAGGTTCAGGAACAGTTACTATCCCTCAACTGTCAGGCTCTTGAACAAAGGGGGAATAACTACATTCATTTAAGGACTCTGTTACATTATTTTAAGCTCATTATTTATTGCTATTTATTTATATCTGCATTTGCACAGTTTACAGTTACTGTTCTATAGATTTGCTAAGTATGCCTGCAGAAAAGGAACCTCAGGGTTGTATGTGGTGACATGTATATACTGATTATAAATTTTACTTTAAACTTTGAAGAGGAGAAAGCTGAATTAAAGTGTATGTATTAAACAATTAAATAAGTACTGCAAAACTAGATATTAAAAAGTAGTGAGGAAGCATTCTTGGGGTCAGTGCCCTGAGACACCCTAGACCCTAGCACCTGGGAGGCAGAACACCACCTTAGCTTGTCTTTTGCAGCCACAGAATCTCTTGTTCGTCCTCCTCTCGAGTCTCCCGTCACTACCGTTCTGACTGATTTACCCTTCCCTGCTGAGCCTTTAAGCTGGCCACAGTGCCCCTGGCTGGGCTGCTGCTGCACCCTGATTGAAGATGCTGGGGGCCATGACCTAAGGCAGGGGTCAGCAACCTTTACCACTGAAAGAGCCACTTGGACCCGTTTTCCGGAGCCGCGGGTTGCTGACCCCCGACCTAAGGGATCCTTGTTACTCAGGAGAATGGTTGCAGGGGAACCCTACACTAACTGCTTACTCCCCTTACTTCTTGTGGTGGTCACCCATCTACTATCTCTGGGTAAAAGACTCATCCATGGAAGTTTTCAGCCTCCTGGATGGTCCTGTGTACATCCAACTCCAACTTTTTGACTTTGTCAGTCAGGAACTGAGGTTGGGTGCACTTCCTACAGTTGTAGTCATCATGGAGACAATTAGATACCCTGAAATCCCACATCTCACTGGAGGAGTATTCCACTGCCTGAACTACTACCCTGCCTACACTTGTTCTGCCTCCAACTTCTCAAACTAAAGTGGTAGCCTGCACCTGTTCTCACCCAAGCCTGCTGAGATAAAGCATGACCACTCTTCACACTGTCCATTCACACAATGGCCACTCTGTTCAAACCCAGCTTATTGGCCCTTGCTAATCAACCTTGCTATTATTAACCCAAGCAATCACCCACTCCACAGACAAATTCTGACCGGGACCACTCACAGTTTAAAGCTGATGGCACTTTTCACTATGCTGTTCATTTCCTGAAGTAAGTGGACATACTAATAATGCTGGAAGAGTATCCTGAAGTTATCTATTCAAATAAGCAAAATTTATCATGCAAGCCTTGTACTGCTTAATCCAACTGGCTGTGGTCATTCCACAATCAAAAAACTCATAACTACACCAATACCACCAGTGCCTGGAATTTTTAAAATAGATCTTAAACCAATCTGAATTCAAGAACTTTATCTGTAGTTGCTTGTCAAGCCATTCTACGTTCATACCATGCGTTGCCTTTCTCATTCATGGACCTTAACATTTTAGTTCAGCTCCTGAAAGATTGAAAACCCTCGATTTCCTTTTAGAAGTCTTAAATTTTCTTTCTCTCTCTCAAATAATACTCTTCATATATCAACGCCATTAACAGAGTCCTGTACCTCCCAACAAGGGCAGTAAATCACTCACGCAGAGACCACTCAAATAGGTTCAATCATTCTCAAAGAAATGGTTCAATAATTTCTCAATGCAGCACGTGTGTATCTTCCACAGATCTGCTTTGTATTTAATTTTTTTTCCTCTGAAAAATGATTAATTCCAGCCACAGAATTAACTTCAAATAGTCAACAAGTTTAGTAACAAGATATATGATTGTATTCTTCTATAATTGTTTGAGAACTTAAAGGGGAATAAATTAATTGCCACTATGCAGTGGAGACCTTTGCTTGGTCACACTTCACAAATGTACCCTTGTTTCCATAAAACTGCAATACTGTCATTGTCTGCTTTAAGGTAACTGGGTAACCACTTTGACTATCAAAGCTATCTAATGTTAATCACCAAACTCTAGCCGTCAAATTTGAGGCATTTGAGTGATTCATTCCTGTTAAAAAGAAAATAAACTTGTAAAGTATGTGGTTACTAAACCTTTCTACATTAATACATGTGATTGATTGCTAGCAATGGTAAGCTTTTGTCTGAAGATGGCAATGCCAAAATAGTGGGTGGGAAAGAGACTTGTTTTGCCGTTGGTGTCTTATTTTGTTTCTCCTGCTTGTGCTGTTCTGTGGAACATTACGGGTATGCTCTGCTGGTGCTGGAATGTGCGGCAACACTAGTAGGCCACACCTAGTACAACTCTGTTTCTGTTAACAACCAACACACCTATGACTAGTTGATTAGCTATTTGCATTAACTAGATGTACCTAACAAAGTGGGCACTGGACTGTATAGGAGATATCATGTTGGGTCCATCATTGCAAACCAGCTGGGCAACTAGTGCCAAACAAGAAAATTGAAAACGAAACATGTCAACTTGCAACAATCTCTGGAGATTGACAAAAGTTAGATTTTTCTAGATAAAAGCTTTATTTTGTGACAAATGACCCTGCCTTCACTCTGAAAACAAATCTGGTGAATTTCCCCAAGTTATGATGACACTAGGACAAAAAGAGAGAGGTTCAACAAGTGCGTTCAAGAATAGAATTGTTTAAAGTGTCCAAAACTGAAGAATATCCAGGTCTACATGGCAAGTTATGTGTTTGAGCTTGTATAGATTAACTTGCAATATGTCCTCCAAACAAGATTGGCACACTCTTGACTCTGCAATGAAGGTGATGTTAATGAAGCAGTTTTTATGTAACTGGGCTCCAAGAAGCTCATACAGGGGAGAGGAGGGGGGAGTGCAATATTGTGGACAGGAAGTTGGATGTTGGAGAATTGGAACCCTGCATCACAGCAGTCTGCAGTGCACTCTCATCTGCTCTGCAACTTGAGCAGATTTCAGGCTGTGATTATAACTTGCAGGCCACCCCATAGCAATCATAGCAGTTGTTATTGTTGTTCATTTTCGCACCTTGTGGCACATTGGGTGGCATTTTTGCTTTGCCTTTTCCATGGCATGTGACTGTTTTTAACAAGGTCGAGTTACTAACTCAGAGCTCAACCCAGCACAGATGGAAAGCATGCAAGGTGCTGGCCTCATTTGAACCCGGGACCAATGGCCTCAAAGTACAGTGCTGATGCAACTACACCACTGGCTGGCTTCAAGCAATCATTGTACTGAGGTTAATTTCCATGAGTTGACAAATCTGACTACTAACTCGTTAATAACTTGCTCAGGAATGCCCAGCAGGACCACTTAGATTCAGAGCCTCAGTCCCATCACGAAGCAGGAGCTGAACACCCATAGTGAGAGTCACTGTTTTTCACATCAAGACACTGGTCTGTGAAAAACAACCCAAGCAAACGTGTGAAGCCATCCACATCAAGGGAGAAATACTCTTGATCGGAGTATTAGCTCACTCAAAAAAGATAGCTGTGTTTTGAGATGAATCATACCAGCTCCAAGATATCACCGCAGGGGCTCCTCAGGGCAACACCAAAGTCTAACTATCTTTGGCTTCTTCACGTGACTTTTCTTCCATCGGGTCTGGCGTGGTGTTGGATGCTGATGATGGCACAACACTCAATGGGCTTGACGCCAGCCACAATGAAGTATTCTGCATGCCACGCACACCGTAACTGTATCAAAGAGATGCTACAACCCCAGACAGCTCCAACAGGATCACATTAAGCCATGGCACAACCAAAGGCCGATTTCTATACTGGTCACAATGTGCCACTGTGGGAGCACCTTCACCAGAAGCGATTACTCACCACCATCCCCAGAGAATAATTAAATATGGACCACGATTGGCCTCATCAGCAGTGCTTAGCTCTCCAAAAAAAGGAAGTCATAAACACTTAAGTAAGTGTGCCCAAGTCACTGGTAATGCAATGCAACATTAAGTTCAAGATCAAGTTTAAGTTTATTGTCATTCAACTTATACACATGTATATTGCCAAATGAAACAATGTTCCTCTGGACCAGGGTGGACAACACAGTACATATAACAAACAGACAACAACACACAAAGTAATATTACCACAAATAAATTAACAAACTTATTAAATATATTTCCGAAGGTTGACATTAAATAAGACTAAGTTAGATTAAAGCTCTTAACATTTATGCCTCTATCTGTTGGCTGATCAACCATTTGGCTCAAAATCTCCATTTCAAATAACCTCCTTTTCATCCAGTGCATGTCAGTTTGAAGTAGCTTCTCCATGACTTGTAAACAACTTCCTCTGCAATTAGACAAGAGAATGAGGAAGCTGAGAGTGTTGACCTACACACAAAATGCTGCAGGAACACAGGTGAGGCATCAACTATAGCTGCTGCCATGTTAAGGGGCTCAACCCAAAATATTAACTGTTTACTTCCCTCCATAGCATTTTGTGTTGCTTGAAACATCCGCTGCTCTTCTCCATTAGCACTAACATTCTCTGTGATTTACAGAGCCCTTAGAGATGTGGCTGATGCAGCGGCCATTAAAATCAATCACGATGTCACTAACACGTTCAGCCTTGACAAAATGGACTCATTTTCCAGGGGTGGGGGAGGCCCGCAATCTAAAGATTAGCTTTATTTTCAGGTGTATGTCGAAAAATACAGTGAATCGTGTCAAAGGCCAGCACAGTCCAAGGTGTGCTGGGGGCAGCCTGCGGGAGTGGCCATGCTTCCAGCACCAACTCAGTACATCTTCGAAATGTGGGAGGAACCGGAGCACCTGGAGGAAATCCATGTGCACGTGGGGAGCAGGTACAAACTTCTGACAGACAGAGGTAGGAATTGAACCTGATCTTACAGCCGGCGCTGGAAAGTGACTGTGCTAACCACTATACTACTATGCCACCCAGAAGTGAGAATACAGTGGACTGAAGACTTTGCTGAGCAGCATATTATGGGCTAGCCCAAAAATACTTACACCTCCTCCGAGCAGATCACTAGAGGCTGAAATAAACCAAGTCAAAAATCAGTTATTGCTCAAGCTCCACAATAAGACAACATTATTAGCTGTATTCCGGAACTCCAGTATGCAGATTCAGACTGTCCCCTGCTTTATACTGAACAGGGCGGAGAATTTGATTGATCCTTCAAAGGTGAACATGATAGATCCATTTTAGAATTAAAGACATCATCTCAGCAACATTTAAATATCCAACAAATTTTGGAAAACGTACATTTGCCAGCTGTTTCACTTCAGTACATTTTGGGTGATCACGTAGTCGAGAATTAATAGCATTGATGAAGCTGAAGAAATTTAGTTGAGGGCAAATGCAATAAATTATTTAACCCTTCTCCTACCATATCAGCAAAAAAAATCACTGCATACCTTTGAAGAAAGGAGAGAAGCTGTGCAAAGAATGAAATACTTCACTGTTTCTTGAAGTGGTTTGGAAAGCAAGATCCCCAGCAAGCTGAGAGCGCCCAGGCAACAGCTGCAGTACCATCCAGTTACCAACACCCCCACTCCCCATTCTTCAGGTCTCAAAGAAACATCTGAGTCCAACCATCAAACACTGAGACTGAACAGGTTTGCTGCAGAATTAATGCAGTCAGAGTGAATATCGTCTATTTAAACAACATGCTAATATCTCGGGACTGGTGCCTTGAATACAACTGCCACATAGGTGGCAGATGCGCCAGTTTCACAGTTCTTCAGTTAATCGTATCTGAGAAACCAACACTGACAGATGGACACACACACACACACACACTTCGCAAGTAATACTGCATTTAAATGATCACTACTTTTACAGCCAGCAGGTAATTGTACAGAAAGAACTAAAAAAAATTGTAAATACTGGAAACGGGAAATTGTTAGGGTATTGGGTTCACTGCCCATAACACCCTAAATGCAAAGAAGATTTTAATCCCTACCCAACAGATATCTATGGGTATCCTCACTATTGGGAGGTTTATACTGCATCAACCAAGGATAAGCTTACTTTCTTGTCTAGTCTCTACAGTGAAGTCTAGCTGCCAAAACCCACTGCTTGAGTTACAAACACGAAAAAATCTGCAGATGCTGGAAATCCAAAGGAACACACACACAAAATGCTGGAGGAATGCAGCAGGCCGGTCAGCATCAATAGAAAAGAGTAAACAGTTGACGTTTTGGACCAAGACCCTTCATCAGGACCTTCAGCAAACTTGAATACAGCTTTGGAGCTGTGCTTAGCTGCACAGTCGTAAGTGTAAAGCGAGTAGAGCAGGGGGCTAAGCACAGAGTCTATGGTGCACCTGTGTTGATGAAGATCGTGGAGATGTTGTTGCCAATCTGAACTGACTGGGGTCTGCAAGTGAGGAAATTGAGGATCCAATTGCAAAAACAGGATTTGAGGCCAAGACCTTGGAGCTTATTGATTAGTTTTGAGAGGATGATGGTATAGAATACTGAGCTGTAGTTAATAAAGGGCATTCTGATGTATGCATCTTTGCTGAAAACATGTTCCAGGGTTGAGTAAAAAGCCGATGATCTGGCATCTGCTGTGGACCTGTTGCTCCAGTAGACAAAATGGAGCAATCTAAGTCACCTCTCAGCCAGGAGTTGATGTGTTTCATCACCAACCTCTCAAAACACTTCATCACAGTGGATGCAAGTGCTACTGGATGAGTCAATGAGGCAGGTCACCATGTTCTTCTTGGGCACCGGTACAATCGAAGCCTGCTTGAAGCAGGTGGGTACCACACACTGCTGAAGCAAGAGGTTAAAGATCTCAGTGAACACACCTACCAGTTGATCAGCACAGGTCTTTACATTGCCAGGTTCCCCATCTAGGCTGGATGCTCTTTGCTGGTTCACTATCCTGAAGGCTGCCCGCACATTGGCTTCAGAGACTGAAATCGTAAGCTCATCAGGGGACGTGGGAGCTTGTGATGGATCCTCCATGTTTTGTCGGTCAGAGAAAGCACAGAACACAATGAGCTCATCTGGAAACAAAGCCCTGTTGTCACCTAAGTCACTTGGTTTAACGTTATAAGAGGTGACAGTATTCAAGCCCTGTCAAGTGTCCTTTGTTGATTCAGGTTTGTTCCAGAACTGCTACTTCATCTGTGAGATGGCTTTCCAGAGATCATATTGGATCTTTTGTAACTTTCCTGATCACTAGACTTGAATACCACTGATCTGGCTCTCGGCAGATTGCGGATTTCATGGTGCATCCAGAGCCTCTGGTTGAGGAAGACTCTGAATGATCTTGTGGGAACATACTCATCTATAATTGCTTTCATAAAGTCTGTGACAACCATGGTGCATTCATTCAGATCCTCTGACAAGTCCTTGGACACAGACCTGTCCACCAACTCAAAGCAATCCCATAACCACCTTCTGTCCTCCCACAACCAGCTCTTTGTTATCCTCATCTCTGGACCTTTGCTCTTTGGCTTCTGCCTTTATGACGGCAGAATGACAACGAAGTGATCCTGGCATGGAATGATATGCATTCCTTACTCAATGCTTGGATGGAGACTTAAGCACAGGGCTGAATCAGAAGGGTGTGGTACAAGCTGAATTGAAGTGGCGAAGTCCAGGCAGCAGAGGGGGATCAGGGTGAATGAACACGATGTTTGGACATCGACTTGGGCACTAGGCCAGATTGAAAAGGTCAGGGAGTAAGGGATGGGCCGATTCAGATTGCTGCTCCGCAACTTGGCTCTGTGCTGAACTATGGGACTCTCCTTGTGGACTTCAATTCAGAACGCTATTTACTTGTGGTTATTGCTGGTGTGATGTGTTCTTTTTCTCTACACGTTAGGTGTTCGACACTCTATTTTTTATGGGTTCTTTTATGAGCATAATGTGTTTTTTTCTCTGCATATCGGGTGTTTTTAATATATGGGTTCTTTTGGCTTCTTTGTTTCGTGGCTGCCTAATAGAAAAATCTCAAAGTTGCATAATGTATATGTACTTTGAAAAGGTCAATAATCTGTGAACACAATTAATTAGGATGTGAAGCTGTTTCCTTGCCTGAAGAAGCTGTCTAATCTGTGTTGCTGGCAACATCATGCACACATTTAGAGGGTGGGATTTGAATGTATGGGGACAGGGAGGGGAGTGAGTGGGGAGGAAAGAAATTATTTCTGAATGCTCTGAGAAACAATATTTCATTGACATGACGAATGCTAGTGGAAGGCTCCTGGAAAGGAACCATCCACACTGGAGCTGCTGAGACCCTTCAAGTATCAGGACCACATCTCTCCTTGGATATTCGAAACACAAGAGGGACATTTATTGTTCACTTGGGGTATGGTGGAATGATGGATTTGTATCTAGGGAGTCAGTGAATGGTGAAGGCAAAGTCAAAATTTGAGATTGAGACTGATGGACTTTTGTTTGTTTGGCCCCTCGAGATTGTGTGGATCAAAAGAGTAAAATAAGACCAATGTAGAAAAAAAAGTCAGGCACGATTTACTGAAAGGGTGGAATTCACACCAGCGTTCGATGGTTCGACAAACCCAAAACTGAAGAGTAAGAGGCTATCTGCTCCCTCAAGCCTGCCCTAACGTTCAATTTGATCACAGCAGCGAGGCTGAGGTTTAGGACAGGTTGGCTAATTCCATATTGCCTTCAGTTCCACAGTGCTTCAAAGATTCCAATTTTTTTAAAAAAGAACAAAAACCACAGCAGAGAGAGAGAAAAAAAACAATGTGCAAACAATGGAAGCAAACCAACAACATCCCGAACCAAACTGAGCCTCAGAACCACTGCCAGAGGAGGCCCAAGCCAAGCCTCGGTCTCCAGCTTTGCAAAAATGCACAGCAGCCAGCTCTGTTCACAGCCTCCGCACTGCAGAGAAAGGAATGAACATTCACAGGAAAGCAAGCAAAATCAGCCCGCCCTCACCTCCACACCCAACACTTGAGCTTCCTGTCTAGCCGTGCCAGTGTTTAAATTGTCCAAGCACTGAGTAGTGCCATGCTCTCAGTCCTGGATCCAGGCACCCCGATATGCCCAAAGCCACTCTCGATCTCACCAAATCAGCTCGGTGCTTGGAGGCATCCAAGTCAAATTTAAGTTTTCAAATTCCTTCAATGATCTCGCCTCCATAAACCTCCAGGGAAGCAAAACCATAATCAAAATCGGTCTATTATCACTGACATATCTCGTGAAATCTGTTGTTCACAGCAGCAGTAAAGTGCAAGGCAAAAAAATTACAAATTAATCATTGACTACGGTC